>NC_086342.1:23428961-23741461 GCF_032445375.1 Bacillus rossius redtenbacheri
TACTTGCGTGATTATTCATCAAATGGTACTTGAAATATTTGTTTTGCAACTTTTTTTTTGCGTCTGGCATTACTTGCATGCTTGCGTTTATTGCGCACTTTACGAACCCGGCCTCAGTGCCTTGCAGAACTCGCGCAGCTACGGGTTTTGCCGGACTGGTTTGGAACAGTAGGAGCCAGCCAGTAAACAAGGCCAAACCGGAATGGGAAAAGTTAGGTCGTAAATTACCGTATTAAGGAGAGAACGACGCATTAAGGAGGCGAGTTCTCGGATGTGGTCGCGACCTGAAGAAAGTTTTAATAGTTTGTGAGCACTATATTTCGTATCTGATCAGAACGAGGTCACTAAGTGAAAATAAGTGTAAGTTACAAGGAATCTCACACAAATACGAATAAATACTGCGGTTTGGCTTGTCTCAAATATTTTCCCTTAAGCCAAATGTAAGAAGTACAGTTATACAGGTATCTACGCCGCTGTTTTAAAACATAATACTGCAGAAATAAATCTTATTACTTGCGTTTTAGTGTTAATATGAACTAAATGGGGTGGAAAAAAGAATTAGCTGCATATTAGGAGGAAGAGGAGGTAAAACTTTATTATTGATGTATTAAAGTGCCAGCCAAACAGTGTTTATTTAAACTCTAACAAGCAAGCTCCACATACAGGAGAAAAAAAAACAGGTAACACAGACACTACAGGACCAAATGACAACAAAGCCAAACACAGACATACATGTGTGGTCCAAATTCTAGAAGTATCTTTATAAAAAAAACACAATCTAGGTCTTATTGTATGCTTTTTAAGTAATTAGACTTATATACTACTGATAATAATCGTGGTAGTTGAAATTTGGTTTTACGATTTGATAAATTTCATAGATGTTAAAAAAATTTTATCAGTAGATTTTTAAGCGTTTTGAATGATGGATATGATATCTATCGTTCGTTACAGACACTGTACCTAAGTTTCCTAGGTAGTCCAGTGATTTTTTAACACACCTGATGCTTTCTCGCCAAGTTGATCCCACAGAGGTTTCCCGATGCATTTCGCCGCAGTGGTATGAGGGGGCGTAACACTCAGACCAGCTTCCGGCGTGGTGTTAAGATAGCGCCCAGTTGGAAACAATTGCTAACTCGGGCGAGAATAGAATACAGAACCACTGATTCTGGACCTTTCGCAAAAGATTCCATTGAAAACCAGTTTGTATTACTACGAAAAACATGTTGTAACTTTGTACATCACATGGATGTGGTTATTTTTTGCATTTATGAAACACCTAAGTTTCTCGAGATAATACTGTGTATTTCTCACGAAAATCGACAGATAATTATATATATTTTTTAATTAATGTTTCATTCAAGCATAGTTTTTTTTTTCACTACTGGAGGTACGGTTATGATCCGAACCCAGTATTACTGCGAATACTATTTATTAAGTGATGTAGTTTTCATGTAAATGTACAAATAAAAAAATATATAGGTATCTGTAATTTTACTTGAAGACTTCTGTTCCATTTTAGAAAAAAAAAATTTGACGTGACAACGTCTAATAAATCGATGAACGCCGGCTGCACGCACGAAAAAGTGTCCCGTTACGCACATTGTCCCGTTACGCTGTGGCCCGTTTCGCTTATTGTACGCTTGCGCCGCATCTATCTCTCTTCCACTCGATTGGAACAACCATCGATTTGACTTTTTCGAGGCACATCAAACTTGAAACACTCCCATTCGTTTCCTACTTTTCCCATCATCGTTCTATCCTTAACATAATAACACAGATTGGAAGAAGTTAAATAGCAAACATGTATAAAAGTTATAGTTAAAAGAATCTTTTCGTTAAAGTGATAAACACATTTGAATTAATGAGTGCAAATAAAAGTAAATTTATCAATTAAATTGTATATTTCATTTCACTCCTTCTTTGTATCCATACAAAATAGTGATAATTCAATAAAAAATATTCAATTTTATTCATAAAAGTATGCAATCATTTCATCAATGTTTTGTTATGTTTTCACGTTAAACTATCGTCCGTAAACCGACTTTACAGACAACCAATTTTTTTTTTTACAGTGTGTTGAATATACGGCAACCGGCGCGTCTGGGTTTTTCAAGTGAAACTTCTTCGCAGCCGGGAGGGACTCGCCAGAGCTTGAATGGAAGCGCAACACTCAGAAGCGGGGAACCTCAGCGGTGACACAGGCGGATGGGGAGGGTGGTGTGCAGATTATCCAGGGATCTTCGGAAATGCACGGTTATCTTCGTAACTTTACAGACACTGAGATCACAATTTATTTGTTAACGAATCCAAAAAAAAAAAAAAAAAATTCTTGGTATATTAAACAAAACCTTTCAAAAAACTTGATAGAACACTCTTTTATATTGTCCACTTGTTAGTTTCTCTTTGCTCAGAACGAAATATACAACTCGGAAATCAAAATACGGCGTAATTTCTATAAGAAGATTCAGAACTCTTCGTTTATTTGAGGTTAATTCCTCGTTGAAAAGTCCGTAAATTCAATATTTTCGAACGGCGCAGGACAGGATTTACACAGTTAGAAATTACAGTAACTTTACGGATTTTTTTTTAGCAAATAATTTGCCTCGAATAAACGAAGAGATCTTCATAATTTCCAAATAACTGAACCTTCGTAGAAACTACGCCGTATTTTTTTCGACTTCCGAGTTGCTATGCTTCGTCCTAAACAAAGAAAACACATACCTAGGCAAAAGAAGAGTGTTCGTGCTGTAGACTTGACTATTTTAAAATGTTTTATTAGTTTATCAAAAAAAAACTTTTGGTTTCGTGTTCTAAATAAGGGATCTCAGTTTCCGCAAATTTACGGATATCCCTAGATAATTTTTTAACCATCGTTCTTTTTAAATTGAAGGTGAACATTTTTAACAGTGTAATTACAGGTGTGCAAACTTTTAAACTTTCATATCTACATAAGTACATTGTATTTTTTTCAAGGACATTCCTTGAAAACCGATATCACTTGTAAAACTGCAAAGCAGAGCTTTGTACCATTCGTAATTTTACAAAGCTCTGCCTTGCAGTTTTACAAGTGATATCGTTGGCAACTGAGATTAAAAGGATTTTCCTTGTAAAATTACCAAAAAAAAGTTTACACTGTGGGAAGTATAACATAAAATATAATCTATAATTGCTGTCTGTCTGTCGTTTGCATAGTGCGGAAGCATAAAAGCCTGGAGCATGGAAATTTTGTGAGTAGACTTCCAGGCCACCAACCATGTGTACCAGAAAACGAATATTTAAATTTGATTTTTTTTTGTTTTTAATATTTTTTTTTTTTTTTAGTTTTCTGTCTCTCGCTGCACCGTGCGAATAACACGCAGAACAGTTTACGTTATTCTTGGTTGTAAACAATCCTCGTTTTGTTTATTAAGTTGATTTCCGAAATTCGTTTTAGTTTTATTTTTCGCGTGCGGCGCGACAGTGGCGTACCAACGAGGAGGGGCATGCATGTCGAGCACTAGGAGATAGTTCTGGCTGTATGTAGACCACCGTGGCCGTGGCGATGCACAGCCACATCAGCCAGTAACGAATAAAACTGAGTCAAGAGTCGTGTGTGCCGTGTTAGTTACAACCGTGAACCTCCTGTTCGATTCTTATCATTCAAGAGAATTGTTGGTATTTTTTTTTTTTTTTGTCGTTCGTGTGGATTGTTTGAAGTGTAAAAGTTTTACTAAAAACCACGTGTGGCGGTCACGCACCTATTTTTTTTTACCTTGCGTGTTCTTCACGTTGGTTGTTTCAAGTCTTTAATTTTTATTTTTTCTTTCCCTTCTTCACCGCACCAACCCTGCTTAATTTTCCTTTCGCCGCCGGGACGGGCGAACAAACAAACGACGGCTGTCGCCAAGGGTATTCACGAATTAATTCGAGGACGTAATGACATACCGCCGGCTCGTTTGTCCGGAGATAGCTACACCCCTACCTCCCCTACCCCCTCCTCAAAGGCCCAAAGAAGGAAAATAAAAATAACTTGAGGGGACACAAGAAAAAAAACAATACACACACACACACACACACACACGTATCTCGGCCCTTCGGGTTACCACAGTCGCATGCCAGCGAGCGAGGAGTTAGTTCTGTGTGACCAGCATTCCTTACGAGGGGGGAAGAAGGGAAATAATGACAACGCGGGGTCTAACACGCCATCATGATTGCCAACAGAACCGTCAAAGTCAGCTGATGTATGCATCGAACAAGTGCGCGTGTGTTCACAAATGGTCCAATCGACCGTCAAACCTGTTTGTGTTATCAGATAGATAAAAAACATTGTCGCCATATAGGCCTATATAAACAAATTTTTGTTTTATTCAAGCAAACGTTTTTTCTGTGTGCGGATGCTGAAACTTCGTGTTTTTCGCGTCGATAAATGCAGTTGAAAATACAATCTGCGCATTTTTTTTTATCACACTCGGAATTATTTTAAAGAATTCTGCGTTGAATTTCGTGTTTTGAGTTTCGTAATTTAAGCGTGTTTGCAACACTGGATCACGCGAATTGGGTCGTTACCGAGTTCAGATGTTACAACATCACTGGCGAGCACTGGAAGACTCGATCACGTTAATTTTATTATTAAATCAGGTAAGCCAACCTGAAACGTGCTTGAAAACATGTCGTGCTGGCGCGCAGGGCACTGAAGACATTTAAAAACAAGTTTTGTAAATAATCAATGAGATGTGAACTTTTGAATACGTTGTGAGCACACTAACTTTAGATTAGTCCACAACTTTTAACTTATTATTTCCCTACTTATATTTTATACCCCCAGACATGAAATTGATGTGAAATGTAACGAGTAATATGATAATTTTTTTTTTATATAAGCCACTAGGAGCATTTGTTATAACTGGAAGCACAAACATTGATAACACAGGGAAAAAAAAATAAAAAAAATTGTAAAGAATTTGGCTGCACAATACACGTACGTGTCTTATAACTTGTATCTTCTTTGAGACACATGAAATGCAATTTTTGAAACAGTTAGTACCTTTCTCGGTTCTGTGAATACTTGCCCCACTGTTCAACTTATAAACTTTTAATAGACGAATCGAAGTTTTTATATTATGAGTTAAATTTATAAAACTGTATTTTGATGAGCTGTTTATTCTTGGCGCAAGGATATCAACAACATGACTATTTTTACGATATTATAAAGCAACCAACGCGGTAGAAATGCATCATGTTACGACTGTAGACAAACCTATTATTCCACGTGAAAGCTTCCACATAAAATGCATTTTTATGCTTCAGTAAATAGTTGACATTCATGTTGCGTACTATAGTCCCGTCCGAACTTGGGTAAACATGCACGTTTTACGATAATGTGGAAATTATACCGAAGGTTGTTGAATATCTGATTCTCGGCAGGAAATATGCAATATTCAGTTGACCGAATCTACCTTACCTCGCCCTTTCACCAACGTACGACTTGAAGAATGTTTTATATATTTCGATGAAGTGAGCCATCAATGCCTACAAGCCATACACGTAATGAATATACTGATTTCATAAAACAGACTTTAATGAATTTAGTTTCTTTAAATATGTTTTGCATTTATCGCTTACCATTTGAAGTAAGAAATCTGTTTCAACGATGTCGTTCTACAAAGACGGGCAAATGCTAATGTTTTGGATGCAAAAAAAAATAAAACGTGAGAAAGTATTTCAGTACTCGCCAGAGAGGTTGTAACAACTAACCTTGGTAGCCTAACAGGCAAATTCGTGTGTTCTCATGTTGCAAATACACTTCTAATACGAAACTTGGACTCAAAATTTAAAGTAGAATTCTTTAAAATAATGCCGAGCGTGATAAATATACGCAAATTAAATTTAAATTTTAAAAATTTTACGCGAATCACACGTATTATCCGCATCCACCGCTAAAATTCTCTGCCGGAGCAGCTACCTCGACTATTGAATCATTTGATTAGCAGATCGAAATTTTCAACTATATAATGAAACCATTCTGATAAGCGCTAAAAAGATGTAAAAAAAAACTAAACTCCGGCTTTAGACCTGAAAAAAAATTGAAGAAAACAGAATAGCCTAAGTGTTTCCCTATAATCAAAACAGTTATCTCATGTGGAGCAAAAAACATACCACTAAGAGGACATAGAGATTACGGGACTTACAGAAAATAATTATGGAGAAGTTAATTTCAGAGCTTTGCTGAAGTTCCGTATAGATGCTATATGAGTCAGACCACCCAAAATGATATACAGTAATACAGTGTTGTGGGAATGACACTCCCGAAAAAGTCTTTGCAAAGATCAAGAACTCAAATTATTTCACTATAATGCCCAATGATACAACAGACATAGGCTATCTGTTAAGTAGCAACTGGTCATCTGCATGAGATATTTCAACCCTACTTCGTATGAGATCCAGGAAAATTTCGTCAAGTTCATTGACGTTGTAGATGTCTGGGAGAAACATTGCTCACACAATTTTGCAGGAGTTGGACAGACTTAACCTGTCTATATCTTACTGCCGCGGTAAAGCTTATAATGTAGGATTTAACATAAGTGGCAAATTCAAAGGTGTCCAGACGCGTATTTCAAAAGTAAAACCATTTTACATCTGCAGCCACCGTGCAAATCATAGATTGAATTTAGCATCTAGTAGAAAGCATGCTCTGAGGCTAGCATAAGAAATGCTATTTCCGGAGTAATATCGTGTTTCAAACTTCTTTCGTGGGTCAACTGGACGAATACACAAGATAAGCTGCCCCATATGTCCTGTCCCAGAGTCAATATATATTTACAACTATATTTGAAAAGAGAGTTGGGAGGGTATTATTTGACGGAAAATGGCTTCCAATATTCTCCAACAAATAAATTTGGACAGATAACCTCAAACATGTTTTAAATCATGTCACACTATCAAATTTGAATTTTGGTCTGACTTAGTAATTCAAACTTTCCAATTTTAATTTTAATTTGAAATTAAATAACGCATCAGAGTGCTGGATGGAATTTTTGAACTTGAAATTCCATTTGTACATTTATAACATTTTTAGACGTATATAAATTTAACTCACAATAATATTCGTTACATAATACAAATAATTGTTCACGGATTTTTAAGAAAATTATAGAAACATAATTTCCTTTTTACACATAAAATTATTTCGCATACAATATTCATATTATCATTATTTTAGTTATTTTACTTTTATAACCTTTTAAATCGACCACGTATTCGTCACCATTTTAAATATTTGTTGTGACGGAAACGGGTGTCATTTCCGTTTTCGATAGGCACGATTTTGATTGGCTGATTGCATCCAACATCCAACATATTTTAGAACCTGTCCTACATGCAAAATATCTTAATTAAACTCAAGCGATCCAAATTTTCAAACAAACATGGCTGCGCTAGTGACGTTTTTTTTTGTGACGTCATGGCCCTCCAACTTATTTGACAAAAATTGGAGGTAAAAATTTGACAATGTGGCAGGGCCTTGAGAACAAAATGGGTTGAAAAGTGTGATGCGGTTTTAACACTCCCTTGCCTCTGTCATCTTGGAAACCATTTCTGAGACGTTATAAAGCAGAGGGCGCAATATTTTTTAATTCCTTCACGCTATACAGTCGTCCTTAGTTCCTTGTCAGTGAGGCGGTACTGGCTGAGGTTTTCGGACTGAATCTGCCCTTGGCTCGGAAGTTACAGACGGAGCACATGGCTGCACTGAAAGCAATGAAGCTCGTGGAAGCAACATTAGCAAATCTAAGATAGCAACGTTACAAAGACACATTCAAGCAAATATTCAAACAGTCTGGAAAGTTTGGCAACGGAAACGGGGATACAAACCATTAAGCCAAGAACAAACAACCTGCAGAAAAAAACAAAACAGATCAAACTTCAATTCGGAAACAGCTGAAGAATACTATCGCACTGCAGTGTACCTTTCTTTCATGGACTTTGTTATCGATGAACTTTCTTCCAGATTTCCCAAATCAGAACTTCAAAGAGTTGGACAGGTTCAAAAGCTGCTGTCACCAGAGTTTAGTGATGGTTTTGAAGTTATGCATGGTTCAGAACCATACAAGGACGATTGGCCCTGTTTTTCAGCTTTGAAAGTATAACTAGTGTTCGGAAGCAGATGCGGCTATTAATCGACCCTTCACAAAACTTTCCTAAGACTTATGAACTACCAAACATTAGAGTTTTTTCAACTCTTATATAAAGTGTGTAACATTAAAATCAGCTCAATCCATTTTTAGAAATTTTACAAGAGACGCGAAAAAACGTCTCGCTGTTAGGCATTTTTATTAATGTATTTAGTTTAGGGATTGTTTGAAAAAACTTTGGTACAAGATTTTTTTTTTGCCTTTATAACCTTAAAATTTTTAAAATTAAAATTATTCTTTGGATTTAACTATTATTATGTAAAATTTGAATTTTTTGTGAAAGAAGTATTAATTTTTACTTATAATGTTTACTTTACAGTTTGCTTCTATCAGTCAATTTTTTTTAAATTTCAAATTGTTGGAAAAAATACTGTATTATGTTAATGAAGTATATTAATAAAAAAATAAGCATATATAATGCAGATTTTATTATAATATTAATAAAAATCAATCTCTTTTATTACTCAAAACAGTTTAAAATATTTAAAAGAAACTTTGCTCATCCACCACGAAGATTAAATTAAATAAAAAGTAAAATGGAATTGAACTGCTTTTGATGTGAAACGCGCGTTTGAAGCCATTTTTTTTTTAAAATTGGATTGGTTCCGATCTGACTTAAGAGGCAATAGAAAAAAAAAAAACGACTTTCTTCAAAAAATTGTAATGAGCTGGTTTTGATACTAAACGCATATTATGTGGCCTGCCCTTCGCAACGAACACTGTGGAGCACTCCGTTGCTTTGAAACCGATGTATCTGCGGGGCACAAGGACGGGAGATCATCGGCTGAATGGTCCAGGCTTTGCTGCACATCCGCCCGGAGACCGCGTCTGCAAAGAAGCCTCAAGAAATCCTTGGCATCTTTGGTTGCAAACACAGAAGAAAACTTTCGTTAAACTTCCTTTAAGGAACAAAATATTACAATTAAGTGTAATTGCAAAATTTTTATCTCTGGCCTGTGTTTTTTTTTTTTTTCGATGGAAGTGTTTTCTCCGACCTGCGAGGAATGTTACACTTAATTACGCCAGTTTTAAAAATAATAGGGAGAATATTTCTTTTTATAAAACAATAAATGTATTATAAATTCATTGTTAAAGTGATAATTTTTGACATCGTATTTAGTGGTCGTACGCAGTGTTGTAAAGTTGTAGTTTTTAAGTAGTACACTAGTCACTCTGTGGTGATACGCCATTATAATATTATTCAATGAAACAAATTGTATCTTTAAAAACACTAAAATATCTGCCAGCTTTGTATCAAATGTTTGGGTTGAAAAATTGCTTAAGTAGCACTATTATGCACTTAAAAATCAAAATTTTCCTTGGAGAGGGTTTCCTGGGCCGACCTCCCCGCCTCCTAGCTTAAGGTGTCAGGAAAAATATCTCCTTCCCCCAAACAAAAATCTGGATCCGCCCCTGCACTGTTACGAAGAATACTGGTTAAAGTTTAGGCGCTGATATCTTCGTATAGACATGGGTAGGTTCTGAGTTAACTTTTTGAATATGAACCTACAAGGTTCATCCCGTAGTATTATTAAATTCTTAAAAGAAAACTTGTTTAGTTTAAAGCAGTTACACTCATCTTTCTTCCACTGATTGCCCTGTTTACAACTGAACTCGTAAGTCTGGATCATGGGTAGTTTTCACGAAGTTCCAGTTACATTGAACAACCAAAGAAGCCCGTTTCATATTTTTGGTAGTGAGATGCGTTAACATTTTACGCACAAGTTTTCAGTCTGGCGTCTTTACAGTGGTCTCCCATGACCTTCAGAATTTGCGTGCTCTTCCGCGGTCATTTTCCATCCGATTCGGTTCATTTAAATAAAATAAAAATTATCGCGATACAAACTCGCGTCCAGCTGTGTCTCCCTCTTCTTGTTTTCTTCATTTTACGGACTTTCAATCCTGGTTTTTAACACATTCCTTGATATTTTTATCATTATTTCATCTTCTTAATCTTTTTTTTCCCTCTGAATAAACAAGTATTTTAGTATTTCGAAGTATAATGAACACCATGTTACGGTAAACATTTAGTTTATTTACAGTAACGTGTCATAAATGTTCCGGCAGATCTCCCGGCCTGATTACCCCCTCCCCTTCGTATACTGGAACACCAACGCCGTGTTCACAGGAAACTCAAACTGCGCATGGACACCCTATCTCATATGATCTCGACCAGTAACTTCTACCATTCCGAGCGTGACAGAATGAGCTCTAGAAAGGGAGGGAGAGACAGACAGACTGAGAAGGGCGGAAAAAAGGTGAAAATGCTAAAGGAATCTACATCACCAGCGTGAAACATGCGGCAAATTTACGGATATATTGTTTTTCACGCGCCATAAATTCCGTAAGTAACATCGCAGCTAAGAGGGTAGCATCCTTATCTATTATGCTGAGATGAAACCCTGTCTTTGTTCATAATTTTAAATAAATTGAAAAAAAAAAGTATGGGTTTATTTAATGGTTTTGAGAAAACTTTTAAAGCCAATTTACATTTAAATCTTGCCACGGACATTGAACATAATTATAATATCGTGGGAAAAAATGTTTGAATTAAATGTTTGTCGTAAAACCTTTTATATGTAGGTTTTTCTTTCGTAAATTAATAAAAAAAAACTCTCTAAAAAGCCAAGAAACTAAAGAATTTAAGTTCTTGGGGAAAGCCGAATATGTATTTATGACTTACATTTTAATAATTTTTTACGACAAATGTTACAATAAAGCCGTTAATTTATAATTATGTAACACACAATTTTTGAACCTCAATCCACTTTAGGATTGAAACATAAATTATCCTGTAAAGTTCTCAAAACTATTAGATAACACTTATATAAGTGATAAAACTAGTTATAAACTGTGAACCGCAGTTCCATTATTGATTTAGTTTAAGTCGTCGGCAATAACACTAAATTATAGTTGAAAAACAATTGAGGAAACTTCCGTCTTAAGGCTTGGCTTCATAAGATTATGATTTTTTTTTATTTCCAGATTCACCCACGCAAAAAATAATTAAAAAACTGGAACTATAGAAACAAAACTTATAAGCATTACCCAACTGTGACGAACACATGACATGGTTATTGTGAGTTACCGTAACTCAATGAGTAAAGAACATACTATTTACTTTAACAAATACACGCCTATCCTTTTGAAAATATCAGATAAGTCATAGCATATATCTGGCAAACAATTTTTACAACAAAACATTAAATGCTTCCTATGAATTTATATATATTTAATTGACCTATTTTGCGTGGCGAACTCCTCCACTTAACAAACGAATGTTAAAAAAACCAAACATGTAGCCTATAGTAATCAAGAAAATTAAACAAATTAAATAAAAACGAGCAAAAATTACTAGCCAGTGGAAAAAGTAAAATTTAAAACATGTAGCAAACATGATTTGACGAAAAATATGAGTGAGGTAAAAAAAAACAACATAATTTCAGACAAGATTCATAAAAGGAAAAAGAAAGCATAAAAAAAAATATACCTAATTTTTCACTTTAATACTACATATTTTATTGTAGAAAATTTAATAATGCAGTTAAACATCAGTATAAATTACCTTCAAACAACTTTAATGACCTTAATATTAGCGAAATGGTTATGCAGTCACCTCATATGGTGGGTGGGTATGAGCCTAAAATCCTTTAAGGCCCCCGGCGGTGACCTTTGATTCGCTAACGAGTTACGCTAATGCGTCGAGGGTCTTGGGTACGAGTCAAACGCCCCGCCATGACTCGGCATTATTAGCTGCTAGAGTCTGCGGGGCACATTATTATTTTGGAGCCTCTGCGCACAACCGTGTGGCGTGAAATCACATTAAAAAAATTGGTTGTCTGTAAAGTCGGTTTACGGACGATAGTTAAACGTGACAACGTCATAAAAAAACATTGATGAAATGATTGCATACTTTTATGAATAAAATGGAATAATTTTTATTGAATTATCACTATTTGGTATGTATACAAAGAAGTTGTGAAATGAAATCTACAAATTAATTGAAAATTTTACTTTTATTTGCACTCATTAATTCAAATATGTTTATTACTTTAACGAATTGATTATTTTAACTATAACTTTTATACATGTTTGCTATTTAACTTCTTCTAATCTGTGTTATTCTGTTAAGGATATGACGATGATAGGAAAAGTAGGAAACGAATGGGAGTGTTTCAAGTTTAATGTGCCTCGAAAATGTCAAATCGATGGTTGTTCCAATCGAGTGGAAGAGAGATAGATACGGCGCAAGCGTACAATGAGCGTAACGGGACACAGTGTAACGGGACAACGTGCGTAACAGGACACTTTTTCGTGCGTGCAGCCGGCGTTCATCGATTTATTAGACGTTCTCACGTCAAAAACCTCAAATCCTCATACCGGGCATGTCTGGTGTAAGACTTGTTTTCTAACGGTACCAGACCTTAGTCGCGAAATTATGAAACGGGTAAACTGTGTGCTCTTCGTTCGAATACGAGTTTTGAAAAGAAAAAAAAAAGGTAGTGCGTACTTAGGTACACACGTTAAAGGTTACTAAAATATTAACCTGAAACGTTAAAAAAAAATCATATTGTAACACCAAGTGTATGTTTGTTTTTGCCTAAACGACTGAACTCTGTATGTAAATACTTCCTACAAACAAACCTTTAACTTTAATTGAGCTGATATAACATTTAAGATTTAAAAATAAAAATTTCATCACGAAATTCTTTTAATTTTTCATGGCGTCGAATATATGTAGACTAACAAAATGTTGTGTTTTTGCAGTATGATGTGCAATATGATCTACATTTAATTGTTAAGGGCTGTAATGCCAGAATTATAACGTATTTATTAAAATGTCACTATTTCTTTTTATGACTATAAATTATAAAAAGTACTAAAAAAAGGATAGTTTACCTTTATAAAATTTTATTTTTTAATACTATGTGCAGTGTAAATTCTACGATATTCACGGAAGCAATATATACGGATGGATGACGCGGGTCCGCCATCTTTGCAAGATTTCTGACACTTCCACAGATGGCAGCACCGTGCTTACACATTACCGTTCCAATCGAATTCCGTTCCATTCACGAAATTACTCCTGCCAATTTCCGTTTACAGTTTACCGAGATTCCAAGCATGCCAGATGGCAACAGGAAATGTTAGCACCATTGATCACGGAGCTCTAGCATATCGTAAATTCTTCTACTGAAAAAGTCTGGGCATGCTAATATATTTTTTTACTTTAATAAATTGAAATCAGTGTCTCATTGAGAACAAGGTCAGCTAAAAAATAACTTAAACACGAGAAAGAGTCTTTTCCCGATTATGTAATCAGGTTTCATTATCTGTAACTTTCGTTTGAAGTTTACCGCCAGCTACTTCTGTTCTGTTTTCAACATCGCCGTGTTGTCCTAGAACATTTACCTGGGCGCCATTTATCAAAATATTGCCAACCACTAGGCTAAATTCTTAAAAAAATTTAAAAACATAAATATTAATAGATTTTAATAACTTTTCCTTTTTCAAATTTTTATTCCATATGTAAACCTGGAATTTTGGTTAAGCCCCTTCTATGTAACAAATTTTATTTATTTGCTTTTAATTTGCTTACATAGTTTTGTGTTTTGCTGTTCAGGTTAGCCTAAGATTTATTGATTTATTGCAATGATTAATATTTGGTATACCTCAGTTTTACCAATTAATTTTTAACATTGTGTAAAGTTTGGTTAACATTTAATTGGTTAAATCAGCACGGCTAAATTTTGCCACATAAAATAAGTCATAAAATGGGAAAAAATAATTAAATCACTTAGTAATAACGCAGTGTAGGCACTAAACCATCAGCTGTGGGTTGTTAAGTCGTCGTAATTGACTTGCTTGCCATGAAAAGCGAATGAAATTGTTGCCCGTTACCTTGTGAATTTACGGCTTATTGTTTGTGAATTAAGATACTTGTTTTTATGTGCCGTTATCTTGACTACTTGCCAGATAATTAAGCTGTAGCAAGAAAAAAAGAATTAATGTTTTTTTTTTTTAATTCTGTAACCCGGTTTTACCATCTTTAAGTTCAGATAAGTCGTAATGATACTGTGTTTTACTCTCTATACAGTGATATACGTTTGGCGAGGATGGGAAAAGGGGGGGGGGGGGAGGTGGATATTAGGGGAATATCACCCCTCTCACGAAATCCTAAATAAATAAATAAATAAATAAAAATTCCCAACAACAAATGGAGAGAATTTGAAAGGAAACATCGGTAAAAATGGTTGCAAATTCCCCCCCCCCCCACAAATGAAACATTGCCTATGCTCCTGTCTCTATTCCATATTATGTCATCCCTAGGTGCAGCAATACATACACTTGTGAGGCACACATCTTTAACGAGTACTTCAGAATTAAAACTGCCAATGTTTTAACAAAAAAATTCACGATAAAATTTAGTGAGTTCACTGACCCTTAAATTCTGCTAACGGTGATCAATAGACTGCAGATACTTTAGCGCAAATTAGGAGATGATAAATACTCTCGTCCATTGGCGTTTATCCGTTTTCTTGGGGGGAAGACTACTGGAATTAAATTAAAAAGCTCCTCTCTGAGGGGGGGGGGGGGGCCGCTTGCGTTGTTTTCAAATTTGTAAAATGGGAATGATAAACCTTAAACCCCCCTCCCCCCAACACTCCCTAGGAATCGAACAGATGATCGCCATGCCTCGTCACTATTTAGTATTTTCTTAACAACATTATTAATGAGAAAACTTTTGTCGAAAGTATTTGTTGCTTTATAATAACATTAAAATCCATAATGTTGAATGATTTAAAATATTACTAAGGATAGTGGCACCTTCTGTATACAGCACCCTACTTAAAATATTTTAAAAAATCGAAAGAGATCTACCAAAATTAATATTTTTTCTGATGCAAGGCTAGACTCCTCAAACTAGTTTATAATCAAGTATATTTCTTTTATTGACTGGCACTTGTTACGTTATACCGTCGTTCGTAATATAGGTACACTATTTTATACATAATATTCAGCGATTTTGTTATAGGCTTATAGACCTTTAGGGGTATGATAAATCTGTGGTGCCAATAGTGAAGGTCACTCCAAGTGTACAGTCGTGTACAATCTAACTGTATGCCTAACAATAACGCAAAATTTGTCAGTTCATGGTTTACGACCTATGGTTTAGCGGAAGTCCTTGAACGTAATATCTCTGAACGCTTGTGATTGACGAAGTGAAAGTGCCTCTAGATCAAATTTATTGGAAACTAGTGCTAGTGGGTAATGTGAGTACACAGAAAAACAGAAAGAAAACGTTTTCTGTACTTGTACAAAAGTTAACTTTCGAAACAAGTAACAACAAAATAGTTGGTATTACTACAAGAAAGATATTATAAATTTGTACAGCACATGGTTATGGTTATTTTTGCTTGTATGAAATAAGTTTTTCGAGATAATACTGAGTATGTCTTACGAAAATTGGTGCATAAATTTATATTTTAATTAATGGTTCATTCAAGCATTTTTTTCACCATGCAAAATATAATCAACAATTGGAACTTTTTTTTGATGTATCATGCTTATTATGAGCGCAGTTAATACTGGAAAGCTATTGACGGAACGGTTTACAAGTTATTTGAACTATTGGGAGGTCTTGGGACAACACAAAGCATAAATTTCCAATTTAGAATCCGAACGCTGTGTTACTGCGAACACTATTTTGTAGTTATACGGTAGTTTTCATATAACTGTACAGATTTACAAATATCTGTAATTTTACATGGATATTTCTGTTACTTTTACAAAAAAGAAACGACAGTGTGTGCGATAGCAGGTGTTGCGTTGCTATGACTTCGCTGAGCACTTGCGATCTGGCCAGAGGCGGGCCACAGAGTGAGAAAATGGTGTTCGTAATTTCCATGTTAGTGTAAGCCCTTTATGGGGGTGGTCTCCCTTGAGGGCGGTGGGTGGGTAGAAGTTCTCCGTATACGTGCTAACCTCAGCCAATAAAGACTGAGAACAAACCGATCAAATAATATGTAATAAAAGAGTCATTTTTATTATGCACCAGTGCCTGCATCCTGCATAATAATGCCAATAACGAATACATACGCGTTAAAGTTTTAGTGTCTTTCTTTTGCCTAAATAAATTATTATATCTACATGCTCGAAAGAAATAGGTAGCTATATATTTTACAATTATGCATAACGGCATTTTAGTCTATTTTTTTTTTAAACAGACTGGTTATTTTCTCAATAGTCTCTAATTTTGGAGAGTTTTATTTTTATAACTTACACTGTTGCACCCAACATACTTTCCTGCCCATTTCCGATTTTGTAAATGAAATAAATTATCATTTTAAAGTTATCTAACTAACAAAAACCACTAAACCATTATTAAACATCTACCACAAAAAAACCAAATTAAGTGTAACAGTGTTACCAACTTTTCGAATACAGTTAGATATATCCATCCACAAAAAAAAGGGGAGATACTTAAGATACACTGTAATTCACTATCTTAGTAGCCATTAAATGTTTTAAAGATGCAAATTAATGATATCTGAGTTGTCGGAAACCCATTATTTTCGCTCGAATACAAAACACACCTTTAAACCATGCGGGTTGGTGCAATTCTTTGTGGTTGGTAATAGCATAAAGACAAACTTCAGATGCGAGCCTCTGATATGGACTGCCTTTTCGCTGGTTAGCGAATGTGTGCTCAAGTGTTCCACCACACGAATATACGTATACATGCAAACAAGTTCTGCTGCTACTGCTAATCAAAGGCGCCGAACATTTTTATGTCCTAGCTTATTTCTATTTCACCAATTAACTTCCAAGTACGTACACAATGTAATATAAAAAATACATTTACATTCTAAAAGACAGTGGAACTAAAGCGGGAAATTTACGTTGAATCATTGGTTGTAACACAAATAAAAAAAGTTTAAATTTGTGCTTGAAAACCTGTTTAGTTTTATGCTAAGTTACTTTAAGAGGCTAATAAAACGCTCGTTAGTCATGATTTTTAAATTAAAAAAAAATCCAAAGCAACAGAGTTTCATATTAATAGCAAAACTGTGTATCTCTTGAAGCACTCTTGCAATGGTTCTTATATGTGGGACAACTACGCTACAATACGAATGATAAAAAAATACAAACCATGCTGCAATGTTTGGTATAATCTGTATAAACAAATGTAACGAGTTCTAGTAGTCGCCAAATAAATCCTTACTGACATAACAGGCGAGATTTGGTTCGATAGGGCCTTACATAATGCAGTTATGCACAGAAGATTAAGGTGGCCGCCTGGCCTGTGCAGAACTTCAGGCGTTTACGCGCCATTTACGTATTTAATATTAATTAATTGTCTGATTACGAATAGCATTTAAGATTCATTGTACTTGCCTATATCATTGGTTTCGTCTTTAACATGAAGATTTTCACAGTTAAAAAAAAAAAAAAAAACTTGAAAGGGTGTTTTCACGGACATTTGTTTTTATGTGAAAAACTCTCTAAACACGGTGTTTTAAGAGGTATTCCAGCAGTAAAATACAGCTTCACCGCTTTATGCCCGTAGAGGCACTTTACCGACGCGATATCTGCACGCCAATTCGGTTCCTGGCGCGTAGAGGCGACCTATATTATTTATTGATGTTCTAAGACTATAGAATAGTGTCAACTGACAATGTTATTACAGTTGTAGTCATCCTGACCATGAAAAAAAATCACTTTTGGCACAGTCTGCAGGCGTAGGTAGATTTCTGAGTACCTACTTCTTCTGGAAATATTTTGTAAAATTATTTTAACTCTTGGAACATTTTAAGAACATTATGTAGCTTACATAACATCCCAAATCTTCGCCAATATAAAAAAATAATAGATTTAACATCTTCTCATATTCCATGCAGCGAAAATATTTTGAATATTTTTAAAGTTAATGTTTTTAATGCCTTTTTGATGTTTTTAATATCTTTTTAATGTTTTTAAAGTCTTAAGAATTTTTACATTATGGCTACTAAGGTAGTTATGCAATTATTTTCGATCTTCATACATTATTTTTCATCCTCTGCACTAATACTTTGTCCCATGCATTTTTTTGACAAAAGTTTAAGATCACTTTAAGATGGTAATAAATAAATTCTGATAAAATTGATGCTATGAAAGTTTTAATTTTTTAAAAATTCCAACCCCTGTTTTTACGATAATTAAAAATTGTTTCAGCCAAAGGTTTGAGATAGGTACAGTTTAAGGTTTTGCAATAAATTATATTGGATTCGATAGGATAAATATTAAAAAAAGTAATGACATTTTGTCTTTTTACACTTGTTATTTCCACCCTTGCAGTAATGGTATCATCAAAAATTGTTTCAAACAAAAATTTTAGGTAAAAGTTAAAAGCTTTACAAACAATTTGAACTGATTTCATAGTCTATCTACTAAGAAAGTTATGATTTTTTTGAATTAAACCCCTCATTATTTCAATCTCTTGTAGCAATGGTTCGTCTAAAAAAATTGTTTCAGATAAAAGTTTTAGACAAAAGTTATAAGATTAATGCAAAATTTGTACGAATCCGATGTTGTACCTACGAAGGGAGTTATGCGTTTTTTTGTTCTCCAACCCTTGCAGTAATGATTGATCGTATAAAAATTTATTTCGGACGAAAAATGTAGATTATAATTTAAGTTTCTACAATAAAACAGAACGGAATTAATAGTGTACATGGTACGTAAATTTTGAATTTTTTAAAATTCTCCCGCTTTATTTTCTCATCCCCCTGCAACAATGGTTCGTCTTATCAAAACGTGTTTCAGACAAAACTTTTAGATTAAAATTATAAGATTTACAAACATTTTCAACGGATTTGATAGTGTACCTACTAAGAAAGTTATGATTTTTTTTAATTCAACCCCTAATTTTTTTACTCCTTGTATCAATGGTTCGTTTAATGAAAAATTGTTTCAGACAAAAGATTTAGATAAAAAATTATAATATTTACAATATACCCGAATCAATTCGATGTTTTGCCTACGAAAGAAGTTATAATTTTTGTTTTGTCCTCCAACAACCCTATTTTTCGAACGTCTAATGAGAACATTTAAAGCAAGGTTAATTATTCTTCTGTTTGTATATTAACTTAGTCGCTGTACATAAATTAGTTTAATCCGTAGATGTTATTAGTTGCAAAAAGGCATTTTTACTCAAGGAAGATTTCCAATATCGCTTATTTTGCACAGGCTTTCCCACTTAGGGTAAAATATGCAAATCAAACACCTTACTGGGAACGGCCTAAAATAAACGAAGCATGCCGCAATTTTATAAATTGTAAATTATTGTACCTGACATCGTTAAAGTATCTGTGAAGGTCTTTGTCGGCAAAGTTGAAGTGAAAACTTGTCTGGACGAGAATGAAATTCCTGACCTTTAAAAAAAAAATATATATTTTTTTTTGTTACAGGTATGTACCGGCCTCGGAGAAGCAGCAGCGTAGAAGTGCAGAGAATGTGGTAAACAAACAGTTTCGATGCCATTTTTTTAAGGATAAAATTTACATTTTGTTGACATTTTAATATTATTTATTTCTTCGAAACTGTAGAGCAAACTAAGTGACTAGATAATTATTTATCATTCCTGTCTGATAACACTTCTAGACTTTTATAATTACACTGTACAGTTAAAGTAGTGACACTGACAATTTTTCATAATATTTAGTTCTCAAACATATTGAAAAATAGAGTAAATAAATACAACCAACACTACTATATTTAATGATTCTTGTAAGCAGGTTTTTCAGATTTAAGGTAAAACAAGTTGTTAGCCAAACCTCGTTAATTTTAACAAGATTACATTATGCAGATTCTACAAAAGTTAAAACTAGAAACTTAATACTTATAAAAACATTTTCCAAATACATATATCCAAGGAGTATTATAACGTGTAATTATTTTCCGCATTGAAAAGAAAGTGGTATAGGTTACGAAACTGTTCGATGCTGTAAACCACCGGTCCTTACGTCACGCCAAGATAAATCCAGCTGTAGTGGGCGATTCATCAAGCTTTACTTCTCCGAGTATAATATTACGAACACTAGCAGCAACGTGTCTAACGATGCTCCAAAGAAAAGAAAAGAAAAGAAAAGAAAAACCCAAAAAACTGGTTTGCTTTGATGTAGAGTTGTTGGGGAAATTTATGGCGGTAGTCATCACGTCCCAAGCTTCAGGTGTTAGAACATAGAACAGCCACCGAGTGTGTTTCTTGATCTGTAGTGATCTGTAGTAGAGTTGTTCACCTACCTCAACGTATATTTACTCTTTTAATTACGTTGGGGAGGGGGGGGGGAGGAATAAGTTGAAAAACAATACGCACGGCCAATGGTCTGAAATCAAAATCACATACGCCATTGTATTAGGAGTAAACCATTAGTTTTATTGCAAATATATATATATATATATATATATATAGGAATATTATTTTTTTATTTATCTATACATTTGTAAAGCACCCGCAAACAGACACAGTCCAAAACAGGCTGGCTCTATACAAGTATAAGTATAAATAGTTCGTTCTGTCGGTGTACAATGTACAATTTTTTCTTAAATTTAAAGTACAGTTTTTAAATTTTTAGTTTATAACTGAATTAAATAGTTTTTTTAGTTTTTATTATACAATTTTATTTACTTTTTATTTTATATTGTATATATTTTATAAATTCCTTGAAATGTTTACTTTTTAGCTTATATTGTATTTTTTTTTTATAAATTCCTAGAAATGCATTACAAAATCAATGTTCAAAATCCCGAATATTTTGGGGGCAATTGAATGTCCGACGGTGGCCGAAGGCCCCGGAAACACGTCAAAATGAACGTACTTTATTTGTCCCGACTCTCAAAAAATAGGGGGCAAATGACCTCTCCCCTGAGGTTGGGTGGTGAGGACCCTGAATCGCTCAGAAATACTCCAGAGCGAAAGAGAATCAATTTTTGAAATTTTCGAAATTTTGTGGTATTGATTAAACAACCCCCCCCCCTTCACCGAGAGGGGGGCAGTAGAATTCGGGAAAATTTCCCACTATGCCCCGGACTCATAAGTATACAAAGAGCATGGTTATTACCCATAGCTAGAAAATAGGTTTTTTTTGCCCATTATGCCCCTCTCCTTTTTCTATTTGGGTCATAGTCGTGAAATTAATGTATTGTCATCGGGATCACATATATTTGCAAAGTTTGAAATCGATACGACAGTTAAAAGTAGGTTAACATCGACTTACAAGATTTGATTACATAGTTACAAGTGAAGCTAATAAAAGTGTGTTAAAAAAGAGGTTAAAGAGAAGGGAGTGAATAATACATTTTATTTTAAATGTTTGGCGGTTACACTTCACTTTTGCAGTATACTTATGTATTGTAATATATAAACTTAAAATATTTCGTAGCTGCAATTTTTTAATTAAAATGTGTTTTATTTTCATTAAATGTGCTTTTAGATTAGTACTATTGATACTGTTGGTTTTTCTCCATATTCCCTACTACTGCCACTGATAATATTATTTGTATTTAACTTTTCAGTTAGTTAAAGGCGGAAATAAATGTAGGATGCTTATATTGTAAAAAATGATTAGAAATATGTTGCTGTAACTGCATCCGTTTACTTTTGTACGTTGTGCGCGGGGAATCGTTCAATTGCACTCCAAAGGCGTGTTCGTCCAATCGATTAATTGTCGGCCCAATCGATTTATTTCCGATCCAATCCATCGCAGTAGGTACTACAGCCGATTAAAACTCATCCACGATCGAGTTCTTCGTTCCGCGGAGAAAATTCGCGAAGAATCATTATTTTTTCCCTTTTCATTTATGTCTAAGTAAGTAAGAAGAAGCAGAAGGAGGAGGATGAGAAGAAGAGAACAAGCTGACGGAAAAGGGAGAGGTGTGTTACGAAGATGTGAAATGCTGGTAACGACGTCTAATTCGTCCATTCATTTTTCACGCACGCGCGGTCGACGGAAGCCCGAGACGCGAAAACACGGCCTGACGATTCCCCGGTCTCTCGTAAAGTCCTCTTTGGTGTTCCCCACGCACCGTTATTATTATTATTTTTTTACTGAGGAGGTGTTGGGAAAGGGAGGGGGGGGGGGAACCCACACTCACCAACGAGCGGGTTTTAAGAGGCCACTCCAGTGTTTCAGGGGCACTACGCAACCCGCGTTAACCTCATAAGATTCTATGCTATTTTCATTTTGCCTATAACTTATTAACTAATATAGATTTCGAAATGATGCTTGCTTGATATGTAAGACAACGATGATCTTATCAAAGCCCCTTTCTTCAAAAACGTGCATAAATTATGGTTTTATACTAATCTTTTCTAATATGCATAAGTGTATTGTCTAGGTTTGAACAATAATTTATGCACGTTTTTGAAGAAAGGGGCTATGGTAAGAGCATCGTTGTCTTACATATCACGCAAGCATCATTTCCAAAACTATATTAGTTAATTAGTTATAAGAAAAATGAAAATAGCATTGAATGTTATGAGGTTAACGCGGGTTGCGTAGTGCCCCTGAAACACTGGAGTGGCCTCTTAAGGAACGTGCACGTCGCGACGTTTCTCAGCTGTCCTGACGTCTTCGTCCCCGGGACGGGAGGGAAGAGAGAGAGAGAGAGAGAGAGAGAGAGAGAGAGAGAGAGAGAGAGAGACCTGTGTTTCGTCGTCCGCCGCGGACCGGGGAGAACCGGCGCGCGCGCTCAAAAGCCCGGGCGCGAGCGACCGAGATGTTTAAATTACGCCCTATCGCGCGGCGGGATCGCGGCGTCCTGCTTGCAGCAGTCTCCTTCGCCAGGGATGTCCAAGAGCCCCGGTGCCGGGGATCGCGAAACTCAACACCAGGGATCCTGGGAAAATCAACGACCCGTCTGGGACGGGAAATCCTTCTTTTCACAGACGAGAGAGCCAAACTCTCCCGATCGTGCATCTTCAGGTTATTTTTTTTTTTGTTCATTGTAACTCATGATAACTAATGGTCAATTAGGTTAGGTTAGCTGCATTATAAATACTTTAAAACATCGTGGACGGTTGATTTGGTTAGGATGGCTACATTAAAGATACTGTGAAATCATGTAAAAGGTTTCCTAGCGCTGGATAGCTACACATTAAAAAGTTATTTGCTAAGCAACCATAAAATGATTTTACAGTATTTTTTAATGTAGCCATACTTGCCTAATATAACCAACCATCCAAAATGTTTTAAAGTATTTATAATGTAGCTAACCTATCCTAATCGACCGCAAAATTTAATGCCACACCGGTTTATAGAATGAGATGGAACGAAAAAAAAAAAAAAAAAGAAGCGAGCATGAACCTCGGGGAACTTCGGGTGTGGCTCTCTCGTCTGTGAAATGAAGGCTTCCCGTCTGGGACAGTCTCCACCATCCTCTGCATTTTCCTCGAGCTGAACCCCTTTCGTGATCATCTGGGTAGCTAGCTCGTGAGGGGTGGCCTGCGATTCGATACTTCATTTGGTTTTAAGGTATCTCTCGCTGGGCTAGAGAGCTCCACTCAAACTGCGAGCCAAACAGTTGCAGAATCAGCACGATGGTGAACGTTTTTTGAATTTCAGCCTATCGCGAAATTGAATCCGCGAATTTTTCCGGTCTCCTAACTGCAACGACACGCTTTCTATAAACGGTTCATGCAAATGGGGAATCTTTTGATTTGTTACAATTTCTTTGACATTCGCCATTGCAGTTTTTTGCACTGTTTGTCATGGGGGAAAAAAAATTTAAGAACGCAACTCGAGAAATAAAAATGAAAACATAAACCCACAGAGAACAAGCCTAAATCAGCTATGTGAGAGAGATAAACCCAGCGATTTACCTCACCAGGTGTTATGGACAACATAAAGTCGACAGCGCAGACGAACACATTTAAACTTAAATATCAGACAGTGCAAAAATTCTGTGAAAGGAATTTAGTCACAAAAAAAAAAATAACAGCACAGACGAACACAATGGGCTAACGACGACGAGACAGTTTCAATAAGAACTCTAAAAGCATGCAAACCTCTTCAACACGTCAAATATACGAACACAACTGTGGAAATATACATAAATTTTATGGACAACACAGCCTTTTTTGTGCCTGATTGTGGAAAAAATTTGGCAGTTCCCGAAACGTCGCAACTGTTTCGTCATAGGAAACCTACTGTGTTGTCGATGATATCTGTGCTTATCTGTGAAAAATCTTAAATGTTTTTTTTACGTACAGTGATTTTTACAATACTTAATGTTAAATTTTGAATTAAAACCATTTTTTTGTCTGTAAGATATCTTTTAAAAACTTGCAAACATATATGGCTGTTGTACGTTTTGTGCGTATGTTACAGCAAGAAACATTGTTTTATACAAGTGTTTGTTTCTGGTTGTCCCGCGGGTAGAAACCGTATGTGCCAAATAACGCGATGTTTTTCTGCCGTATCGCCATCTTCGCGTCGCTCCGTCGCTTTGTTGTGATTCCAGCGTTATAGTAAACATGTGGTTCTCGGCCGCGTGACGAACATTTTACATTCAATTGGAAAACAAACCTTGTGCGTAAACAAATTTTCAGAGATATCGCAAATAAATGTAGTAAACTAAACCTTAGATGAATTCGCAAATAACAGTAGCACTACCAACGTACCAGTGTGACCATCTTTCGAAAAACAAAAAAATTCTGACGTTCATTTCAGTAACGTCGCTTACGCCACGCGATATAAATAGAAAAAAATTGGTTGTCTGTAAAGTCGGTTTACGGACGATAGTTTAACGTGACAACGTCATAACAAAACATTAATGAAATGATTGCATACTTTTATGAATAAAATTGAATCATTTTTATTGAATTATCACTATTTTGTATGGATACAAAGAAGGAGTGAAATGAAATCTACAATTTAATTGATAAATTTACTTTTATTTGCACTCATTAATTCAAATATGTTTATTACTTTAACAAAGAGATTATTTTAACTATAACGTTTATACATGTTTGCTATTTAACTTCTTCCAATCTGTGTTATTCTGTTAAGGATAGGACGATGATAGGAAAAGTATGAAACGAATGGGAGTGTTTCAAGTTTAATGTGCCTCGAAAAAGTCAAAACCAATGGTTGTTCCAATCGAGTTGGAAGAGAGATAGATGCGGCGCAAGCATACAATGAGTGTTATGGGACAATGTGCGTAACGGGACACTTTTTCGTGCGTGCACCCGGCGTTCATCGTTTTATTAGACGTCACGTACCAAAAAAAATTTCTAATCGGGAAGTCTCTCGCTTCCACAATTTACGTCAGGCTGACCTCAAGGGCGTGTCGAACACGTGATTGGCTGGGGAAATATTCGCGTCCAACGCATATCGCCCGTCGCAGCATTGTGAACCCATCATCACAGAAGATTGGGAAGATATCGTCTCCTTCACCTAGTGTTGATTGAGGATTGGTGGTGTGGTGTATGTCACGTATCATGACCAGAATTTGATAGATCCCGAAAGTGGTACCAGTGGCGTACCCATTTCAACAACTGTCACTTTTGCGAAGCATCACTTGGTCTTTGTTTCCGCACACCGACAACCACGTTGGACAGTCTACAAACATTGTTCCGTTTGGTACCACGTACTCTTGAGAACTGTTGAAATTCGAGACGATTTGCCTGACACAGAGTGCTTGCCATTTGCATTTTGAGTCACTCATGGTATTTTCAAACTTGTAATTTCGTGTCGCGTGTCCTAAATACAACGTAACGAGATAACTTTCTAAGAAGCCAAGGTTAAAAAAATGACTTAAAAAATCTATCACGCAGTGCTATATAATGTCTTCGCAGACAAAAAAATTCCTCCGCCTTCCTTCTTTAAGAAATAGAATTTTGGCTACGATCCTTACTCTGAGACCCGATTGTATTTGCAAGGTCGGAATGTCTCGTATTTCTACAGATACGTTTGTTATAAACATGCGTTTATGAACATGTAGGCTTCTAGTTGAGCTAATGTAAATTGTTTTGAAAAATGTTAAAACGAAAGATGTACAGCTTTTATTCAGCCACTACTTGTTATTGTTTTGTTTTGTAATTCACACTGAAAACCCTTTTATCGGAAGAATATAATTTTGTAGTGACCATAAACCTTTTTCAAGTTATACTTCTTTAAGCGCATTATGAAAAAAATTATGAGTGTGAATTTTCACGATGCGCGCACCATGCATCGAAATTTTAACAGAATAAAAAAAGGCTACATACAAATAAAATTATATATTTGTTTTTAAATCATATACTTTAGAGAATGATATTTAATACTAGTCCATACAATTTAAACCATTTATACTAATATTATAAAGCTGAAGAGTTTGTTTGTTTGTTTGAACGCGCTAATCTCAGGAACCACTGGTCCGATTTGAAAAATTCTTTCAATGTTGGATAGTAGATACCTACATTTATCGAGGAAGGCTATAGGCTATATTATATTATCAATAACATTAGGGATCCTTACTAAAAGTCCAATTTAGAATCAAATGCGTTGGAGGGGGTTAGCTAGAACATGCAGTACACGTACGAAGTGTGTGTTGACAATGCCGCAGGCGCTAGAAGTTTATTTCCTATTGCCTATTAACATTATTGCCACGCACTAGATGCCTTATCATTCTTAATTTTCCCATACAAGTAAAAAACACCCGTGTGATATTAACAACGAAGCAATCAGTACCCTCATAAGAGTTCAATTAGTATTTAAATACTTTTTATCACTTTAAATCGCTAACCTAAACTATTGATTTTTTTCCTCTCTCTGTGTTTAATTGGTTTTTTTCTTTTACTAGAATTATTTTTATTATTTTTAATTAATTTTCATTTTTCGGACCATCAATAATTTTCCTCTCCCGTTACAATTCTGACAAGGACATGTGTGTGCGCGTGTGTGTATGTATGTATATATATATATATATATATATATATATATATATATATATATATATATACACACACACTAGCGGACCCAACCGACGTTGATCTGTTCAAACGTTTTAAATTCGAAAATTTACAGGAAATTTCCCTGAATCTAATCGCAGCGTCATCTGCCGGGTAGAACTGAAATTACTATAATTACTATAAGATACTATAAATGTTATAATGTTATAATTTATTTTACAAACTTATATTTTTATTTTCAAAGAGACATCAATACGTAGTTGCATAGAATAAAATGAGAACTAACAATTTAAAATTGTAGGTTCAGTTGATTGTTATTGAATGCACGTCTATACATAATTAAAAGTAATGAAAAATCGTGTTAAATACTCACTTTGATACTGCACCTTACATATTTTTTATTACATTTTAATATGTAGAATAAAATGAGAACTGACAATTTAAATTTGGAGGTTAAGATGATTGGTATTGAATTCACGTGTATACATAATTAAAATCACGAAAAATCATGTAAAATACTCACTTCAATACTGCACCTCACAAATTTGCACCTATATTTTTAATTACACTTTAAAATGTTATTTCAATAAATAATAATATAATAATCTCAATAACCAATTCTATTTTAATTTTAATGTAATAACAACAATTCATAAAATCCATCCAAAGATTAACAACAACACATAAATAAATACACAACACACACATATATATACTGTAAACCTAAACCATTCAAAGATCAACAATTTATAAATAAAAAATTAATTAAATAAACATATTCCAGTGGACCAAATTGTGAATCTAAACCATCATCGAATCCCCGTGAACTCACACAAAAAATTTCATCAAAATCAGTCCAGCCGTCTAGGAGGAGTTCAGTGACATACACACGCACACAAGAAATATATATATATATATATATATATATATATATATATATATAAGCGAAATACCACTCACTGACTCACTCATCACGAGATCTCTAAAACTATACACCCGGTTGACTTGAAATTTAGCATAGTTACTCATTTTGTGATGTAGACGCTCACTAAGAACTGATTCTGCGGAAATCCGATCCCAAGGGGAGTTTCGGGGGCGTAATATATCAAAATTTCCAGTTTTTGGTAGGAAATCACCATGGCAACGGCTGTTGCTTTGTTGATGCTTCATTCGTCTCTATGGCAACGACTATTTCATTGTTAGTGCAGTCCTCATCACCGTTGAAATTATGCGGGTACTCTAAATACCAAAAATTGCCCTTTTTTTCAAGTATATATATTTTACAGACTTGAAACTTCAGGATGACATTTTCCGAAAATTAGATCCCACGGGTGGTTAAAACCAGGCAACAGTGGGTACTTTTTCTGCATGAGAACAGGATTTTGCATTGTTCATGCCTTCTGCGTCTCCATGGCAACGGTCATCACGCGGCAGTGGCGTACCCACAAGGAGGGACATGTATAATAAGCGGCGCAAGAGTGATGATCTGCCTGTAGACTGCCGTAGCGAAGTACGGGTACATCAGTTGTACGTTGCGTGCACGAGTCGGGAAACCATCGGTGCTATTCATTTTCTCTCCGGTACATTACTATACAGCATTGTAATAAATTTTCACTGAATTTTTTTTATTTACCATTACTGTAAATGGGAGATGTGGCTTAATTTTTTTCCATTAGTATAGCCGTGCGAAGCCGGGTCGGGCAGCTAGTTGTTAATATTAAGGATAACAATTTTGTCTATAAATTTTTTCTGGTGTATTTATATAGGTGAGTTTATGTTTGCGTATGTATAATATATTTTAATTATAAGTTATTAAATTATTATTTAATAAACAATTAAAATTAATTTGACTAAACATACTACATATGTATTTACTTTCATTACTAATTAAAATTTAACTCTATAATTTTAATAAATAAAATAATTAATTTTTTACTTGTGTTTGCTTTTATATTGAATACTGATTATTTATTAATTTTTATTGTTAAATTTGATTGAACTTATACTTTACCAACCGGATGTATAATCCTTTTTTTATATTTAAATCAATTATTTACATGCAAAATTTAAGTTTATTTTTTTATTACGTCAAATGTAACTTATAACGCGCGTACATGAGTACACGCACCCATTTTTGTTGTTGTTGTTGTTGTTGTTGTTGTTGTTGTTGTTACCCATGTCCCACGGGTTTTTTCTTCAATTGTAAGGAATCTCCTTCCTGGTTTCAGGGCTTTGTGTTGTCTGTTCGCTTCAGTGTTGAGGAAGGTAATGACGAACCACCGCAGATCCATGTCGCCTGGTTCATGGCTGTGGCTGGGGAACAAAACAAGTTCAATTGTCATCATCGTCATAGTCATAATATCATCATCGTAATAATAATAATAATAACAATAATAATATGCTGTCATCATTTGTGGTTTTTTTCGTTTTGTTAGTCCATTTTTCTTTGTTTTTCTTTGTTTGTTGACCATATTCCTGTTGTGGAGTATTGTGTGGTGTTTATATCCGGACTACAGCAATTTTTTGCTTAGTTTGTGTTTTTACACATTTGTGTTTTTTGCAGTTTTCATCTACAGACATACATGTGCATAGCAATGGCGTATGTCCAAAAGCTTACATCAAGTCATGCACTCCCATTGCACAAATCTTTCAAAGATAATAATAACAATATCATCGTCATTAGGGGTGCAAATCGGCAGGATTCGCAAGGGTTCCGCGCGACCCGACAGTTTTTTTTTGCACGTGATGTTAACCGACACGTAAATTCTGCTTACGGTGCTTGTGTGTTAAATACTGCCCATATTTTGGCCTGCAAGCCTGCATTAAGCAGACAGCTTTAAAATATACAGAAAGTGTTCAATATGGCATGATTTTGACATCAAACCCGTTTCACAGTCCCGCTTTTGCAAGTGCAGACAGGTCCTCCTTACGGGAGGGGCTTCTTAATTCCAGAAGGGGGGGGGACACTGGTGCCCCCTCCCCTCCGTAATTTATGAACATGATTAATTTATTTATTTACTTATTCAGTTTTTGATCTGTAGATCCCATGTGGAGGTAAGGACAATAGATATAGAACAAGTCAATTAATACACACACACACACACACACATATATATATATACATACAAACAAACTGTACAACCACAAAAACTAAATATTAAAGAGTATTTTACATTTCAATAGTAAGAAAGAGAGAAGAAGAGAAAAAAAAACATGGGTACATAAGAAATGGTATAAACTCAAGTCTAAGGCTCAGAGCGAAGAGTTTGTTTACAAAACTCGATATTTTTCTCCTCGTTTTGTGATGGATTTAAATGGGATTTACCAGAGTTTAGTTTTCTTATATGTTATTAGGTCAAAGAATTCTATCAGAGAGTAGGAAGGATGTTCTAATACATCTTATATACCTAACTGCCTCTGTATTATCTTTCTAAAGACAATTAAATATTATAGTAAATTTTCTAACATTTTCAAAGGAATAATGCACCTGAAATAAACGAAGTTCTCCGTAGCTGCAGACAACCGGATCTCAGCAGAAACTAAGCCGAGTTCTGTGTTCAGTTTCAAACTGGGTACATTTGCATTTATAAGGAATAAGATTACCTCTAACCATTGACCTGACACGTTTAGGATAGTTTTGTTAAGTTACAAAGATGATTCTTACGTATTCAGTTTCCAAGTTAGCATGCAGATTTTTTTTTTTACGAATAAATCCGTAAAATCCACAAACATTCGTGCATAATTTTAATCGGTGTTTTGCGCTGTGTGAATTGAAGGTAAAATGTTTTTAAAAGTTTATGGTTCCGTGGGTACCGACATTTGGTTGCTTCAAAACAACGATTTCTAAATGAAACTTAACTTGCTGAGGTGGCTACAATTTTTTCGAGCGTTACGAAAATTCAGATCGCACGAGGGAAATAGTTAGGTACGTGGTGGGAGAACAGGTAGAGGAGGAGAGTGCGTCGTGGAATGGGAAGACGACAAAGGGAGGGGGGGATAGGTACTTAGTGCAACATGATATTATGCCAGTTGTAACGGCCGGATGGAGAGACGGCAGGGGAGAGGTAGAAATGACGCAGCAGTGATGCTACGGAATTCTCGTAACGCTACTTGTGTTTGTCTAATCAGTATTTTTTGACGTGACGTCTAATAAATCGATGAACGCCGGCTGTACGCACGAAAAAGTGTCCCGTTACGCACATTGTCCCGTAACGCACAAGGTCCCGTTACGATGTGTCCCGTTACGCTCATTGTACGCTTGCGCCGCATCTATCTCTCTTCCACTCGATTGGAACAACAATCGATTTGACTGTTTCGTGGCACATTAAACTTGAAACACTCCCATTCGTTTTCTACTTTTCCTATCATCGTCCTATCCTTAACAGAATAACACAGATTGGAAGAAGTTAAATAGCAAACATGTAAAAATGTTATAGTTAAAATAATCTCTTCGTTAACGTAATAAACATATTTGAATTAATGAGTGCAAATAAAAGTAAATTTATCAATTAAATTGTAGATTTCATTTCACTCATTCTTTGTATCCATACAAAATAGTGATAATTCAATAAAATTGATTAAATTTTATTCATAAAAGTATGCAATCATTTCATCAATTTTTTGTTATGACGTTGTCACGTTAAACTATCGTCCGTAAACCGAATTTACAGACAAACAATTTTTTTTTTCCTACCAAGAAGAGTCGTGGACCTGTTAGGGGCGCACGGAGAATGGTCCTTTGCGCACCCCTGAAGTCACGACGATTTGCATCCAGGTCTCTCTTATCTGCGCCGCGCCGGGAGAGGTCGCGTCTCCTCCTGCTGCCCTCTCTCCTCTCTCCTCTCTCCTGGTTGGTAGTCCTGGCGGCGGTCGCGGCAGCTCGGTCGCAGGTGCTCCACAGACGTGTTCCGTGCTGTTGATGGCAGGCCTTCCGTCCAGGTCGACGTTAATAGTGGTAATGATGCCATCGAGTAGTTCTCGATACTGGAGTATCGTGTTAGACAAGTCTAACTATCCGATCCGCACTGCACCGCAGCCAGAGGTGGACTGTGGGGCTCACTTACACATAGAGATGGGTTGCAGAGTATCAATCTGCTACTTTGTAACTGATACACGCCTGTATCAAGTACTGCAGACGAGTACACTATTCATTGTATCAAGAACTTTAGTATCAGTTTAGAATTCACCTGGAACAACACCACGGCCAAAGTGCGCAGAACCCGATCGCAGATGACGGTCACTTGGGCGGAGCTTGTGAAAGGGGAGGGAGCGGCACAACGAATAAGGGATGAAGGGAAAGAATGTAGGGGAGGGGGAAGCCTAAGATGTACATCAAGTTCTGTCCCTGCCCGAACACGCCCGAATATCCACCTTCGGCCAACCTGGGGTTTATTTATATATATTCATATTTCTCTGTTTATTTTAATGTAGCTATACTAACCTAACTAACCGTCCATAGTGTTCTAAAGTTTTTTAATGTAGCTAACCTAACCGACCACTTTAAATATTTGAATTCATTTTTCCTGCGCAAAAATAAAACAAATCCCAGGTTGGCCGAAGGTGAATATTCGGGCGTGTTCGGGCAGGGACAGAGCTTGATGTACATCTTAGGCTTCTCATCAAAGTACGCTCAGTGCGCTGTGCGTGCTCCTTGCAAAGATTGAAGACTCCGATTATGAAAGGCGTGGAAAGAGAACACCGATACCTTTTTTCGACTACGAAGAATGTAGAATGAGAAAACTGATTCCTTTTTACGACTACGAAGAATGTAGAATGAGAAAACTGATACCTTTTTACGAAGAACGTGGAAAGAGAAAACTGATACCTTTTTACGCTGGTGATGACGGAACAGAGGATGTGTAACCTGTAACGAGAATGCTGATACCTTGTTGCTTCCTGTGACCGCTACTGCTGTATCTGATTTAGAAGTATCAGCTACTTGTAACCAGTACATTACTGTATCAGTAACTGGTTGGAACTGATACCGAAAATTGCTGTAACAACCCACCTCTACTTACACACTCCCAGCGGCTGGTACATTACATGAGTCAAAACAACAACTATTTTCCCTTTTTTGCACTTAGCTTTCCCAGAGCAGATCTCATTATGTCGATTTAGGTTATCGAGACATTAAATTATTTTATTACATTTTATGCACCAAAACAGTATTCTATGAGCATTATTCGGTCATACACTTATTTCATACCGACGAGCATTTGAAGTTGTGGTAAATAATGCAATACAGTATTTGCACTGGCGCGATGTACGTTCGTCGGGGGTTGAAGTCTCCAATGTTGCTGGCGAAACTTCAGCCGATGGAACAGCACCTGTCGTTTGCCTCCTCTGGAGCCGGTATCGCGATCTCCGACTCCATCAACTACGTCGCTGCCATTGTGCCATCGTAAACTGACCATCAATGTCGACTTTGTAACAGCAACTAAATCTTACGAAACTTCCTACTAATGTAACAACCGATATATCATTACTATCCCTATTATACCCTATTATAAATGCGAAAGTGTATTTGTCTGTTTTTCCTTTCATGCCACGCAGCAACTTAGCAACAAATAGACGTGATTTTTGCATGCATATCTTTATATATATATTTCTTGTGTCTGAACTCCTCCTAGACGGCTGGACTGATTTTGATGAAATTTTTTTGTGTGAGTTCACGGGGATTCGAGGATGATTTAGATTCACAATTTGGTCCACTGGAAAATGTTTATTTAGTTAATTTTTTATTTATAAATTGTTGTTGATCTTTGAATGGTTTAGGTTTACAGTATATATGTGTGTGTTGTGTATTTATTTATGTGTTGTTAATCTTTGGATGTATTCTATGGATTGTTGTTATTACATTAAAATTAAAAAAAAATTTCTTATTGAGAATATATTATTATTTATTGAAATAACATTTTAAAGTGTAATTACAAATATAGGTGCAAATTTGTGAGGTGCAGTATTGAAGTGAGTAATTAACATTATTTTTTCGTAATTTTAATTATGCATACACGTACCTACATTCAATACCAATCAACTTAACCTACAATTTTAAATCGTCAGTTCTCATTTTATTCTATGCAACTTATGACGTATTGAATGCCTCTTTAAAAATAAAAATATAAGTTTGTAAAATAAATTATAACATTTATAAAATAAAAATTGCATATAGTAATTAAAGTTGAAAGTATATTTAAAATTTAAGTTTTATATTTTTTAATTTTTTATTATGTTTTTTATGATTTTTTGTTAAGTTTTAGAAAAATATATAATTTTAGGACAACGTCTGTCGGGTCCACTTTACAGTGTGTGTTCAGGTGGATTCAAGAATGGTTTAGATTCACAATTCAATCCGATAAATAATATTTTTAATTAATTAAATTTAATTTAGTTGTTTTACGTTGGATGTTTTTACATTGGATCCGGTAGGAAGCGCTGTTATCGCGTTGTCGAATACTTATTTATTTTTATTTCAGTTCGACCCGGCAGAGGGTGCTGTGATCAGATTCAGGGAAATTTCCTGTAAATATTTTCAAATTTAAAACGTTTGAACAGAACGTGTGTTGGGTCCGCTAGTATACATATATAAAAATAGCCTATATATAATGGGCTGGAGAGTGACATAGACTACATATAATTATAAAATTCCATCCTCAAGGAAATGAAAAAAGGTGTAAAATCAGTTTAATAAAAAAAAAATTATTGGAGGTAGTTAATAGACACACAAACAGTGAGTTTGTGTTATTTCTCTATGTCCACCACACGGCCATATAGTAGCTAAGGTCTACAACTTCATATCATTCTCCGTGCCTGCTAGCGAACTAAAGGTGCTAATAACAGTTTAGTCAACACACGGCGATGCCTTGAATTTGTAACGCTCTATCGTTTGGTGCGTCCGTCACGTCTGGCCTAGGGGTTACCTGTCTTCCCACATGTTGAAGCTGAAGATAGGCGTCCCGGTGTTGCTGGTGCGTAGCCTTGATGCTCCGAGATTGTGCAATCGATGGGACATTAAAATAAAAATTTCCTACAGACTTGGAACTCGGTGGTGATGTTCCTTTATTATTATTATATGTTTATAATTATATAACTTAAAAAGAAAAGTGGTTACATCACTTGCCCCCATCACCAATGCAGATTCTATTCTTTGCAGGGTCTTAAATGAACCATGCACTAACGAGACGTCAAACATTAATTAGTTAATTATATTATATATAATTGACGACCGATACCGTACGGAGAACAAACGAATTAATATACAAATTAATGTTTGACGTCTCGTTAGTACTCAGGTCATTGAATACCCCTGCTGGGAATATAATCAGCTTTCGGGACGAGGGTCCAGGGATATAATCACTTTTCTATTCAGCCAGCGTTTTATGTCCCTGTGGTTTAAGTGAAACAGAATGCATGTGCATGGTACTTGTCAATAAAAGTGATCTTTGCTACTATTCTTAAGTATGAAAGATACTGATGAATAATTTCGCAATGTGAATCATGTGCAAACCGAAAAAAAATTGGTTGTCTGTAAAGTCGGTTTACGTACGATAGTTTAACATAACAACGTCATAACAAAAAATTAATGAAATGATTGCATTCTTTCATGAATAAAATTGAATCATTTTTATTTTAATAATAAAAGAATAAATATTTGAAATTATACTAGTATAAATCAGATTTTTAAAATGCAAGAATAATAAACCTTTATGCCGAAATAGTTGTTGTAATAAACAATGAAAACCACATTAACTTTTCACTTCACTTTATTAACAGACGACGAAACAGTTCACGTGTGGATGACTTGTAATTAATTTTAAAAACTGGCGTTTAGCTATAAAGTTTAAATATAATTATGATCAAGTTTTCATATAAATAAACTGTAATCAGATATCTATCATCAATTATATGAATCACCATCATTTTTTAGTCAATTGTAACATATTACTGCACTCGCCGACAGCGTAACGGAACACAGCGTAACGGGACACAGCGTAACGAAACGGGACACTTTTTCGTACGTGCAGCCGGCGTTCATCAATTTATTAGACGTTGTCACGTCAATATATGATTTTTCTCGATTTCAAGTCGCCTGCGTCGTGAAACCTCAAACTTCTTGCGCCACACGCTCTCGGCGGAGGTTTTGTTCGCTTCTGTGCGCCGAGTGGTTCTGTGCTCCTTGGCGGAGTTTGTTTAAGAAACGAGGTACGGGCTGGAAGACTCGAGGTAAAAAATAAAATAAAAAAAAGCGAAGGAAGACGCGGAACACAAAGAAGGCACACGAGGTCATGCGCTCTTGTTACTCGCCAGGGGTTTTACGACGTTGTTACGCGCGCTGCGCTCGTCCAGAGGCGGTCGTTTGGGGAGGGGGGAGGGAGGTTTGCTCATTATGTCCGCGGGCTCCATCATGCAAATGGTAATCGTCGGGCGGCACGACAGCGGTGGAAGCCCCGTGCGACTCTGGTCGAGGAGCTGAGCAACACACGGCCGCATCTCGCTCCCGCAACAAGAGACGAGGGGCATAAACCACGACGGCGGAGGTCCGTGGTTGGGGGTGAGCGTCAGGATGGAACCCGCCGCGCGCAATCTTCCCGGTGAATCATAATTATCATTGTTCTCCCTATCTCAGCCAACGTCTCGCCGAGTATTAACTTTGAACGTTAACCCGCAGACGCGCCGCGCCCGTTGTCGGAGAGCATAATCATCATCCACGCTGGTTAGGTTCCTCGTTAACACAGCGTGCGACATGTCGGTGGACAACGCCAGAACATGTTGCCGGTTACTTTAGAACCATTAACCGGGGGGGGGGGGGGGGGGGGGGGGATACAAGAATTGAATAAACATGATCGAACCAGGTGAAGTAACGCTTAGTACAGGGTGTGTGGCCCATTTCAGATCATGATATTAATTTTACTCTTTTCACAGTTAAATTTGTACACTTTTGTTCAGTGGTTGAACACTCACAATTTAAAAAAATATAAATAGTATAATTTTTGCATAATTAGCTGTAAAATATAATTTTCATAAATTTTTTGGATTAGAGAACTCATTTTTTTTAAGTTTAAAAAGCTATGTTTCTGGCAAAGTAATGATATGATTTAAATTTATATTTCAAAAATATTATATATTTTTTTACTGTCAAAATCCTTACAAAAGTAAGAATTTTAATGGCTAGTTAAAAATAAATATTAAAGAAACTCAAACTATAATTTGAGGTAGCCAGTAATAGGTATTTCCTTTGAGGTTTAAAATATTTTAGTCTGGTAGTAGAATTAAATCAGAATTTTTGCTATCGTTGAAAACGTTGAAAGTGTAACTTTGGCAGTTAACTAAGTAAAAGGTATGTACGCAATGAATATATGTTTTTTTCTTTGTAAGGTCCACATACATATGTACCTACAGTATTAAAATAATTATTTGTACAAAATTTAATAGCCTAATATTGATGTACTAATAAAAAAAATAAAACGAATCCTATAAATATTTACATTTCCATGTGCGACCCACTCTTTGACTGAGTGTTTTTAATAATTACTGTATGCATAAAAAATATATTTATTTTAAATGTTTTAAATGTTTGTTGAGCTTTATTTAAAACATGGTGGAATGATGATGCTACAGTTGCTAAAAACTAAAACGCTACAAAACTAAAAAAAAATATTTTTGCAAAACTCCGTTCCCCCGGAGAAACCCCCGGAATGGCCACCTTTCTTTGGTAGCCTGACTTGTTACAAGGTATTGTATTCCTACCAGAGAAAATGCCACCATTTTGTCTGGGAAATCTGCCTTGAAGGAGCCGGGGCGCGAACCCGGGTCCTATAAGTCACAAGGCAGGCGCTCTACCCCAGAACCAGAGCGGTAGAGCGACGATCGGCAGCCTTCTTAGCACTGACATTGTGTTATTTTACGATTTGAGAAGCAATCATGTATCTGTGTAAGGTATTAAAAACTTAATAATAAAAGAATAAATACTTGAAATTCTACTAGTAATCAGATTTTTATAATGCAAGAATAATTAACGCCGAAATTGTTTTGTTGTAATAAGCAATGAAAACCACATTAACTTTTCACTTCACTTTATAAACAGTCGACAAAACAGTTCACGTGTAGATGACTTGTAATTAATTTTAAAAACTGGCGTTTAGCTATAAAGTTTAAACATAGTTATTAATACGTTTTCATATAAATAAACTGTAATTAAATATCTATCAGTAGTTAGGAATAGGGGCTCCGGGGACAGAGGATTGAGGATAAGGAGCTAGGAGCAGTGACTTTTGACCCCTGACGTCATCACCGATTTCCTGGAAATTTCCCGATTTTCCGCCAATTTTCCTCAAAATTTCCCGTTTTCCCCTCAAAATTTCCCATTTTCCTACAAAATTTCCCTACAAAATTTTCCCATTCCCGAAACTTTCTAACAATCCGCAAATCTCCGGATAGAGGGTTGGAATCATCCTTACCTACCCTCCCATCTCCGGATAGCAGGTTGGTATCCCCCTTACCTACCCACCCATAGATGACATCACCGCACCCCATCTTGGATTACGTCATATCCGGTCACCATCATTTCCGACCGCCATTTTGGATTCAATTTTCGCATGCTCTATCATTCCATTATTATTATGCAATCATATAGTATTACATCATATCTGACCGCCATCTTGGATGACCCGGCTACCATATAGTATTACGTCATTTCCATTAACCATTTTGATTTCTAGAACTTTATACTGTCTCTATTACATCGCCACTGATAAGACTTAGGGATTTAATATTTTCACATTAATATTATACAGTCACCAATTTGTTTTATAGAAACACCCACCATTTTTAATTATGAAATCACACCTACCACCAATGAATCGAGTGCCCCGCTCCTATGTTCACCTTTTCGTTACGATGACATCATACCATTTACATGCATTACACTTTTTCGTTACGGTCACATAACCACCGCCATATCGTATGACCTTGACCCCAACTGACATTTATAATCCTACCATCTTAGATTCAACCATTTTGAATTATGTAATCACACCTAACACCCCACAATCGACAACCCTACTCCTATGTGTGTTGATATTTTCATTATACAGTCATAGTAATTTTATCTTCTGAAGACAGCCATATTGGATTTTTTTAATCCTCACCTTTAACCTAGGACATCATGAACATCATATTGGACTACGTCATCATCACCAGCTCCAAAGCCATCTCGGACTCTAGAACTTTCGATCATTTTTTAATTATGACATCACGCCTATCTCGTAATCGAGTGCCCCACTCCTACATATTGCAGTTGTCGTTAAGACACCAATCACCCATACATTTCATTATGATTATATCATTATATATATTTCATCTTCTGTAGGCAGACATATTGTATTGCCATCACTGTAACCCCTTTCGAATGACATCTTGGACTATATCGTCTTCACTTGGCCGATAACATCTTGGACTATGTCCCTCTTCTTGAACTTTCCACTATATATTGGATTACATCATTTATGTTCACCATCTTGTCGCCAACACTATCTTAACCTACGGCATCTTGAACATCACATTTCACGTTACTGTAGGCACCCTGAACTTCCCGCCATTTTGGGCTATATCAGCATATTTGACTTAATAAGATATCCACACCGCCGCCATCTTAGATTATGTTATCACCCACTTTAATCTTGACAACCAACATATTGTATTATCATCTCATGTATGCACCCACCACCATACTTGATTATATAATCATACTAACTTTCATCCTCTGCTAGAGTATGTAGATTAATTATTCGTAATGAGCATCACGTGATCATCCCAAATACTAAGATAAAAATTTATTACTAGTATTACCATTAAAATTATCACAGTCCATATACCAAAGTCATGCCGTAGACTTGTACACTGTAGCACTCTACTCAAACTGACTTACATAGCTTACTTTTTCTTAACATGCTTTAATTGCGACTACAATTTCTTTGAGGGCCTTCATTTGCGCTTACAATTTCTTTGAGGGCTTTCATTTGCGCTTACATTTTCTTTACGTTCTTTCATTTGCGGTTACATTTTCTTAACATGCTTTCATTTGCGACTACAATTTCTTTGAGGTATTTCCTTTCTCTTATGTTTTCTTTGAGTGATTTAATTTGCGCTTCAATTTTCTGTATATTGTAACTCAGTATCCAATCTAACAATATTAAATCATCCACATATATATCTTGAATCTTAATAGCAAATGTTATGGTCATGCATGCATCCTTATTTTTATAGTTATCACCAATAATTAAGCAGGATAAATTCAGGTAATAACGAAACATAGTATACATGACACTTTTATTTTATTTACAAAGTTTATTATATACACAGTCTTTTTACACAAAGATATATACATCTATTTATCTAGTGGGTCGAAATGACTAATTCTCAGCTCCAGACGGTTCACCGAATTCAGCGCCCAACCAGATCCTTTACCCATATATTCTTCTTCTTCCATGCAGAGTTCTTCTATACTCTGTTTAACTGACCGATCTACTTCGTCAGAATCGTAAATTGCAGCAGCCGATGTCTTGAAAGCACGCTTGCTCACTTGATTCTCATGCGGTGGCGGTTTACCATATAGACAATCCAACCATAAGTTATATTTTAAAGGCCCATGTGATGCTGTATCGTCCATAAGCTGTTGTATTATATTTTGCTCAATATCACTCAGAAAAGTGCAAATATCTTTGGCCTCACTAAAAGTATTTAGATAGTAATAGTCTTTCAGAACTCCTCCAAATGCAGATTGTGCCAAGTAAAATCCATTATCATTTGTCTGTAACTGACCAAGCATAGTGTTATATTTATGTCCAGATGACGATGCGGGTGGTTGTTGCTGCTGATCTCCTTTAATGCTGGAGCCTGTGCACATGGGTACCTCTAGTTTAAATTGAGGAATCGTAACGTTCACATGCTGTTCCACAAGCAAGCGAACAACACCTTTACAAATCTTCATATGTCTTTTCAAATTATCTCTGCGAGTAAACAATTGATTGCACCTATCGCATTGAAACTTCACATGTGAGGGATTCCTGACACAAATACTTCTCTCGTGCTTTCGCGCATGATGAGCTAATGCAAACATCATGTCGCAGTAGTTGCAACGATGTCTATTTTATGTGCCTTCCAAGACTTGAACAGATGTGTTCGACGACGCAACACTTAAACTATTTGACACATCAATGCAACGCGGTTGCGGAGATATCATCACTAGTGACCACATAACTCTTCCTTTACATATTTCTTCATGTGTTTTTTTCAATTCTTCGCAGTGAGTAAATGTCTTCTGACATTCATTACAGAAAACAATAGTGCGAGATGGATTCTGCACACAATAACTCTTCTCATGACGTCTCATGTTAAAACTTGTTGAGAACATCATATGGCAGTGCGGACACCAATGCTTCATTGGTGGTGATGGCTCCATGCAGGATTTCGAAGAACTCGCGGTAGGATCCATTCTCTCCCCAAATGCCTTTGTAGTTAAACAAGAAAGAGAGCTCCCAAGCGATGTTCACTCTTCGGAGTCAGGATGACAACTAAGCTACTAATTCCATCCACATCCCTACATATAAAGCCAACCCCTACCCCCACTACGACACTCTTCACATCATCAACATGTTTACTTAGGACTCAGCTTACATAGGGTCTCTCTCTCTCTCTCTCTCTTCTACTCCAAATCATTCAACTACCCTAGAATTCTTGAAACAATCTAGGAAAAGCAGATTCATAACCTAACCAATGTAATCACGAGATTATTTCTTTGTATAGTAAACACAACTAAAATACATCCCCTCCAGCTGCCATGATCTATTATTAATAAAATGCCTCATATCCTCTTAAATATCACATATGTATAGGACTTTGCACGCCTCATTTAATTTCAAAACTCCCAGCCACTATATCTACGCAGAACCATAAATCATTAATACTATTCCAAATCACAGTCTTACACCAGCATGTTTGTGTAATATTATCCACAGTATTTTTTCGTAAAGTTACCATTCCAACATAACCTACTAACATAATACTTAGATAGTGTTATGTAGCATTCCATACCATTTTATCAGTCAGTCGTAATCATGCATAACTATACTCTAGCCATTGTTCTAAAGCAGCCAAATTAAATACTATCAGTCCATCATTATCATCCATAAATATTTACCATAAACAAACATTTACTACACCATATTAAATATGTACTAGGTCCACCCAACAATCCAACATGAACATCAGTCAAAAGAAAGTTTTTAAATCTACAAACCATAACATACATTCCTATTCCTCAGCCTCGCAGTACCCAACATTCATCAGCTTACAAACTCTTTAAATTAAACATTTAATTATGTATTTTTTTCTTTCATTCTTTGAATGTTTCTTGCAGTAAATAATTTTGAGTCAAATACCACTTATAGACATAACCAGTCACATCCTGCCATACAAAAATTCACAGCATATCTCGACTTAACCACAGGATAAATCCATACAAGATCTTAAAAACCAACTAAATATAATACTTAAGATATGTACAAAGTCCGATCTGACATTCTGGTCGAGTCATTACGTATGAATACAAATATGAGGAGGGTACACACAAGCTAAGTCATTACATACGAATACAAATATGAGGAGGAGGGATCGTAGTATATTAAAACAAATATGAGGAGCGATCGTAGCATACATACATAAATCACACCAAACCTTACTCAAATACCAACTATATCAACCAGAAAAGTAAATTGTAAGAGGTATGTTTCCAATTTTAATTACTTTCCGATCGATCATTCAGAAACCCAGGCATAAAACACATAAATATCGTCTAAGGTCAAAAGAACTGCAAAGTCAACATATAATACTAATGTCACAGTCTAAGACATAAGATCTATGTACATCGCATTTATATCAGCCTTTTCCCTTATCCACCTAAAGTGTATGAAATGTAAGGCCAGCAAAAAGAAATACTCGATACATATTACCCATTTTAATTGTCCTTTTTCACAATGAAAAATACTTGTAATGATTATGCGTAGGGATTCCGAAACCAATTTCTTACATAAATAACAACTACTATGCCACCAATTCATATTATAAGTACTAGTAATACCACATCTCCTTACCCACATAATATGAACGTAAAGTTAAAAAAAAAAAAAAATTAATCAACCATCATTCTCAATTCTCAAAATCCTCAACATGTTAGTAGATCTACATAAAAACAATATGTAAATCATGTGTATAAGTATTTACAACACTTTAACGATTCGAGTAGTTAAACCATACAGGCTAAACATTACTTTAAGCCTTAAATATGTAGATCATAAATATATTATTTTCCGAAGGATTGAACATGTATTTGGCATAAGCATTGCCGCTAAGCTACATACATACATACACACAAGTTAATGACATTAGCACTCATTCGATTATTGAGTAACAATATTGAAGCAACATCTATAATGTAATGTAATGTAATGAGAAGAATCTAGAATTAACAACAAATGCTAGAATTTGGCACACAGCTTAATTTTACTATCTATCACTGATACAGGTAGGTACATGGTAGCATGCTCAAGTTCTTACACTTTCAATTACGGCCGATAATATTCGATGATTCAGGATTCAGCTGCGAAAACATATAATGAAAGAAAATGTTCTTATCAGGTTCTTGCAATCGGACATTACTTCATGTGGTATATCGCCAAGTTAAATCTCTTTTAGGTGAATATCTATTACACACCGTTAATGAACAATCATTTTCAAATGCTTCACTTGAAAATCACATCATCAATATCATCATCTGGAAGCCGACGAGATCTTGTAAACTGGAGGCCAGTCTCATAGTAGTTTGTGCTGGGCTGGATGCTTTCATAAGAATGAAATTATATGTTGCAGCGACTCATGTGCACATTCAAACTATCACTTCGTGAAAACAACTTTCCACATCTATAACACTGATGCGACTTGGAGGTAGGATTCACAAGACAATGATGTTGTTCATGTCGCCGAGCACTACTGCTGCTTGCAAACTTCTGCTAACAATATCTACACAAAATTTCGGATTTGCATTTAGTTTTCCCGTTACACTTCACAATATGGAAGTTAAAATTTTCTCGCCCCGCCAAAAACTTTCCACATTTGTCACACAGAAGTATTATATCTGAGGAATTCTTTATACACCCATGTTTTTCAGCACGTGATGATTCTAGTGACAGTATAGGTGATGACGGGTGCGATGACTTCGACTTTATTTCCTGTGTAATAGAATGATTCACCGCTAATGATCTACCACTAAATGTTTGACCCATTGCAGGAGAAAAAATAACCTGGGAAGACTATCCCAATGAGTCTCCGCTATTTAAAGCCCAGAAACAAACTGATGGATTGCTATTTACATCACGCCTTATATACTCTCGAAACTATGATCACATAATACTAACCAATTAAAAGAAGCCGAGTTCTCTTACATACATAAATATGTATTCACATGAACATGCACTGCACTCACTGAATACACACAGTGGCCACACATGTGACTAAAACTAGCTCCAAATGGATCCAAATACCTTCAGTAGCTATAATAGCTCCAACTCTTGGTAACATCATTTACTGGAGTTAGTTGAAAACACATTTGGAAGCACAATCAAAAAAGGAAGCACATTTGGAAGCACCATCATCAAAAAGGCAACACATTTTGGAAGCACAATCAAAAAAGGAAGCACATTTGGAAGCGCAATAAAAAAAAAGGAAACACTTTTGGAAGCACAATCAAAAAAGGAAGCACATTTGGAAGCACAATCAAGATAGGAAGCACATTTGGAAGCACAATCAAAAAGGCAGTACATTTTGGAAGCACAATCAAAAAGGCAGCACATTTTGAAGCACAAGTTACAACAACTAAGTCTTAGAAATCAGAATACAAGATATAAAAACATTAAAATTTTATTTTCAATATTTAATTTATTTCTCCACATTATACATATGCAAGTAAAAAAAGCCGTTATTGTATGTAGCCAGCTTTCCTCAGTTCTTTGAGTATGAAGTATATTTCTTTGATGCACGAATAGTTCCCTGCACAAAGCGAGCCATGTAGAAGTCTTAGCCGGTCAACCAATATGTTTGGATCTTTCCATGATGTGTAATCAATCTCTTTTACCATCTTACTTGCTTGTTTATTATAAATACTTTTAATATCACAATCGTCCCAGTGATCATAATAAGCTTTATCTGATTTATTTATTATAACACGATGTTTCCATCGTTTAGGTCACACCGCTTCAACATATTCTTTAATCTTTTTTATCTTCGGGTGCTTCATCAAAGTCTTTGATGTTTTCAGTAACACGACATTTCCCTTGTTTATATCTCACATTCTTCAATCTTAAGAGTTTCGAGCACTTCATCAAAATCTTCGATACCTACGGTTCCATCGTTTAGGTTTCAAAACTTCATCACAGTTCATAATCTTGTGAGCTTTAGGTGCCGCATTACAGTCTTCGATATTGCCAGCTTCGAGTGATTCATCTAAATCTTTGAAGTTGCCAGCTTCAGCCTGTTCTATGTTGTTCATAATTTAGTGAAGGCAACTTGAATTTGGTGTAAATATTTTTTTTTTTGTTTCCAATGAAGACACTACTTTCTTCATTAGATTTCAATTCTATTTCATTAGTGATATATAGGTTAGAGTTGGTAGAACCAGCATTTTCAACTTCTTCGAGTTCATAATAATTTTTTAATAATTTATCTTCTTTCCTCTTCTTTGCTGTTGTAGACCTGATCTCGATATCATTAGATAGCCTGGTTGCACAGATCTTGTTATGTTTATTCAACAAATATCTTCGACCAAAGTATTTCTGGCACAGATTGCAACTAAATGGCTTTTTGGTAAGGACTTAATGTACACTCTGCTCTCTAATGTCGCTTCGCATTTTTTCTCAAGGTGAACTCCTTGTCGCAATATACACACCTGTGTCCTTTCGATAACATTGCTGGCAGCGACTCAGAATACATATCAGCTTCTACGACGAATACCAGATGCATATTGGGAGTTTTAATTTGTAACAAATACTTAAATATTATTTTTTAAATATGCCATCAGCGGTAAATAATTTTACTTTTAAATTATGTAAGTTGTAAGTAGTTTCGCTTCATGCTAACATATATCACCACATGCTGTGTCAAAGTAAAGTTTGTGTATAATTAGGTAGGATGCTCTCTCACAGTCACAAGAGATGGAGAGATTCGCTAGACCTCTAAGGGGGAAGAATTCTTTCTCAAGAAAAAGATCAGGTAACAAACCGGTACTGATGCTGGTAGCGATAAATAATCCATGTTAGCTTCTACAGCCAATACAACTTATATGTTATTTTATTAGTAGACTTATAAAATTCCAGCACCAAGAATAAATGTTACTACTTAGATAAATAAAATCATAAATTGGAGAAGGAGATGTATCAATGTATTTGAATATTACAATATGTCGTTGCGGATGAATGTGTGTTGACGGCTTTTAACAATTTTAATTTTTTTTAACAACTGCCAGCAGTCAGCTAAAGAAAAATCAAGCTATAATAAAATAAATTATCTCCCACGACGGCCAATTTCTTTTCTGATGTAGGTGGGCGCCATATATATTTATATATATAGTATATAACTTATGCTAAAGCATATAATATGCTTAAGCATAAATAAATTATATTTTTAGATATGTTAACATATATATGCTTCAGCATATGTTTTAAATACTGCTGCAATTTACGATTCTGACGAAGTAGATCGGTCAGTTAAACAGAGTATAGAAGAACTCTGCATGGAAGAAGAAGAATATATGGGTAAAGGATCTGGTTGGGCGCTGAATTCGGTGAACCGTCTGGAGCTGAGAATTAGTCATTTCGACCCACTAGATAAATAGATGTATATATCTTTGTGTAAAAAGACTGTGTATATAATAAACTTTGTAAATAAAATAAAAGTGTCATGTATACTATGTTTTGTTATTCCCTGAATTTATCCTGCTTAATTATTGGTGATAACTTCAAAAATAAGGATGCATGCATGACCATAACATTTGCTATTAAGATTCAAGATATATATGTGGATGATTTAATATTGTTAGATTGGATACTGAGTTACAATATACAGAAAATTGAAGCGCAAATTAAATCACTCAAAGAAAACATAAGTGAACCTTAAAACACTCAAAGAAAACATAAGAGAAAGGAAATACCTCAAAGAAATTGTAGTCGCAAATGAAAGCATGTTAAGAAAATGTAAGCGCAAATGAAAGAACCTAAAGAAAATGTAAGCGCAAATGAAAGCCCTCAAAGAAATTGTAAGCGCAAATGAAAGCCCTCAAAGATATTGTAGTCGCAATTAAAGCATGTTAAGAAAAAGTAAGCTATGTAAGTCAGTTTGAGTAGAGTGCTACAGTGCACAAGTCTACGGCATGACTTTGGTATATGGACTGTGATAATTTTTATGGTAATACTAGTAATAAATTTTTATCTTAGTATTTGGGATGATCACGTGATGCTCATTACGAATAATTAATCTACATACTCTAGCAGAGGATTAAAGTTAGTATGATTATATAATCATGTATGGTGGTGGGTGCATACATGAGATGATAATACAATATGTTGGTTGTCAAGATTAAAGTGGGTGATAACAAAATCTAAGATGGCGGCGGTGTGGATATCTTATTAAGTCAAATATGCTGATATAGCCCAAAATGGCGGGAAGTTCAGGGTGCCTACAGTAACGTGAAATGTGATGTTCAAGATGCCGTAGGTTAAGATAGTGTTGGCGACAAGATGGTGAACATAAATGATGTAATCCAATATATAGTGGAAAGTTCAAGAAGAGGGACATAGTCCAAGATGTTATCGGCCAAGTGAAGACGATATAGTCCAAGATGTCATTCGAAAGGGGTTACAGTGATGGCAATACAATATGTCTGCCTACAGAAGATGAAATATATATAATGATATAATCATAATGAAATGTATGGGTGATTGGTGTCTTAACGACAACTGCAATATGTAGGAGTGGGGCACTCGATTACGAGATAGGCGTGATGTCATAATTAAAAAATGATCGAAAGTTCTAGAGTCCGAGATGGCTTTGGAGCTGGTGATGATGACGTAGTCCAATATGATGTTCATGATGTCCTAGGTTAAAGGTGAGGATTAAAAAAATCCAATATGGCTGTCTTCAGAAGATAAAATTACTATGACTGTATAATGAAAATATCAACACACATAGGAGTAGGGTGTTCGATTGTGGGGTGTTAGGTGTGATTATATAATTCAAAATGGTTGAATCTAAGATGGTAGGATTATAAATGTCAGTTGGGGTCAAGGTCATACGATATGGCGGTGGTTATGTGACCGTAACGAAAAAGTGTAATGCATGTAAATGGTATGATGTCATCGTAACGAAAAGGTGAACATAGGAGCGGGGCACTCGATTCATTGGTGGTAGGTGTGATTTCATAATTAAAAATGGTGGGTGTTTCTATAAAACAAATTGGTGACTGTATAATATTAATGTGAAAATATTAAATCCCTTAGTCTTATCAGTGGCGATGTAATAGAGACAGTATAAAGTTCTAGAAATCAAAATGGTTAATGGAAATGACGTAATACTATATGGTAGCCGGGTCATCCAAGATGGCGGTCAGATATGATGTAATACTATATGATTGCATAATAATAATGGAATGATAGAGCATGCGAAAATTGAATCCAAAATGGCGGTCGGAAATGATGGTGACCGGATATGACGTAATCCAAGATGGGGTGCGGTGATGTCATCTATGGGTGGGTAGGTAAGGGGGATACCAACCTGCTATCCGGAGATGGGAGGGTAGGTAAGGATGATTCCAACCCTCTATCCGGAGATTTGCGGATTGTTAGAAAGTTTCGGGAATGGGGAAATTTTGTAGGGAAATTTTGTAGGGAAATTTTGTAGGAAAATGGGAAATTTTGAGGGGAAAACGGGAAATTTTGAGGAAAATTGGCGGAAAATCGGGAAATTTCCAGGAAATCGGTGATGACGTCAGGGGTCATAGGTCATAACAGTGACGTCAGGGGTCAAAGGTCACTGCTCCTAGCTTCTTATCCTCAATCCTCTGTCCCCGGAGCCCCTATTCCTAACTACTTCTATCATCAATTATATGAATAACCATAATTTTTTAGTCAATTGTAACATAACCTATTATTACTGCACTCGCCGCCAGAAGCTACTTTTTTTATAATAAAAGAATAAATACTTGAAATTATACTAGTAATCTGATTTTTAAAACGCAAGAATAATTATCCTTTATTGCCGAAATTGTTGTTGTAAAAGCAATGAAAACCACATTAACTTTTCGTTTAAATATAATTATGAACACGTTTTCATATAAATAAACTGTAATCAAATATCTAACATAACCTATTATTACTGCACTCGTCGACAAATGATACTTTTTTTAAAATAAAAGAATAAAAACTTGAAATTATACTAGTAATCAGATTTTTAAAATGCAAGAATAATTAACCTTTATTGCCGAAATTGTTGTTGTAATAAGCAATGAAAACCACATTAACTTTTCACTTCACTTTATAAACAGTCGCCGAAACATTTCACGTGTAGATCTAAGTTGTGTGCTGCCGCTGTCTTTCTTCTCCTCGGACGCATAGGCCAATCGAGTGGAAGAGAGATAGATGCGGCGCAAGCGTACAATGAGCGCAACGGGACACAGCGTAACGGAACAATGTGCGAAACGGGACCCTTTTACGTGCGTGCAGCCGACGTTCATCGATTTATTAGACTTTAAAAATAATTAGACATATATTAAATAATCTCTTCGTTAAAGTAATAAACATATTTGAATTAATGAGTGAAAATAAAAGTAAATTTATCAATTAAATTGTAGTTTTCATTTCACTCCTTCTTTGTATCCATACAAAATAGCGATAATTCAATAAAATGATTCAATTTTATTCATAAAAGTATGCAATCATTTCATCAATGTTTTGTTATGACATCACGTTAAACTATCGTCCGTAAACCGACTTTAGACAAACATTTTTTTTTAACTATAACTTTTATACATGTTTGCTATTTAACTTCTTCCAATCTGTGTTATTCTGTTAAGGATAGGACGATGATAAGAAAAGTAGGAAACGAATGGGAGTGTTTGAAGGATGATGTGAAGGAAAATGGCTTACCCAACACCAAAATGCAGTCAAAAATAATATATATGCGCCACGGACTCTGCAACAATGCTAGGAGGAACGGGTTAGCAAAGAGAAATATAAAATGAGCGTAACGGGACACAGCGAAACGGGACAATGTGCGTAACGGAACACTTTTTCGTGTGTGCAGCCGGAGTTCATCGATTTATTAGACGTTGTCACGTCAAAAAATAAGACGATTTTGTTATATCCTCTTAAGAACAGTTTTCTTATATTTAGGTGGAATTTTAAAGTAATTAAATGAAATGTATTTGAAGTTTATTTTATAATAATTTAATGACAAATACTTAAAATAGTCAAGCTTATGATTGTATAGTTTATTAATTGTTATATATTAAATTAATAATAATTTCTTGCATATTTTATAGTCTTATATATTTTTATTATATTATAGAGAGGCTCAAATAATTAAATAAATATCTATACAAACAATAAAACTGTTAGAGATCAAAAATCTGTAGCTACATTAGATAAAATTATGAAAAAAAAAAAAAACATTGTAAACACTATTTGCATTATTTAAAACTTAAAAGTATAGTTTTTAATTTTTTTGTCTGTTTGTCGTTTGTATATTTGTTCCAGAATAAATTGAAAACAACTTGTCAGTTTTTGATAAAACCTTTTTGAAGTTAGGTCCTGGACTAACTTAAAAATTATAGGGTACATAATTGCAGCATTCCACCCCTAAGGGGGTGAATAACGTTGAATTTGTTTTTAAGTTAAAAAACGTATATCTCCGAATATAATCAAGCACAACAAAAGTTATTGGGTACCAATTATAAATATATGAAAGCTACCAACCAAAATGCCACCATTTTTCGAAAATCAACCCTGAAATAGCGCAAGAAAAGCTGAGGGCTATTATTTAGTTCTATAATATAATATGTTTAAAAAAATTAATAAAGGATAATTTATCTATTTTGTGGCAAAATATTTTAGATGTTGAAACCTAAATATAATTCTGTTTAAAAATATGAAAATAACCTATACAAACCAAATCCAACCCAACCCAGGAAGGTTGGGCTAATTTTTATTTATATCCTACAATTTTTCTCGAAATCGGTGTATTTTATGCGCTTCGGGTAGTTTCGGAACATTTATGATGCATTTCGTGCTTTGGTGTAGGCATAGTGGGTTAAAAAAACAAAAAGTAAAGTTGGGGCAATTGATGCGCTAGATGTGGTTTCGGAACAGTTAGTTATTTGTTTCGCATGGTGTGGGCAAGTTGTGTAAGCAAAGTTGGCTTCATTCTGTTGTTCCATTCCATGCAAAACACTACTCAAACGTCGGCGCATAAAAATGTCATAATAATATAAATATTTTAGCGAAAAATTTAAAACCTAATATGTTTCATGCAAACAATAGACAAGTACGCATGAAGCAATAAATGCAAATTAATGCCGGAGTCGTAAAGAATATGTAGAACTGACACGATACGCAAAATGGAATAAAGGAAGGATATGCTTAAATGTAGGTTAGGCCTACCTTGTAAATCTTGATATACACACAACAGCAATAATTGTAACTACACACGTACTAAAACTTCAACACGCAATAGTTATAAATATATTCCAGGGTAGTTACAATATCATAAAGTTTCATTTGGCACACCAACACGCTTGGTATGAACAGTAATTTTGACGAAAGTGACTATATATGGGTTTATGTTGCTACCACGTGGGTCCGCCATCTTTGTCCCACACTTACGTTCCATTTTTACAAAATTACTCCCATCAAATGCCGTGTACCAAGAGCTTAAACGTTTAGGTACACATAAATAAATTCAACATGGTACGTTATGATTCTTTTTTGACGTGACAACGTCTAATAAATCGATGAACGCTGGCTGCACGCACCAAATTGTCCCACTACGGATGTCCCACTACGGATGTCCCACTACCGATGTCCCAATTTTTTTTCCTAACCTAAATTAAAACTAAGTGTATTTGGGAGTGGTCTGGGTTAGGGAGAGACTCTAAGTGCGTCTCAGGCCGAAGCCTATACGCTCTAATCATGCAGGGGTTAGCCATGCGGGAGAGGGTGCGTGCATCGTGTGCTAGGAGGGGATTGGCCAGCCATGGCAGCAATTGGCGCCATGACTAGTTCCCCTCAATGACTATTCTAGACTAAAAACTAGATAAGTTGGGCCCAGGTAAAACCTGCATAGACACAGGGAAAACCCTGGGCACTTACATGCGGGATGCAAAAAATTCATGCATTATTGGCAGGCAGGTTGATTACGGGAAACAGAAGGATGGTTCAGGATGAAGAGTTGGACACAGTAGAAAAAAGTCTACCATGCGGACCGATGTCCCAATTTTTTTTTTTTTCCTAACCTAAGTTAAACTAAGTGTATTGGGAGGGGTCCGGGTTAGGGAGAGACTCTAAGTGCGTCTCAGGCCGAAGCCTATACGCTCTAATCATGCAGGGGGTACCATGCAGAGAAGGGAACATGCATATGTGCTAAGGAGGGGGATTGGCCAGCCATGGCAGCAATTGGCGCCATGACTAACTCCCCTCACTTGACTATACTAGACTATACTAGATAAGTTGGGCCCAGGTAAAACCTGCATAGACACAGGGAAAACCGATGTCCCACTACATGCGTGGCATCTCTCTGGTATGTTGCGGACGGTACAGAGAACTCGGTCGGCACGTGGCGGCGTACTGGTTCGAGGTTATTGTTGTGCACCGCGCCACGGGAGTATATTCGCAAGGAAATGGCGTTCTTACAAGTACGTATTATTTTAATTACCAGTGTAAATCAGTATATTTAAACAGTGTTGTATGAGTATTGTTTTAGCTGTGTAACTAAATATTTATTGCTGGTATTATACTTTTCACGCTTTAGTTTGACATTGGTAATTATTTGTCATGAGTTATTATTTGATCAACTAAATCACACACCGTATTATAGTTATGAGCCCACGAGCTCAACAGAGAATATGCTTGTTAAAAAAAAAATTCAAACAAATATCGTGCGTGGAATATTATTAATTTAGACCATCTGAAACGATTATTCTCAAAATGGACTCGTGATCGTGTGGTTAGCGTGGATGACTGAAATTGATCTTCCAATCTATAGATTATCGTTTCGAATCTCGCCAACTGCGAATTTTTTTTGTACTTGTAAAAATAAATACGGTGCGCGCAACTTTTCAAAAGTAATAAATATATTTGAATTAATGAATGCAAATAAACGTACATTTATTAATTAAATTGTAGGTACATTTCATTTCACTCCTTTCTATCCATACAACATAGTGATAATTCAATAAAAATGATTCAATTTTATTCATAAAAGTATGCAGAGGTAGATTTTATCATACGAAAAATAGAAAAATTAAAAAAAAAATGTCTTCCTCAAAGAATATAATATTTTTAATGCCTAAATGGTTTGGTTGCAAAAACCTATTACGGCTCAGTCTCAGGCCGAATATATTTCCTTTTCTTCTGGATGAATAATTTCATCAATGTTTTGTTATGACGTTGTCACGTTAAACTATCATCCGTAAACCGACTTTACAGACAACCAATTTTTTAATATTTGTTTCGGGTATGATTTTGCAACACTTAAAAAAATAACATCTGCATAGTCCCACTGAGTTTTATGCATGCGTTGAGCGAGGCTGAAATCATACTAATTTTTATTTTATTTCAGTTTCATAACAGCTGGTGAGTTTTTTCCGTAGTGGTTGAAGGGTGTTGGAATAAACCACGCCATGCTCTGAAGCTGGGTCTCCTCGGGAATTTCGCATCTTCCGTCCGAAACGCGCTTGCGGTAAACAGGATGAAACCAGCGGCTGCAAAAACGATTCTACTCCCGCGGGTAGAGTAGAAGTACCGCGCTGCTTCTAAAAGCTTCCCTTCGTGATGCGATTGTCGGCAGAAAATGAGCATCAAATTGGATGCTGGTCCCCGACCCTTGGCCCGGAAGAAGAGGAAAAGGTGGGGGTGGGTGGGGGGATGTTATCCCTCCCTTCCTCCCCGCAGGGGGACAATAACAGCCCCTTCTCACCCCTTCTCACCCCGGGGCCGCCACGCTCTCCGCGGTCGACACAACAGCCCGGGGAAGTTAATAGTTTAGCCATCAATCCTCCCCCCCCCTCCCCCGGCCAGAGCCCGCCCCCCTGTGGCGTCATTGTGTGCCCGCTCTCGCTCTGCAGACGTGTCGGCTTGCAGAGAGCTGGCGCCCTATTGGTCAAGGCGGTGGCCTGGCTAGGAAGGTGTTTCGCGTGTACCAGGACCTACACTGTCAAACTACTAACTTGTGAATCGAACATAAATACTCATGTAAAAATTCAGAAATTTGTACATTTACATGAAACAACTGTATCACTACAAAATAGTTTTTCGCAGTAATAGTGGGTTCGGATTCTTACCCGGGTATTTATGCTTTGTGTTGTCCCAGGGGAGTACTTATACAGTGATTCGAATGTATGAGAATGTGTGGAAGTATACACAGAAAATAAAATTTGTACTTGGAAACAAATTGCCAAGATTTAGTTTGTAATACTACAAGAAAGATATTGTAATTTTGTTCAAAACTTGGCTGTGGTTATTTTTGCATATATAAACTTTCGATGAGAATTTATTACGAAAATTGGCGCAAAATCTTATATTTTAACAAGCTGCATTTCCCGGCGTTGCTTCGGGCTGAACACCGGGTGATATATTGTCCGCGAGTTAAATGAATCTGGATAGCGCTATATGACACTGTGTTGGACATAGAGAAATGACGCACAATTTCTGTTTGTATGTCTATGACCTATGATTTTCTGTTTACCCATGGCGAACGGTTGAACGGGTTAGAAGTTTATGCACTGCAACGCCATCTGGTGGCGAGTTATAGCAAAATGGATATCGCAAAAAATATTCTCCGTGTTCAAATATCTGCGAATACCAATTTTCATGGCGATCGGTTGAACGGTTTAGAAGTTGATGCGCTGCAGCGCCATCTAGCGGCGAGTTACAAAAAATGGATGGCCTAAAAACCTTCTCCATGAAAAAACATTTCGATGTGACAACTGACATGGAGATCAATCAAACAGTATCGGAGTTTATCAACGTCATACATAATCAATATTATAGTAAGAGTATAAAATGATGTTTTGAAGTTATATTACGTATATATTCGGTCCTCCACATCTAATATCTCCGACGATGGCTCAGCAGTGGTTAGCATATGGTGCTGTCGTAACTTATAAACACACAACTTAGAAAAACGTAACTAAGAAACTTACAAAATATAATGTTCGAAGTTATACGTTTTCTAAGTTGCGTGTTTTAAAGTTATAGTGATTCTAAGATTTTTGGTTCAGCATTGTGTGTTTCTAAGTCATGACAATTCTAAGTTGTGTGTTTCTAAGATGTGATAGTTATACGTTATGATTTTCTAAGTTACGACGTTTCTAAGCTGTGTGTTTCGGCGTTGTGTGTTTCTAAGTTATGATATGTCTAACTTATAATAGTTCTAAGTTGTTTGGATTTTTTTCGTGAATTATAAGTTACGATTGTTCTAAGTTGTGTGTTATGTGTGGCTCTCAAGTATCCTGATGCACTAATACCTCTTGGAAAGTCTCGTAAGATTGACGGCGACTCGTGCTCGCCGATACTGGAACTAGTGTTATCCAATTTATGCTGGAACGCTGGAGGTTCAGTGGTGATGACGTATAAATTTTCTGAAGATCAGTTTAGTGCTCTGGTAGTTATGCCTAGTACCACTGAGTTCAATGAATCTGAAATACTTGTCAAAACTCTGTGTACATGCGCGTGACATGTCGAGAAGGCAGAAACGTCGATGGGAATATGTTGTTACAGTGCAAGGAGATACACTGGTTCCCTGTTATGTGGAATGCCATGGTGACGATCGTGTGCAAAAGTACACAACATACCATATGTATGATTACCTTGCTAGTATGACGTTCCACAAATCAGTAATTCAGTGTTTCTCACTGTACGCGATAACAGCCAAAGTGATAAACAGAAGCCAACTAATGTTAATTAATTTTGCCAACAATTGTTCTTCTACAGTTTTACATCCTTTACATGTGTCGAATATAAACCAACTTTTTTGGCGCGTATCTTTAAATAGTATAAAACAAATTCACTATCCGCGTCTGTTCGCTTAGTTATTCTAAACTACACAATCGATTTTTATGCGGTATTCACCATCATTTAGAGAATTTTTTCCTGAAGGTTTGTGTTTATAAAAAAAACATATTAAACTTAAATATAGTAGAGAAATATCAATGTTTTTAATGAAGTCGTAAAAATACGCTTTTAGAGCTTACAAGACACGCCAACCTTTACATGACTGATACATCATATTAATGTACTATAGAATTGAAGGTATTAAAAAGGCTTACGGAAAAGTCCACGATAGCATGTGTCTGGTTTCTAAGGATAACATACAACAACAATTTTTTCTAAAGATATTCTTTAGTTATTGGCAGTACGCGTTTGTCGGTATATAATGAAAAAAACACTAGACACTTACGAGAACTTGATACTTATATACTTATACAGAATGGGGCAAAAAGTGTGTACCGATTTTGAAATCCTATTAAAAAAAAATTGAACAACTTACAGAAATGAGGTTTATTTTATTGGAATCAGTATACACCCTTTTTTTTTATATAGTTCTGAAGAAAGATGATAGCCATCTCCAGTGATGCATTGATGAAGGTGATTTCGGAAATCTTCAATCGCTTTCACATTTTAGCTGGTGATTTCCTCCTGAATTTGCATCTTCACTTCTTCCAAGGTTTGAAAACCTTTTCCTTGAGGTTGCCCCGCAGGAAGAAGTCACAAAAGCTTAAATCCAGGGCCCGCGCTGACCGTATTGTGACTTCTTCCTGCGTGGTTACCTCAAGGAAAACGTTTTTCAAACATCGTCCTCACACCTTGGAAGAACTGAAGACGCGAATTTGGGAGGAAATCGCTCCTCGAAATGTGCCGGAAAGCAGTCGAAGAGTTCCGAAATCACATTCATCAACGCGTCGCTGCTGATAGCCACCATCTTTCTGATGTTATCTTCAGAACTTGTTAAAAAAAAAAGGGGGGGGATGTATACTGATTACAATAAAATAAACTTCATTTCTGTAATTTTCTCCTTTTTTTTAATAGCCCTTCAAAACCAGTACACACCTTTAGCCACACTCTGGACTTACTTATTAAATCTAAATGACGCCCCATTTAGTAGATCGCATCTTTACGAAGACGTGGTGGGTTACTAGTTTTAAATGAAACCTGATTGGCGGACTTTCCCATGACTACCACCCCTCGTTTCACTCCCCCCTCCACTCCACCCAACCATCAACCCTAATTCATTTCTTGAATTTTTCATTCTCATCTCATCATCCTTCATTTTCTATTAAGACCTCGACGTTATTCATTCAAGAGTGAAATTGCCATTAGCAACAGTGAAAAAAAAGTAATATTATTCAAACTTTTATGAACATTTCTTTCAAACGTAAGTTCCGTGTTCTCGAATAACTGTCGCCTTTACATTCGACGTGACTTCGAAAAACACGTCTAATTTGGGTTACACCGTAATACGACATATGACAATTATTTTATTTGTTCGGAGTTTCTGACTGGCCCAGAGTCCTAACTAAGAGATAAACGACTGACCTATACCAATGGCAATAAGAGATGCTTACAAAAAATATGACTCTGTTTCTCTTTTTGACTTATTAATATGGCCACAGAAAAAATTATTTCTTCCCCCCTTCGTTTATCATTACAACCCACTGTATTATTTGTTTTAATGTTTTACGAAGAAAATATTTTAAATTATATAGTTGCCTGATTATTTTAGTTTGTGGTACACGTAGACAACAATTTTGTGGGACTTACAAATTGTATGCAGCAAATTCTTGTTTATCATAATTTGAGAGACTATAAAACTTGGTTCCTTCAGAGAAAACATTTCACTGTAAAAAAATTTTTTTTGTGCTTTTGCAAAAATAGTTTTTGGAAACTCAGTTTGCCAACGATATTACTTGTAAAATTTGCAAGGCAGAGCTTTGTAACATTTGCAATTGTAGTTATACAAGTGATATAGTTGGCAAACTTGAGTTTCCAAAAAAAATTTTTTTTTTCTTGCAAAAAGTACAACAAATTTTAACAGTGTAATTTTACTTATTCCACTATAAATAATGTACCGTACCATATAAACTGTTATATATATGTTGGATTTATTGGAAAATGTCTCGGAGGGAACTAGTCCCCGAATAATTTCTTTGTGAGAGCACAGAAATGTTTACGGTGTCGGCCACAATGGAAGCTGTTAGCTGCCTTCCGCGAAGCGAGGCGAAGGGTATATCGTCGCCCGACTGCGGAGGAGCGCGGGCCCGTGTCCGCCTCAGTTGGCAGTGAGTGGCCCCTGGAGAGGGGGGAGGAGGGGACAGCGCATTGGTCGCCTGCTCCGAAGACAGCTGGAGGCCCAGAACGTTCGCGTCGATGATTCGCTTCTTTTGTGCGCCCCGCGCCGGTCCCTAGTGTGCGCCGCTATGCCTCCGCGCGCGCTAGCAAAATATTTTTCAAAGTCCCTCCTCCCCCCCCCCCTCCCCCGACAAACTTATTTTTTTTTCCTTCTCTCACCCGATTAGGTTTTGCTGCCAGAAAATCTGTTCTCGTTCTGCCATTTATACGTGGATTACTCTGCAAGAATTTTTTTATTTAATTTTTTTTTTCTGTTGGAATGACGTCAACCGTCTTTAACACTGAAATCTAATTAATTCACGTTCAAATAAGATTGTTTTTTTTTTTTTTTTTTAAATTTTAAACACCTCAGCTCTCAGTAGGAGGAATTTCGTGATAGTGGAACGCAAGTCGATGAAATGAAACGTGACACAAAGATGGCGGACCCGCGTGCAGGAACATAAACTCGTCTATAGTCACATTCGTAAACATTATGGGACACATACTAAAAGTGTTGGTGTGCCAAATGTAATTTTATGATGGTGAAACTGTTCCGGAATATGTTCGGTAAACTAAATTAGTCATAGTAGAAAGTAATCTCAAGTTAAACAAAACTATGGAAACTGTCATTTAAATAGCTATAATACACATTCTCGTTCTAGATTCCCAGGCGGATTAGTAGCACAGCGGTAGAGCGCGCCCCCACAGCCCCCTGCCAGCCAAGGACAGAGTGCACCTCTTCAAGGCGTACATCGTACCTATCTTGCTATATTCCTCTGTCATCTTCGCCCACGTACCCGACATCCGCTTCCACCAAATAAAAACATGTTTTAATAAATTACTCAGAGCAACACTCGGTAAATACAAATATGTAACTAACATTCAACTACACGAACTTGCAGACACACCATCACCACGCCAATTAGTCATTCAATATAGAGACAAATTCTTCAATACGGCAGCACTCAACACCCGTCCACACTCATTCAGAACATCGGACAACACGATATAACACGCCCGCACCCACACAAACTAATAACAGAGTACCACCCTGGCAGGCTACCCTGACTGGGCAACACAAGTGCAACCAGCCAGAGAGACACCGACCATAGTGCTCACTGAAGTGAATAGACATGGACGCCCACCACAGTGCCATGTATGTATATATAGTCAAATTTTTGTTTCTTAGAGTCAGTGCAAATTATTATATTATGTACAGTGAAAGACAAAGTGTTTGTAAGGATGTGTAAATAGTGTAAATGTGTTTCTTTCGTAGGTATAAGATCAAAACCAAAGCATTGAGCCAAACAGGCTCCAAAAGACAATACAAAAGGTTTTTTTTTTTTTTTTTTTTAAATTTTCCTTTTATTAATAACATGTTTAATTAAAATAATTTCTGTACATACATGAATTAGTTTTAGGCAAAAGAGCATTATAAACACCAAACCTGTAAAGTGCAAAATGTGTGAATAAAAACTTTTGAATTGAATTGATTGATTGATCGCAAGTGACGTGGTTCTATTCCCGTCACTGGAATTTTTTAATAATACGATAATGCAATAATATTATATAATAATTATGAATATGATCAATAAGTTTAAGTTTTGTTTGTAGGAAGTATTTAAAGACATATTTTAGTCGTTTAAGCAAAATCAAACATACATAAAAACTTAGTGTTATAATATGTGCTTTAAATTGTTTCAGGTTAATATTTTGGTACTTCCATAGACGTATAATTTTTGACGTAGGTGGATACTTTATGCACTACTTGTTTAGTGAATCTGAACCAAATGGACAATATTTTAATAAAATTTCTTGTCGGAAATCAGGTCCAAAGCCGGGGTTTAGGTTTTTTTTCCCAAGTCTTTTTCGCTTTGATCGGAGCCGTTTCTGGTAGTTGGAAATTTCCGTTTGTTTCGTGATGCCATCTGTGGGTGATGTTGGCAAGCAACGTTTACGATTCAAGCAGCGAATTCTAGCGGCGGGCGCAGAAAGTACTTAGTAAGTGTGTGGTATGTGTCTAAAAATTTTGATATGTACATGAAAAAAAATCTTATTGATCAGTATATTTATCACGTTCGGCCTTATTTTAAAGTATTCTAGTTTGAATTTCGTGTCCGAGTTTCGCATTATAGGTTTATTTACAACATGAAAAACATGAGACCACATGAATTGGCTCGTTACCGTGGTTAGATGTTTACACATCATTGGCAAGTAGTTGAAGTCTCGTTCAGTTGTTTTGTTCATTTCCTCTTTATTACTGTCAATCATTATATATTAGCTACTGATTATTTATTCCGATAAATCTTTTGTATTTTCTTTAGGGCCACACAATATTCACCAACTATTTACTAAACATTATTTTAAGGATGTACAAGGTTACGCAATAATAATAATGGTGAACATCTCTGTGACTTTTTTGTGGCTATTAGATAATTCCAATGAATATAAGTTAAGAATATTTGCGATGAAACATGAACTACAAAAAAAAACCGTCTTGATAAATTTACAGGAAAAGCCCAAAGCCTTCATGTAATGAAAATAAAACGAAGAAAAAAAATTTTATGTGTGAAAAATTAAGTCTTAACCACAAGGAAACAAAGAGCTTTAAAATATAGATTAATTTTAGGCCTATATACGGCCTACGTATATACATTATGTACTTTTATAAAAACGTTTTTCAGTGAAACAGTTCGATATACTAATGTAGTATAGCTCATAAAAATTAGTTTACAAACTATGTTTTACTATCAGCCGATTCCTTACATGCATGTTAGCGTTCCTGAAACTCCGTTCAGTATACAAAGCTTTCGGCGTGACCTGTAATCAATAGAGACTGGAAAATTCGCGCTTTCGATGACCTCTAGGATAGGCTACACAACCCTCTACATACTCAGGCAAATGTCACTTGCTCATTGGCTATTGACTCGTGACACTTGTCAACTGGGACGCTTGCGATTCGATACTTTTTTGGTTGAAGGTTTCCCATTGGCTAAAAGTCCTTCAGATAAACTGTAAGTCAATCACAGAAGCAATATAAATGTACAGTTGTTTGGATTCAAGCATATCGTGAAATGAATCCGCGAATTTTTCCGGTCTCTAGTAATTACGTGTGAGAAATCAATGTCCGCACGCAGTAAGGCGGAAAATACTGCTCGTCAGTTAAGTCGTGTGTCTGTGAAGGCGTTGGAGCAATAGATACGCGTGCCGATGTCACCCTTATCGCATCCGTTGCATGGCCTTAAAGAAAAACACCCACCCAACAGTTATAGGCAAGCGGACCCCCTTAAGGGCGGTTTTCCAAAAAAATCGGGTAAGGTAGCGAAAAAGCACTTCCTTTTTGGGATAACAACCGTAACCTAACTCGCGGGCCGTATTCCAGAACGTGTCCAAAACCAATCCATGTACTTTTAGGTAACGTAAAAGAAACTGTTTTAATAAACAGAGACCTGCGCGAGGCTAGAAACTGATGTCAATGCATTCTAGCGGACGTTTGGCAACCATCGATGCATTTGCTACGCCGAAAATCTTACAGATAGCAGAAATATCGCGCGAATTAAAATTGTGTAGTTTTAATTTTTTCAAGTATACTTTTAAAGTTGCGAACATTTGTTTTTATGACCTTTAAAATGTACCAGATGCATTCCAGGATAGTTTCGCTATCATAAAGTTTCATTTGGTACTTACATCAACGAGTTAATGTCGCCAGACGCGGGTCCGCCATCTTGGAATAAATAAACGAAAAAGTCAGCTTTGCTGATGCGCGGAATTTGGGCAACAGATCGGCGACGGATAGGTCACCAAAATCCGTTCTTTAAAACTAAGAGATGCTGTGTCCTACCCTGCACTAGGGATATGGTTAGGTTACAGGTTTATCGCACTGAACACCTAAACTCTTATTTTTGTGTCTAGAAATATCGGCCCAAGTGTTGTTCATCATGGATCCAACTAGTCAGCCTCAAGTTGTGGCATTGTGTGGCTGTGGTAGCCTATGCGCTTTCCACCGCGACAGATAACAAAGGTGGACTTGCGACAAACTCGAAAACGCCAAAAGTTCTTAGGTTATTTATTAAAATATATATGCATACAATTTTTATTTTATCTTTGGGAGGAAAAAATAATTTCAAAAGGTTGTCACTCCTTCTCGTCCACACTTAATCACGACCTTTCGGGCACGGAACTCGCATCGAAAAAACAGCGAGAGTGTAACTCTCGAAGGACTTTTGTTTTACGACGTCATCCCCCTTCCCTCCCTCTTTGTACATTATTATTTTTTTTTTTCCAGTTTTCGAAGCCTCGCTACAACAACAATATTTCTTCCGCGCGGACAATCACACCCATCTTCATCAATCCATCGCTCCTCGCATCCGCCAGGGCAAATGCAGGCTGCATTATCCCCGGTGAAATATATAGCCTCCGCCGGGTTGTGGGGGGGGGGGGGGGGGCAGAGTCCTCTCGGCGTGCGCTGCTCAGTCGCGTGAGAGGTTTTTGTTGAAGAGGGTGCGTGGGGAGTAGCCGGGAAGGAGGGGGTTCTTCCTTGGCGGAGCGAGGGAAACGAGTGTTTGAAATACTCCATGGTCTCCCATAGCAGTCATCTGCCCGCTTTTCGTGTGTCGTTTGTTCGCAACAATAACAAGGGTAGGTCCGTGGAAGGGGGGTGTGGGGGAGAGGAGGGGTGGCACCACACCACTCGCACGAAAGCTGCTAACAAGCAGGACAAAGACCTTTGCCCGCCCCGTATATCTCCTTCTCCTTTTCTTCCTGGAGCGCCCCCCCCCCCCCTCTTTCTCTCTCCTCGCCTACCCTCGACTAACAATATTAAAAATAAAAGCCGTGTATAATAGGCGGTCCTCGGAGATAAACCAATTGGAAAGTGATCCTTTCGGTGTTCCCAGCCACGCGGCGACAACAGTCAAACTAGCGGTGCGGTGGACGCGATCAGCGGCCAGGGGGACCGGGGTACAGTCGCGGCCGAAATTCTGTGTCTGTACCCTCTTTCCCTCCCCACTCCTCTTTCCCCCCAAACCCGTCGACTCTACTGCTTATTCACGTTTGTCAGCGAAAGCATTAGGTGTTCCGTATTTTGTTTTGATTATTAATGGAACTGAAATATTCATGTAGAAAAATACAGATAATCTTTTTTATTAAATAAATTCGAAAATTTACAAGAAAATAACTGTATCAATACAAAAATATAGCGCTCGCAGTTATACTGTGTTCGGATTCTTACCCGGGCATTTATGCTTTGTGTTGTCCCAGTACCTCCAATAGTTAAACTTACTTGTAAACCGTTCCGAATAGCTTTCCAGTATTAATTGCACACACTAAAAGCTGATACATTACAATAAAGAAAAATGGTTGCATATTCAATCATATTTTTCCATGGTTTGAAAAATTAAGCTTGAATGAAACATCAATTAAAATATAAAATGATGTGCCAATTTTCGTTAGAAATACTCAGTATTATCTCGAAAAAGCTATTTCGAATAGGTATGCAAAAATAACCATAGAAGTGTTTTGTACAAAGTTACAAAATGTTTCCTGTAGTATTTGAAACTATTTATTGGCAACTTGTGTAAAAGTACAGATTTTTTTTTTTCTGTGTGGTTGTCACACTGTGTGTTTCTACCACTGGGACCACAATTCCGCATCTTTTATTTTAAGCTGACCGCTTTTCTTAGAGTGTACAGTGCAGGTCGCTCAAGAATGAACTGAGTAAATTTATCAGAATCGAACTTGTTAACAAATGATCTGGAAGAAAACACAGAGTATGAACAGGCAACTGCTCCGGTTACGACCGCATGTGTGACGCCAATCTCAAGGCGTGTTTCTTGGCAAGCCTTCGTGAATAGTTTCTCGTCGTGTCAAATGTAACGTGTCTTAATGGCTCCAGAATTTTGCCGTGCTGCTCTCAGAAGTATCGAGTGCTTTCACTCATACCGGGACTATTCGATATGCGCTGACGTGAACCGCAATTAAATACATTTTCAATCTGCAGCAATCAGTCGGATTATCATTTTATTATTTATTTATTTATATTTCACTGTATTCTTTAAGTGGCGAAGTTAATGTGTGCACCTTGTCTTGAATTTAACCACATACATCTTTACTAAGTAGGCACATAAGCTTAAAGAAAAACTAAAGCCAAGAAAAACTAAAAGTACTCACAAATAGAATAAAGAACTAAATAAAATAATTACTAGCAAATATAAAATAACAACAAAATTAATTAGCACATAAGTTAAACATGATTCACCATAAGTATAAGATATAAACGATTGAATAAAAAAATACATCAAATACTATCTATAGTTATGATGACAGAAATATTTAAATAAAAAAACTAACCTAACATAAACAAATTAAAAATACACGTTCTTATAATAATTCATACACATTCAAACACATTCACGCATGTTCAGTCACACATTGCTGATACCCACAGCTAACCTGATTGGTTGTCTGAAACGATTTGAAGTCGCTATAGTCGATTGATCCGCGCCAAGCTAACTGATAAGCGATAGGAGATCGTGCGTTCGTTTCCTTGTCGCTGATGACTTTAAATAACGACTGAAAATAACATATGTATATTTAAAAAAAAATGTTACAAAACGAAAATTTTAGCGATGAATCGTATGGTAAAAACCAAAGCCTCTATTTCATGGACAATAATTCTGATGTAATAAATATCCTTATTAAAGCAATAAACTAAAATAATGGGCATTAGAAACTCTCAAAACGTGGAGAGCTAACACGAGGAGTGGTTGCAACTGTATATATAAAAAATCAGTTTTCAAATAATTATTGTACATGATCTAAAAATGGATTTAAAAAAATTGTCTGTACTTTTACACAGTATTCCTTTGGAAACCAGTTGCCAAGAAATAGTTTGTAATAGCCTACTACAAGAAAGATTTAATACCTTTGTACAACACATGCAATGGTTATTTTTGCATATATGAAATACGTTTTTCGAGATAATATTGAGTGTTTCATACGAAAATTGGCGCATAATTATATATAGATATATATATATATGTATACACACAAGTGATGTTTCATTCAAAAATATATTTTTTTATTTTGTTATATCATGATGATTATGTGCGCAGTTAATACTGGGAAGTTATTCAGGGAACGGTTTACAAAGAGACAACTATTGGAGGTACTGGGACAACATAAAGCATAACTCCCGGGTAAGCATCTGAACCTAGTTTTACTACGAACACTATTTTATAGTGATACAGTTGTTTTCATGTAAATGTACAATTGTACAGATTTGTGTGATTTTACATGAATATTTCTGTTCCATTTACAAAAATAAATTACAGCGTATACAATAATTTAATACTTTCGTACTATTGCATTAATAACTTGCATAAAGTTCATGAAAAATTCTGGACCTGTCTCCAAGCACTTGGCCAGTTAGAGATCGTCGTTTTGAAAGACCAGTTCGGTCGGTACGTCCTGGAGTACGTGAATATCTACCTTTGGCGCTCAAAACACTATGGCGCAGCAGAAATAGTGGCTGAACCACATATGTAGCATTTTTCAGAAAAAAATATCTGCTGACTCTTTGACGTTCTGGCAGGCAGGTAAACAAAGTATGCAAGTTGAAAATTAGATAGTGAGTTTATTAAACTTAAGTGATACCGCCACATTAACCCGTATTCAAACGACACCCTCAACTTCTCACAAGTAGCTGTAGTGTATAAAATAAAGTAAGAGGCCAAGTCAAATAACTAATAGTGCTTGTAAACATAAAGGATTTAAAACGCATGCTACACTATTGTTCCTTGCTCATAATTTGCAAACCTAAAATAGCTTACTGGAAGCATCAAAGAAAATAAATAAAATCCACGTTACAATATATTTGACATTTATTGAAAAAATAAATATCCATGCACGAAGGAGCTGTTTGATAAAATTTGACAAGATTTTAACAAACACGGCTGGTATTTGTTGGTTCCGATTTTCTCCGCAAAAATCACACACACACAATTATATAACACATCACTTTTAAAGGTGGAGGAATGAATGTAGTAGTAGTAGGTAACTGCTCCCTGATGATGGCGACTGCAATGTCGACCGAAACGTCGGTGAATTATTCGCCAAGGACACTGCTGCAACGCAGAAGCCAAGCTACTTCAGGCAATGGCCGTGAAAGCCTGCGAACATTAGTATCACATTGTTAAGTTTCCAATGCTAAATTACCATGAGTTCCTTTGGACTAACCCAATAAAGAACTGGTTGGCAGTGGCCCTCGTAGCTTGCCCATCGAAGGGCTAGTCAGGGGTTTATCTCTGTCAGTGAGGCGTTCGTGAAACGAGGCCACTCTTAAACTGTAATGGCGGAACTCGCTATAAGTCGTGTCCCAGATGGTCCGAAATCTTTTGATCTCCTTTTGAAAATCATCGCAGTCCTCAGGTCTGCCTCACTGCCGCGGATTCGCGCAACGGATTGCTCGGAATAAAATGAACTCACAGAAAAATACTTAAATGTGCCTGCAATATTTTAAATATATATATTTCATACGACTTGTAATGCATACTTTAAAGACATTTCCGCACGAGGGCAGCAAATAATTTGGAGCCCCCTTCAACGTAGCTGAAGCTGGCGTTTTCTCTATGCTGTTCTAAAGACGACCCCCCGACTGAAAATCTACGAACCTGTACAAGGGTTCTTCAGTGAACTTTGTCACACATTTCCAAAATATGAAACTACATGTCCCACCAAAAGTTTTAAACAACTAGTAAATAAATTTATGGTAATATTTTGGTTCTAAACGTCCATAAGAAAGTACTTATTGCATTTTCTGTAATATAATCTTGCACAATCTGAACTCCTTTCGACGTCTGCAGATCAACTACTACAACAACCACAAAAAAGGTTTTAATAATTACTTTTTTATGTCTTTAAATGCTTAATGGGAAAATTTTATATTAAAAAAAAAACAAAACAAATAAGTGCTACAAATATTTCTCGGAACTGATATTTTGAACATATCTCTCTAAAAATTAAGATGTAAAAATCAATAATTTATGTCTACTATATATTAGTCAAAATACTAAAAAAATATTAGCACCTCTCCATTATAAAAAAAAATTACAGGAAAATAACTTTAACTGCAGTCGAAAATTTCCAGAAATATAAACTTAAAATGAAAAATTTTATTAGTAAAAATAAAAGTAATGATTATTTTCAACCACAATTTTAGGATAAAAATATTATTATCTTAAAGTTTTTTGAATGTCTTGAACTGTTGATGCGTCATGAATAGTGGCACCGCGTAGTCTCATATTTTCTCGCTGCCTCTCTCGTAGAGGTGACTTGACGCTTGAAGCTCGCACCAACGTCGTCCTTAGAGCTTCCTTGATTCTTTTAGCTAGTAATAACAATAACATAATCCGGTGTCATGGAATCACACATCTATTAGTTAAACTATTTTGCTATCTCTAGTAAAAAATCTCTTAGGTCACTGCAAAAAAATAATTTTTGTAGTCAACATAAAAATTTTCCGTCGGTGAAAATGCTTGCTAATTGATTTACGGCAGTCACGAAACATTTTTCTGTTAAAAAAGTATTTAGTAAAAAAATCAATAAGTAAATTGAGACATGCATACTAAAACATGAGAAGACCAACAATTAATCACTTAATGCAATAAAAAAAAATTCAAAAATTATTTTTAGGACTTAAGATATTTTGCTATTTTTTTATTATTTTTTACTCTAATATACACAAAAATTAGTTTGTTTTATGTTACGTTTTACGTTAATGAATTTTGATCGATCTGTGCAAAACTTGATGCCAACTACAGTATAGAGATGTCTTCCAATGCCACGTTGTTTGGCTACGAGCTTCCTCAATCCAAAGAACCACCCCTCTTAACAAGTTGACGATGATCTTGCGGGCAGCTGTACCTACCACCCCTCCCCAGGCCGGACGGGTATCAATGGACTTGAGTGATTTGTTCGTGGCCTGCTCAGCCTTCAACCCCCCCCCCCCTTCCCCACCGATATACCCCCGGTGCTAACTGCCGATGGCCCACAATGGCGTCGCCGGAAAATGAGCAATTTATGGAGTAAAAGCCACTATGCGCTGGTCCAAATTGCGCGAAGCCTGGCGTGCCTTTGTGTCCGCGTTCGACTCGTCCGGAGACAGAGACAGTGTGTGTGTGTGAGAGAGAGTGAGAGAGTGTATGAGAGAGAGGGGTGAAAGGGGGGCGTAACGCATTGGGTGGGGGCTGAGGGGGGGGGGGAGGAGCAGGGAAATGAAAACCTCCAGCGGACGAGCTTTTGTAGCCTCGCGGTAATAAAATGATGGACGATCGGCGCGGTCTCTGAATGCGCAGTTTACTCTGTATTCGCCGCTGCTGTTAGCGCAAATGTAACGAACGTGCGCCATGTATAAATAAATATCTTTTCATCAGTGGATGACACTAACAAATTTTTTTTAATAGAAAATAAAATACACGCGTCTTTCAAAAGTATTTGGCTATTTTTTTAATTTTAAAAATGTTATTTTAAGAAACCTACAAAATTTCCCGTTATTATTCGGACAACGGGAAGGAATGCACTGTACACATTGAATGACATTTTATTTGGATCGTGTAGGAAAGCAAAACTGATTAAATAAATAAGAAAATTCACATTTCCCAACAATATCTAGTAAAAAGTCAAGGGACAGCAGCCAATGAACAAAAAACATTGAAATGTTTATGAACAATATTGTTACGCATCGTGTTTAGCAACAGAAAATAAAATTAAATTTGCAGATGTCTAAAAATCACGAACAATACAATACGAGGGGGAAAATGACCCAGATATGTGTGTTCCTACAGATACTGCGGTATTACCTACACTTTCGAATAATTTAAAATTAAGTAAGAAAATAATTTGATATTACGTCACATTCTTCACCTTGCAAAATAAATACTAACAAGTCGTGGTGAAAAACTAGGTTCTGCTCCTGTCAAGCTCCCGAAAATGTGCAAGTTGCAACAAGGACAACTTCAGAACTTCAGAGTGCAGTAACGAAAGTTGACATATAGCTGGGGTAAGTGACCAGCAATTAAACTTGTACTGAATACTTTATTACAAAAACAAGTTACAAAAGAAAAAGTAACAAAACACTCTTTTTTATGAGTAACCAAAATTAATCACACATATATATATATTTTTTAGGACTATCTACAATCAGTAGAGACCGGAAATATTCGCGGTTTCATTTCGCGATAGACTAGCATCCAAATGCGTGTAACTTATTGCCGCTTCAGTGATTGGAACACAGATTGCCTGAAGGACTGTGAGCCAATGAATGACCCTCAACTTAAGAATTACCGAAACACAAGCATCCCAGTTAGCAGGTGTCACGAGGCAATAGCCAATGAGCTGGTGTAATTTCCCCGCGTACATAGAGGATCGTGGAGTCTACCCTAGAGGTCATCGAAACCACGAATTTTTCCAGTCCCTAAACAATCAGTGACCGTAAGGTGAGATAGTAGTGAGCTTTGGCTGCGCGTAGTCGACATTTGCGAATAATGGTAGCGGAGAGTTCGCAGATTCGAGTAGTTAATAGGAGCGTTTCGCTGACTCTAGAAGTAGGGACAGTAAATTATTGCAGCAATATTACAAGAGTTCAGCGTTAGGAGTAAACACGCACACCACGCATTAAATCTAGAAGTGACTCTATTACATCAAATCGTTCAGACGCCTATTGAAGCGACGGTGACGATAGTTGAGGAACCTAAGAAGAAGCTAGAAGGAAAGGGAACCCGTAATGAAGATGAATCAAGGCAAGAAGACAAATTAACTTGAATAAAATTAACAAGAACAACAAGAGAAATCAGAAGAATAACTCAACATTCTGATATATTTCATAGTATTTTTTTTTGCAAATATAAAGAAGGAAAAGAAATTAAGCGATGCAACAAAAAGGGAAGTTACTTTAGGCGTTCAATAGTATGGGATAAATTAAGTATTATATAGCAAGAATTTAAACTTGCTAAATTTAATTGGAAACTTGAAAATAATGATATAGACATGAAAACACCTACAACCAACGAAATTAACCACTGCAGTGTTATCTAAACAAAAAAAATTCAAAGCAGTCATGAGGACTACCTACAGAAGTGAAAACCTTTTCGCAATATTTACGAAAAAATATTATCACACAACAAATTTGTTTTATCACGTTAGTAAAATAACTACTAAATTACTATAAAATACGCATTGCATAGTAATTGTAGGTATTAAAAAATAAATAATGATGATATTAATTTTTAGGTTATATTGCTACAAAGACTCCGTTTTCTTCGTTATTCAAACTATATATCTATATGAGAATATTAGTATATTTTATACTCACTTTTTACTGCACAGTTATCGTATACTTAAGATTTAAAAGCGCAATAAGTTATACTAATAGGAACATATAGGCCTAGTGTTATCATTAACGCGTCACGTGACCATGTCGATGACGACTTATATGTATTTACTCCCTATCCAAACCTTCCCATAGAAGTTTTCAATTCAAAAAAATGATACGCAAAGAAGAACCAGTGAATTTTTTTTTTGTGGAGATCAAAGAAAGAATAAAAAGATGGTATCAGCGAAGTAACTAAGAACAAGATAGTGTAAAGTTTGATACCAATACAAACGATCCAAATTAACAAGATATCTAAGACGGGAACTCAAGCAATAATCATCGAGGGACCACCGAAGATAGAAGCGGATAAAACACAGGATATACTTAAATAACAAGAACAGTGGCGTAGCCAGGATTTGTGTATGGGGGTTGTTAAGAAGCATGCCCCCCCCCCCCCGTTATAAAGCGGGGGGTCCGGGGCTCCTCCCCCAGGAAAATTTGGATTTTAAGGTGTAAAATAGTGCTATTTTTAGCAGTTTTCGGTACTTAAATTTAAATATTTTAATGGTAAAAATTTTATTAATTTTTAAAATGAATTTTTTTGAGTGATGAATAAGAAATTTAATTAAAGATTTGGTGCTAGGGGGGGGGGGGGTTGAACCCCTAACCCCCCCCCCCCCCCCTGGCTTCGCCACTGAACAAGAAGCACGAAGGTATGACTACGGCAGTTGGTTTCTTCCTTGCAGTCGGTGACCTTCTGCAAGATAAGCATCGTCTTGACCAGGCCATTCAGGACGAGTTTGCTGCCGTACCGAATTGCTATGATTTGTTTATCAACAGTTAACATCTACCTGAAAAAAAAAATCCAACCAATCACGAAACATAGACGATGCTACAGTGTTTTAACTCTTACTGTACAGTATTTATTTTTAAAAAGGAGCACAAATATTCGTGTCAAATTACAGATATTTGTAAATTGGCTACATTTACACGAAAAACAACTGTATCTCTACAAAATAGTGTTCGCAGTAATACGGGGTTCGGATTCTTAACCCGGGCATTCAGGCTTTGTGATGTCCCAGTACCTCCAACAGTTAAAAGTTATTTTATAAATCGTTCCCTGATTAGCTTTCCATAACTGCACACATTAATGACCATTATAAAACGAAATTGAGTCAAATTAATGAATATTCGATTATATTTTGCATAAAGAAAAAAAAGATCGTATGACATATCAATCAAAGATCGTAAGTGTTATTTAAAAAAAAAATTGTATCATTTATTCAAAGTGTTGTAGGAATTTACAATATATTTGTTGTATTAAAAAAAAATTCTTCGGAACGTGTTTCCAAAGTACTGGATTGTGAAAGTACAAAAAAGTAATTTCTGTTGCATTAAATCTCAAAATATTTTCGCGAAGAATTCACGTTCCTGTCCACATTAGTGATTTATAGGGACCGGAAAAATTCGCGGGTTCAATGACCTGCAGGATGAACTCCATAGTTATACGTACACTCGGTCAAATGCCACCCACTCATTGGCTACTGTCTTGTGAGACGTTCCAGCGTAGCAGCCTGTGATTCGACGATAAAGATTTGGTTGGATGTTTCTCATTGGCCTAGAGTCATCCAGGTGAGTCGTGAGCCAATAGCATAGGCAGCGTCAAGGTATAACGATTTGTATTTTACCCTATCGCGAAATGAATTCGCGAATTTTTCCGGTCTCTAGTGATTTATGGAACCTAGGTTCGTAGTAGCGACGGATGCAGATCCCACGCGTCATATTCATCCGACGCGAAACGCTGCGCCACCAATCGGAGTAGAGCAGGTGTGACGTGCGCGTACACATTTATCAGCGAAACGAGCGGAGGACCATCTTAAATCAAGCCGGGTCCTCAACTAGTTTTTTTTCGAAGGGTATGAGGAGGGGATGAAGGGGGGAAAGGGCAGAGGGGTGAAAGGAACAAACTTCCTGCCCACTTATCAGTCACTAAGGACCTAGACTCAACGCCGGACTAAAAACCACGCTCTCCAACCTCGGCTACTTAAACTATTTTCGGCCTGCGCGATTGGCAGTTCTCCCGAGTGCCTAGCCACGCACAGCCTCTTCAAAAAACCCTGATTTATCGCCTGAGCGTGTGCTTGCCCAGAGTGTAACTTCATTATTTATTTCATAAATATTCACACTTGAAGAGAGAGAGAGAGAAAGAGAAAAAAAGGTTCTCTATAGATAAGTAAAGTTGGAAAGCAATTTAAGATGAAAGCCACGCCGTGTGCTATTTATCGTTCTGGCTAAGTGATCCTTTCAGGATTCCAGATAAATCATAACTTTCCAAGCCATTAACTAACACCTTTCCTGACCTCCTCCCTCCCCCCAACCCTCCTATTCTACATAATCGCACACGGTCCTGTTTTCAGGTAGGCAATGGGTAAAGTGGATTCCCGTAACTCGATCATTCTGTAAATATATATTTTCCTTGCGTGCGTGTAACCGAAGTGGATTATCTAAAATTAAAAATAAAATAAAAATTCACTTACATTTGTACATTTGTACATGCATTTGTAACCGGCAACATTTGAAAATAGGTAGCGAAACGTTCTAGTCTGCCCAGCTGCTTGTAGATGGCGTTTAAATACGTTGCTTATATATTTTTTCCTCTCCTATTAGGTCTTTGCGACTAGAAACCGACTGTACCCGGTCGTAAACTTCGGCCGTAATACTGCAGGGCTTCTCAACCTAAAAAAAAAAGACTTAACGATGAAAAGTCCGGAGTAGTGCGTGTTATTTGTTTGAATTGCAAATGAAGCTTCTCTAAAAAAAAAGAGAGAAAGTAAAGACAGAGGCCGTAAAAAAAAAAAGGAACGCGTGAAAAGCGTTGACAAAGATTTAGGTGAAGGTGAGAGGTGAAAATGTACCAAAATATTTCTCATATTTATCACATTGTTAGCACTCGCACCTGGCTTGAACTTGGAAGGAAAAAAAAAGTTCCGACACGAAGGAATGATGCATGGAGTCTGGCGCCTCGTAGCTTCGAACGGCCGTATATCAAGCACTACTAATATCGATAGCCTCCCGATAAACAAGCCTGCAAACTGCTGACAATAATGGGCGCATAAAGGCAGGAGTTATTTGGGGAACGGAGTTCTGTTGTATCGAGGCCCATGCGCCCAACTTATAAACTGTGTATAATGCGTGTTATCGTGTACTTGAGATCGATAAATATTTTAACGAGAAGTTACGAACACGAGGGTACGAAGAAAAAAATCACCCTTATGTTTATAGTAAAATGTTTGATTGTGACAATAAAATAATGTTTACAAAAAAAGTTTTAATTTAAAACTAAAGAAACGTTTCGCCATCTTTGAACAATAAATACTTAGTTATTATCACAAATGTTATATGGCATCTTAAATTTCTACATTTACGTTACCAGTTGAAATTTGGGAATCATTCATGAGAGCAGTTTAAATAATTTTAAATAGTGCTTCATTTATTTATTCAACAATTTTTTACCCAAAATATTAAATTTTTTGACATATCGTAGATTTTAGAGTTGTATGCCACTAGAAAGAACGTCAAACGGTGGTCAAGTTTATGGTTAAAAGTTAATTTTGCCCAAAATTGGACATAGTGCCTTATGCCTCCGAAATACGAAATTACTATCCCTATAATTTTTCCATGCATTTAACCATACGGGTAGCCTCCACAGTTATACTCACAGGTATCCGAGCGATGGTAAAGTGCACATTGGTTGTCTCTTGTTTCGACGTCATCTTCTCCTTTTCACTGATCCACATGGAAATCATTTCATCATATACTTTTCACTGATCCTCAAGGGAATCAATTCATCTTCTAATCTTCACTGATCTACATGGGAATCACGTCATCTTCTACTTTTCACTGATCCACATGGGAATCGCCCGACTGAAAGGCTGAATGATTACTAGAGCCACCATTATTTAACTGATTATTGGGTAACAAAGTAGACTTGAAGCACATATACATCTGCTTCACGTTGGTGATTGGTTTAGACTACCTGAAGGCATGTCCCATCGACTAGTGGCACTGTTGAAGACGACGCAGAAATAAACTAGTGTTCTGAGATTCATTTGCCGCTAGATGAATCCTAGAAAATTTTCATGTTTATAATACTTTTTTCCTATCTCCAAGTGTCATGAACTTGCTCTAGAAATTAATTTTCTGATACTCCACAGTCCAATATTGTATTAAAATTTTCTTGTATAGTCCCATTTTTGAAATCTTTCTTCGAAAAGTTATGAAATGACAGAGAGAAAAATTAAACATCAAAGTTGTGTGTACTATTTGAGTAATTTTTTTTCCCTCGATCCCCTATTTTTTCTACCTCTTGCTGTAATGGTTGATAGTATTAAAAATTGTTTCAGACAAAACATTTATATACTATTTAGAAGGGTTTATATCACTTTGAACGGATTTAATTATGTGTCTACTAGAGGAGTTTTGGCATTTCCCCTCTTAAAACTATATTTCTTCAATCCCTGCTCTAACGTTTGGTCGTATCAAAAAAATGTTCTAGACACAAGTTTTATATAATGTTTTGCTGATTACAAATAACTTTAAATGGATTTGATACTGTATCTACTAAATGATCATTTATTATTTTCTAATGCAATCACATTGATACTGCGAGAAGAAGATGTTTCAAGTCCAGTTGATGTGGTCTGCGCCGTGTTTTCGGGACACGCGATAGTGTAAACTGTAAATTTTTATTTTTGAAAATGGAACATAAATACTCATGTAAAAGAACAGATATGTGTAAGTTTGTACATTTACATGAAAGCAACTGCATTTCCCAGTATCTCCAGAATTAAAATTATTTGTAAACCGTTCCCTGAATAGCTTTCCAGCGATGACTGCGTACATTAATAAGCATAATAAAAATGAAGTCATATTGTTAACTATTCTATGGTTTAAAAAATATGATTATTTGAAACATAAATTAAAATATATAATTATGTTTCAATTTTTGTAATAAATACTGGGTGTTACCTCGGAAATCTTATTTCATATTTGAAAAAATAACCATAGCCACGTGTTGTAGAAAGTTACAATATTTTTCTCGTATTAGCAAACACTGTTTCTTCGCAAATTATTTCCAGAGGAATCCTTTATATGTCCAGAAAATTTTCGCTTGTATAATGTAATGCTCGCGTTTTGAAATAGTCTTAAAGGACTGACACGTAAATGGCTGTGTTTAACGACATAAATCATGATTCATACTTACTTCGTATCAACAGTCCTCAGGCGTGGTTAAGTATCATTTCCCCAATGTTTTGAGTGTTGAAATATAGTGGTGGTGACGTCAGCCACTTGACAGCATGACGTCTCCTAAAAGTTCCCCAACTCCATGCTAAGCGGTTCTTCGGCGCGTAATCACCAGGGACTGTACTATATAATATGGTGAACTGCGGTAAAACAGAAATAACACAGAAAATCACGCAAGTACAACTCAAAACACCGGAATGCTACTTATGTCACGGTATTTAGCAGCATTTAACCAAAACTCTATTCAAATAATAAAATAAGTAGTTTTTTTAATGTTTTAAATCCAAGAAATGTCATTATTTCCGGACGAAAAATTGTACAAAAGTACATAGAAATCAGAAAAATTTATTTTATTGTTTTATTGTGAATCTCTTATTGAAGCACTTTTAAATCAAAAAACGCTCACCAATTTTTTATTGTTTTGAATGTATCTGAGTTAGACAAAAAATATTACAAATTATTTTATCTTAAAACTGCATCATACACACTATTTTAGTGAAATAAATATTAAAAAAAACAGTATTTACTAAAAATTAAAACAATAACACAGATATATTCTGCTTTAAAAAAAAATTGGACTGAAAAAAAAAAGCTATAAAATGTTGTCTCTGCAATCACGTTTCGGTCGAGCCATAACCCTCCTCAAGGATAAGTGGGTTGCGCTATAAGGAATGCCCTCTCCTCCTCTTTCTTGACACGGAGCATGTAAAAAAAGAAGGTTTCCGAGGGGTTGCACGGCCAGACGCGCCGGGCTCACGGCGGGGGGCAGTTTTCTGGTTATCTTGTTAAATGGCTTACCGCTGTAAGGAGATTCGTGCCTGCCCCAGGTTGTGCCAACTAGGTAAAAGTCACTAACGGGCCGTTAAGAAAGATGATCTCAGTTAGCAGTCAACGCCACCAGAACAATGCACAATCATTACTCGTTATTTTTTCTCTCGTGAAATAGAAAAAAAGGCTAAATCTACAATTTAAATTACGTGCTTAAATGAATAATAATTTTAAAAATAATAATATATATTTTCTCTGCATATACAATTCTGGAGGAATTTTCGCCTCTCTCTGTTTGATGCAAACATTTTTTTTTTTTTTGGACTTCGTGTATGTCAGTGTAGTACTTTAACCGAAGTTTAATTTGGACATGATTATCTATACGAAAGTGAAATTAAATAAATAATATTGGTTAAATAAAATCTGTAACCTAACAGATCGCCGCTCCGAAGGGGTTAGGTACTGTTCGATTATCAAATATAAGTACTAACACATTCTAAATCTGACACAACCACACATCGAACATCGAACGTTCTGATCGACGTTAACGTTGATCTCAGGTTTTGAGAATCCTTCACGCGGCCCGAAAACTCCGTGATAAGAGACCCTTCACGACTTGTTGCGCGTGTGTACACGGACACTCCCTGACGTTGGACCTTAAAGACGATATCATAATAAAGATGCGAGGCCAGACATTCATCTCCGATAGCGTCGGGGAGGAAGAGGGGCTACTTAGGGGGAAGGGGAGGGGAGTATAGGCTGCCGCCGTCGACCCCCCTCCCCCTTTTTTTCAACGTTGAAACTTAATTGTGACGATTTTCACGGCCAAGTTCTGGTCGCCCCCGTGTGGAGAGAGATGGTGGTAGGTTCTTCTCCTTCAGGAACACCGCCATTTGTACAGATACTATCGTCAGCTCGCCTCCTTCCAACCCTCCTTCCTCCCTCCTCCCCTTCCCCCCATCCTTCTCATGGTCCCCCCGGATACTTCCTTTCTCTTCGTCCAGAAATATTTATTCCTTGATGTATATGTAAAACGCGCGGCGTGGATTTGTACCGGCACCACGCGGCGAGCGCTCGACGTGCTTTGAAAAAAAAAAAATTGTGTTTCCTAAACCGTCCCCTCCTCCAACTCATACAGACTTTTTTTTTAACTTCACCTCCCGTGGCGACCTTGGCCGGGGACTGAGACGTACCTTGGGCGGATGACAGTTCGCCGGCTGATGTCATCGGGACACCGAGAGCATGGGCGTCGCAACCGGGGGGGACGGGGGGGGGGGTCACGTCCCCCCCCCCAATAATAAAAGTCTTCAATTTCGTCCCCTCTAATAATATATTTAGTTTCGTAGTTATATTAAAAATATGATTTCTGTGATATAACCCATATGTTGCGCATGGTGCATTTAGTCCAATCGTGGTAATGTGAGCACTGTGTTTTTACAAATTTGTTCTCTGAAAATATTTTTTTATAAAAAATAAATTATGTATTGCAACCAACTATAATTAGAATATTTAGGAAAGAAAATGCCTAAAAACCACCTTTTTGCACCTTCAAACCCCAAATTTTCCCGGGGGAGGACCCCCGGACCCTTCGCTTTTTTCCCAGGGGATGGATATTCCTCAACAACTGAATCAATTGCAGTCTCCCCCCCCCCCCAAAAAAAAATATCCTTACGACGCCCATGCCGAGAGGAAATTCTCTCCTGCGACCCGGTGCTGGTGGCCAGGCTTGGTGGCAGATCCTGGTGGCTAGTTTCAAAGTCATACACTCACAGAAAAGTTTTTTTTTTTAAGTGAATACGTCTTTAAAGTTGCTTCCATAGTGGCAGGAAGTTCAAAAAAACGAATGATAACAAAATCAGTGGATACAGTTTGGTGTTGCAGCTACATGTCTATCATCTCCGACCAAAATTTAATTACACCAATGGATAGCTAAAGGATCAAATAATTCGTTACCCTAAGTGAGGACTGTGACGCATCGCGCGCGATGGAGGGGGAAGCGCCGCCATTTTGAGGTCATTTTGCTGCGTTTAGAAATTTCCATTTAGTATAACTTTTGACTCGGAGAAGCCACGACGTTCGTTTGAGTTTCGATCGTCAGCTCTCGTCAAAATCTATCGATTGCATATATAAAACATTAGTGTAAAATAGTTACGGTGTTAAAAAATATATATATATATATAATCAAAAATATATAATGTCGGCCTATACGCGTCAAAAAGCCGAATCCAAATACACGTATTCACGTACAAAACACGGCCGTATCCATGACACAGCCATTTGTGCTGTAGGAAACAGAATTCGTGCTACATTACAAAAAGTTATACCATATACAAAATCTTTCCTGTCATTAAAATTTTGGTGCAATCCTTCTCAATATTTTATTTCCAACATTTTAAACATTTTCTCACATCTGCATCAGTTTAAATTTTAAAAAAATGGTCAATAAGCAAACAAACCCTATTTTAAACGTTTTAGAAAGTTTGAGTTTTGATACATTTTGTTATGTAGAAAAAATGTAGACACAGTAAATCTCCTTGTATCTTAGGGCTATATTATTTTTAAATTACCTTTTGATAAGTATTTTCAAGAAAAATAAACCAATAAAACATTTATATACAGTTATCTTTAATAATTTTAAAATGCACTTTTGAGGAAAAAATAGCCTTGAATTTGCAAAATTGATAATTATGTATATTTTTTTATACCAGCATAGCCTATTTATATTTCAACGCTAGCATTAGCTATGATCATGAAATCTTGTGGTATACAATTAGGAATAAAATATTTGTGTGTGTGTAAATTTCCTAATTTTATAAATCGCATACTTAAAACATTAAAAAAAAAAAAAGACTATAGGGGTACACAATTTAATTTGAAATTATGTAGCAGAAGAATCATGCACTCAATTCATCCAATGATTAAAATTTAAATAGTTCTTTGAGATTCTCAAAACACTTTATAAAACACCTATTTAATTGATATACTCATTCATACACTATACCTACCATCTTAATTTTTTTTTTAATCACGGAGAAAATATAGGCTTCAAAATTATGTATGCAAAATAACTTATAAGACATTCATAAGGCTTCTAAATAAAGGGAAAAGTATTATTTTAAAAGTCAGATGGTTGCGTAATTTACACTGTGCGGTTTAAAATACAGGAATCGTGTTGTAGAATAAGCGAGGAGTGAAAATACAATTGGGCGCTGTTTGAAACCACTAAATATTTAATTAATACATTCTTTCCGAGACTTTAAGGTTTCCCGAGAATCACGTCTATTATATTTGACTTTCTACGGCGTTATTTAGTGCTGTTTAGTAGTACATTCAGGCCTTGTACGGTTTGAAATCTTATTCATTTTATCGAGGAGTATATCATCACCCGGAATATATTATAACAAGAAACCAACTAGCCAGGTTTCTCACACTGAGGCCAGTTCCTTTCAACCTCTCTCGCCCTTCACTTAAGCTCGGTGTCTTCCCCCTGCTGTTCGTAACCAGTTCTCCAACAACGCCCCGAACATCATTCTCCCGCCATTTACACGCCTTATTTGTTTCATTTTTACTTCCCACCTTTCAATTCTTTTTCCACTCACTCTCACGCTCTTTTATTTTCGACACGTTTAACTGCATTTCCCCATCTTTAAGGACTCCTGGTATAATATCATCGTCTTCTTTTTTTACGTAACAAAATGAAACGAGATAATTATTTTAATACCGTCGTGGAACGAATCTATTTATTAACCTTGCTTACATTGAAGAGCCGTGACTTTTTGGCATCGCGTCCATCGGTTTATAATAAGATGTTTGCCAACTGACAAGACGATCTCCGGACGCAGATAAGAAGGAAGGCATCTCAGAATGATCGATAAAGTTGTCATAACTAGTTTTCAAGTGTCAGCTGTGCTTTGACAGCTCCGTGAACTTAACGTGCCATGAAAAATGAATCCAGCATGTAGCCTTTGAGATGATCAATATAAACGGCTTAAACTATAAAAACCTCGTTGTTTTAACAATGCAGTTTCTTTAGCATTTAAAAAAAAAATATTTAAATTATAAGTCACACGAAGCTGTTAAAATCATTAATGATTAGGCCCGTCTGCTAATTTCCCTTATCGATGAAAAGTATGAATATTAGATAATTTTACTTCGAGAAACTAGGCCTAAACAATAATAAGATTGCATCAATATTTTCGTTTTAAGATGTTGTTGAGGGCTTCAATTTCTCATTAGTCATTGACTTTTTCTACAAAAAAAATTATTTAATTTTCTGCCACACCGAAATTTTTTTTGACTTATGCTTAATTTAAGCACCTATAGAGCTAATTTATTTTTCATCATTAGTTTACGTCAAACCTTTTCAAGTGGAACATAAATATGAAATTTAACTATTTCTCCGTTAAATTTATGCTACCTACCGACGTTTCTTACACAGAAAACTACCACAATTTTTTTTATCGATTCTTGTTATGTTATTCACACACACACAAAATTAAAAACGTAAAATCTGTGACATGCAAAAACCACTAATCTAAATTTTCGAAAAAAATCGATCATCGCAAACATTTTTCTCAATTTTCATTAGTTACTTTCTTGGAAATAATTTCTTAACTTGTAAGTAAATGATACAGCTCCAGTCACAGAAAATGCGTTACAAGTCTAAAATTTGAAGGAAACATAAAGTTAACATTTACCTTCCTCAAACCTTAACTTTGCAGTTGTAGCCGTTAAAAAACTGTCCAGACGTCACTTTCATGTTTCTGCCTTACATAACTATTAATTGCTCATTTTATGACAGTATCTTTTTCCTATTAATACATGTTTGATTTACCAAGCAGTTACTAGTGAAGTCCACTAGACTCGAGCAGATTTTTAAAATAAATTTTTTATCAGTCAATAGTTTACTGGTTGAAGCAACGGATTATATTTAAGAGCGCAGACAGGCTTAAAACTAGGGATGGGACGAATCCACATTTTGGTCGAATCCGAATCCTTGTTCGAATCCTCAGTGTTTGTCATCGAATCTCGAATCCCAGTCCCACACTAAACTTCACCACATGTTATTAAAAAAAATCCCACATTTATTTTAAAAAATTACATAGGCCTATGTATTAAAAAAATCACATGTGTATTTATAAAATTATAAAATAAGTGTATAGTGTATACACCTGATATCAAATAGAGACAAATAACCTCAAAAACCACACACGTAAGTTTGCATCTGTCTAATTCTCTGTTAAATTAATCCTTCCTATGTTTTCAATAAAATACGTTTGTATAACAGACACCATTTAAAAAAAGTTACGTTTTTTTCTGCAATGTTATATTATTGAAGGTTGGAAATGATAGAGTAGTTATGCTAATTGACAAAATGCAGCGTAGTTTATCTTATGTTTGTGCCATTTCCGTTACCTTTATAATATAGTTTAGGTATACAATTTTCTAGAGCTGGACGAACCTGTTATGTGGTTTCGAACCGAGCCGAACTGAACCTCATACAGAAATAATTGTTTTGAATTAAAATGAACCGATGACCAGCATTTTGGTCTTTAACTGAGTGGTGAGAAAGAAAGGTTCTCAAGCCATATGTAAAATTAAAACCTTATATAGCTTAGCTTATATATATATACCAACTTTTAATTTATGAAGAAGTTCCAGCATTTTGGTCTTTAACTGAGTGGTGAGAAAGAAAGATTCTCTAGCCATATGTAAAATTAAAACATTATATAGCTTAGCTTATATATATACCAACTTTTAATTCGTGAAGAAGTTACATCTAAATTTCAAAAAGACTATATTCCTTTTTAAGTGTACACTAACCTTCATTTAAAAAAAATATTATAAAGATGACGAACATTCAGCATAAGGACACATTTAACATATTTTTGTGGTAGACATAACCTAACATTTTTAATAAGTAAAACTTTTTAATAGGACATCAAAAAAAAGGCGAATGTGAATTAAGTTACCTATCTACATTACAAAACCCGCTGACTGCAGTTGCTGTTTTCTTGGAAGAATGCTGCTCGTTAGAAGAAACTTTAGACGTTTTTTTTGGGGTGGTTCTGGGTCATCCGGGTCGTCATTATCTTTTCTCCATTTGGAAAACTTAAACGACGTTAGCCTGCTCATCGCAAATCACCTCAAGAACAATAATATTGTAAACGTAACGTAAAAAGTGTGGTTATAGAAATTTGCGTAGGAAAAAAGAAAACACGAGAAATAATGATGGCTGCCGCGACTACGCTAGTCAAATTAGTACCGTACTGTAAAATTTACTGGACCAGTACTTTTAATACACAAGATTAAATTAATATTTTCATTACCTGACTGTTATAACCAAAAAGGCCAAAGAAAATAAATACATCCCAGTAATTTAAATTACGTAATTTACGTAATCATTTCCTACCGCATTTGTCTTGTGTTAACTTGATCACGTTAGTTTTGCCGAAATACGAGAGTTCTCGTACATGCGCTTTAGTTTAACGTATGGGGTACGCAATGTTTGGTGATTTTACAACACTTATCGTACACGCACTATAGTTAAAGGTATAATATACAATACCTTTGGCATTTGTACGATAGTTTATATTACGTAGTACGACAAATGCATACAAAATTCTCTAAAGTAATCAAAAAACAAAGCGCGCCCATATGAAAAAATGCTATGCGAGTTATGCGACGATTAATAATTTTTATTTTATTTTGTCTGAGCTTGAATCTGTTGAGGCGACGATTATGCGATAAAAGTCGGAATATTACAAGTAATAGAATTTTGTTGAGCTGTTTTGTGAATGGTCTCTAATGGGGGTTATAAAATTAGAAAAACGTAATTTTTTTTTAAACGAACGTTCGGTTTTTCGAATATATTTTAAGAGGTTTCGAATCGAACCGAACGTAAGGGTTCGGTTCGGTTCGAAATTTTCAAACTTCGCCCAGCACTACAATTATCAATTACTTCCTAAAACTCTAAAAACCCACCTCGAATCCCACCTCGAATCCCACCTCGGATCCTACGAATCCTCGAATCCATAGGATTCGGTATATTCGACGAATCCAAGATTCGAAAATCCCATCCCTACTTAAAACCAAAGAGACATTGAAAGTGGCACAGTTTAACCAAATCGATGGGCCCTTAGTAATTATAAGTTTGGTCCCCGGAAACCAATCACTTGCTTAAAGGGCCTGCCTGGTCAGGGGTGTATTTGTTTTAGTGAGGCGGGGAGATAAGTGCGACGCTCGCTGGCGTTTCTAGTGCGGTATAGCCTCTAAGCGCAAAGCTCTAGAGTAGCGAACAGTCTTTCCGTCGGGCGTGTGGTAGCTATGAGTATTGAGTGGTGATTAAAACTATTATATATATATATATATATATATATATATATATATAGCTATATGAGAAATGAATTTAAAGGTGGGTAATAATGTTAAGTCCCTTGTGTGTTTTAAAGAATTTGTACCGGATGTTGTACGCTTAAGATTATTTATTTGGAAATACGCGTTTCATATTTTCACTCGACTAAAAATACAGTGTAAATCTGAATACAGAAACAGAACTATTTATTCACCCTTAGCATTTTTTTTTTTTTTCGTTCACTCGGATATCTTGAACAGTATTTAAATCGCGTTGTTTGTTGTGAAGCTCTGAAAGCCGTGTGTGTGCCCGGGAAGACGGGGCCTTTAGCGGATTTATGTGAGCATAGCTAAATAAGGGGGGGGGGGAATTTACCCACCTTTAAATGTATACATGGACGTAGATGGCCAAACTTGAGTGCATACAGCGGCGAATTAGGTGTCTTTAGTTTCTACCAAAACACCGAGGTCATCGGATACGCTGAGTAGGGGAATCGGGAGCACTATGAGAAAACCCACAGAGCGTTAGAAACGCCCGCCACGTTTCCCACTTGTGGGAAAACAAGGGTTTTACCCCGCATATAATCGAACTAGGGTCGCCTGTTATCTGGCTACTTTTAAAATGTATTTATTTTTATACTCGTTTCACCGCCTACGAGCCAATCACACCCCTTTTATTACATTTTATTGACAGTTTTATTTTTGATAGAGTTGAGAGTTTTATCGAATGTAACGTATTTTTATAACGAATTTAGACGACAGAAATTTGCACCCATGATTTCTTTTCCTGGGACTTGAACCTAGGACTCCTCATATTGAAAGCCGGCGCTTCTATCAGTTTGGTCGATATATGCCTACCTCCGCCAAAGGAAAGCTGGAAACGAGCTTATTTCATTTCGAGCTGGAGCTAGAGAAGCTTATTCGAGTCGTTTATGTGTGAAGGTTTCTAATCCTCAGAAGAAGCTTCAAAAGTCTTCGTCAAGATATTCTTCACGAGATCGAAGAACTTGCCTTAGTTGGGAACATATTTTAGGCTAGTGTCCATTGTAAAAGGCTGGACTACGTTCTTGACAGTAAACCAACAGAACATACACACGGAAGTTGATTGTACTGAAATAGACAGCAGCTGCTACACAGAAAAAATAAATTCTGTACACGTACAAAAGATTAATTTTGTAAAACCAGTTGCCAAAAAATAGTTTTTTTAATAACACAACAAATATATTTTGTAACTTTGTAACTAGTTTTAGTGATATTACTGAGTATTTCTTACGACAATCAGCGCATAATTACATATATTAATTCATGTTTTATTCAAGCATAATTGTTTGAAACCATGGTAAATATAATCGAATATTAAACCGTTTAATTTTAATCTGCTTTATCATTCTAATTAGGCGCGTAGTTAAAACTGGAAAGCTATTCAAGGAACGGTTCACAAATAACTGTAACTATTGGAGGTACAGTGTCAACACAAAGTATAAATGCCCGGATAAAATTCAGAAACAAGTGTTACTGCGAAATCTATTTTGTAGTGATGCAGTGGTTTTCGTATAAATGTACACATTTACAAATGTCTGCAATTTTACGTAAGAATAACTGTTTCATTTACAAAAAAAAATACAATGTTCATAAGGAACATACCACACGCACAGCGCACAGAAAGTTGCCGATATACTAGCATATGTATATGTGCTGTGTGCTAATTTCTTTTCGCGGCAAATCAGTAAACACTACGACGGTGGCGTGGATTATCTAACCATTGTCTTAATATGTGCATTTCAAATATGAAAAGGAAATAATTTTATTTTGTATTTTATTCATTTACGAGGCAATGATTTGTAGTAAATAGTTCCTAGTCGTTAAAAACGAAACGGGAAAATAAAATGCTTGTATTTAAGTAAAAAAAAAAAAACCGTTTTACGTAATTTATTGTAGTTGACAAAACTTAAATAGTTGGAATGTTTCTAACCCTGTGTGCAAATGTAGCTTCGACGTATGTGCTGTATGTGTGCAACTGTGTTATGTTTTTTTGCAGCTGTCACGAATATAGCCTAGACTTAACAGGTGTATTTTACACCATAAAATTCTTTTGTAATCTAAAAAAAATAGATTTTTGGAAGAATTTGCCATCATATTTGTTTATCTACAATTATAACAGAAAAAATCGTACACGTAATTTTTGTGGAGTGTGTAAAGCTTATGGTTCGTCTGGCTATGCAAATAATATAGGCTTACAAATTTACTATGATTAACATGTACGTAGTTACAGCATCTTTATTGTATACGTACCATAGTAGTGTGCTATAAAATGTACAATAAATTATTGGTGGCAATAAAATTAATTTTTGGTATCTAGTCTCCAAGGAATTTGATTGTTAAAAGTACAAAAAAAAACCTTTGTGTTGAGTGTTCAGTTATTAGGTTTAAGAATAATTAGGTACGTAGTCAGAACTATACACATTTACTCAGTGATTTATTGAACGCTGTTCACCATTATCGTTTTCACCACAGGCAACAAAATGTTTATCGAATGCATTGTTTGATGTTAAAGGTACAAATTTTGCTGTCTGGAATATTAATCACGATCCGTCAGATACGTGGATAGGAAAAAAAAAGAGGGGGAGGGGACGGGGAGTAGAATATGACAGTTTTCGGGCTTATATTTACTCTTAACCGTTTAAGTAGTTTCAGCAGAACCCCTCATTAGCACTTCTTTTTTTTATTTCTCTTTACGTTGCCGTGTGTTAGAACCGTTGAGGGTGGGGGGAGGCAGGAAGAGAGAGAGAGAGAAAGTAAAAAAAAAAAACTCTTGACAGATGTAATATATTACAAGAATGGTTAACCATTTAACATTTTCCTCTTTGCTCCATCGCGCAGCCCTTTTTCCATTCTGCTTCGTTATCTTGTTTCCCGCATCTCTCCACACCTCCTCTTGCAAGCATGGCCGCGGCATTCCACGGCCTGCCGTCACTTTAAATAAAGATTCTAACACCAGGAGGCGACACACTCTCAGCAGGTAAGGTTTGAGGATGGGAGGAGGTGTAGGGGGAAGAAAGGGCCGGCCAACCACGAAAAATAAAATATCCCGCGTGTCACTCCCGTTGCCGCTGCCAGCTATTTCATCCCCGAGATATTTTTATTGCGTCCGGGAGTCAGGTAATGGTAGTAGCGTTTCAGTTACATTTGTTTCTTTTTTTTTTCCCCTCCTTTATCTCCTTCTTCCCTGTTACACTTCCAGCAACACGGCTAATAGTTTAAATGCATGACACAGCTTTTTAATCAGGGATATCCTTCTTTTCCAACAGCAGAATGAGCCTCTGGACTAATATTAACGTTATCTCATTTGCATTTCTGTTCGCTTGAACGTTTACGAAGTGAATTTTTTTGCAGTGCCTTTTTATCGAGGCAAATGCCCAAATAAATCCAGGGAAATAAGTTCCAGAGGTTTACTGGGTATAATGGGTTTGCAGTTCACCGTGTAACTGCTCAGGAATTAGTTTTGTCTATTGGCACAAATCACACGACCTTGTTATTTGTGTGATATTCATGGGTAGAGACCTGCAAAATTCTCGGTTTCGATGGCCTTCAGGATAGACTGCACATACCCCTGTACACTCGGGCAAATAACGCAAGTTCATTGGCTGACGACTTGTAAGTCGTCTCAGCTGGTTTGTCTGTGATTCGATCCTTCTTTGGTTGAGGGTTTATAACTGGTTGAGAATCGTTCAGATGAACAGTACCTAAGCCAATATCAAAATTATCTAAGAGGTATATGTGTTTGAATTCTAGCCTATCACCGAATTAATCCGCGAATTTTGCAGGTCTCTATTCATGGGCATGGTAGGCCAATATAACTGTCGGTTTACCACGTCGTATAATTTTCGACTTCCTGCATCGCCTAGACTGACATGCATTTCCTATATAATTGCGTCTCGCAATGCCATTGGTATGACAGTTTTCCATTTGTCATCTTAAGGGATTATTTTGCGAGTATGGGCAAATAGTATGTTTTCTTACAATATTGAAATGCTGATTTGGCTATCTCTCCTGATCTAGATTAGAGTATAGCTCTGTTATCTGGATCTCAATAACTACAAATGATTCAAATAGACTTTAAAATATACAAAAAGGTTTATTTACATTTTTATCAGATATTTATTAAATGACAACTCAGAGCAATTTACGTATGACATAATCCTAGAAATCCTGAACATGCATACATTGCAGTTCATGAGAAAATTTGGTAGATAGGGTTTTTGTAATAAATTGTTTCACAAATGTTTATCACAGCAGTGAAATATTGAACAAAATTGGACTTAAGAGTACGCACTGTCAAACATAGAATTTCACAATTAAAAAAAAAACAACTTAAAAATGAGCTGTCCAAACGGTGCACAGATAATTGCAATGATTCTTTAAAATATTTGGACCCGTTTCCGAAGTCAAAAATCTCAATGAGAGACATATTTAACTATTTATGTAGCTAATTCATATTAATATTTTATTGTTGTTACTTTATTACCTAGAATTGATTTAAAATTTATAACGTAAATGTTAACTTTTACAAATAATTGTAATGATTGTTTAAATAGTTTCTATAGTCAATAATCTCAATGAAAGACATTTGGCTTCTAATTTATATGAATTTAATACAACTATTTATGTGAATATATTATTATTTTTATTTCATTAGTTAGAATTATTTTAAAATTGATAATTTTAATCTTTCTGTTTCCTTTATTGCTCGCAAGTCTTCTTAATTACCATCACTTGCGCGACTTTTTTTTTACAACCACGATACTACATTCAGTGAAATAGCTGTTGGAAATATTTGTGGCAGATCAACGAAAGAAAGGGAGGCATCGAGTTCAAATTTTAGAATCATCCTTATACCTAAATGTAAATGATGAAAAAAAAATATCAATTCGTTCGGATCTGCTAGGAGTGTGACGTCGTCTCGTGCGCCAAGTCGCACTCGATCGAGCTCCCTATCGGCCAGGCGACTGACTGGGAGACCCAATTACCACCGAGCAAACAACAGCTTATTGCCGCTTAACCGATTGGACCGCGGACCCTTTTTCTTTCTCCCAGCGCACCTGTGATCTCCCCGCGGGCGCTTTCCATTATCGCTAACACCTTTAACAAGCTGCAGGTTCCCCGGGTACTTCACGCCTTCTCCCCCCTCCCCCATTAACCCATCACGAGTCTTCCCACCCGGGTTCGATATAAATGCAAAGCGAGGTTTAAGTCTGTTGGCTCTTGGGAGACGCGGCGGTTGTAAATAAGGCTTGGTTGTCATCGCCTGGGCACAGGGTGGGTCGAAGTTCGAACGATAAGCTTCGGTTGCAGGTTCCATTACGACAAAATAAGCTTGAAACATCTGTACGACATTGCACAGAAAAATGCACAAACAGTTCTTGACATTTATTATCTCGATGCAGATGTATTTGTGTATCTGATTGGATCATATCCACTCATACCTTCTATGACAACACTTATTAGAGGGAAAGACAAATTCAATATTCAAGAAAACTATTGTCGCTTAGGTAAACATCGAGCAGAAGCTTTGATTGGCTGGTACAGTTTTAAAGGAAGTGACAACACAGGCAGCTTTGCAACGAAAGGTGTGATTTCTGAATTCAAAACTTTTATGGAAAGCGACAGCAATATTCTACATGCATTTTCTTTGTTTGGAATAGACAATGAAATACCTCAAGAAATCACCAGACAAATGGAAAGATATGTCTGTCATTTGTACAGACCACACAAATGTGACATAGAATCAATTCCAGAACTTCGGTGGCATCTCTTTGCTAAATTTGGTAAAGAGGGTAGACAACTTCCACCTACAGTGGAAACATTAATAGCACATATCAGAAGAGCCTACCATCATTCCCTACTGATAAAGATGTCCACGACACCTCTACCAGTGGTACCATATCCAACACAGTTCTCTTGGATAGAGAAGGAAGGCGTCTTCGTACCACAGTACTGCATGCTTCCACCAGCGCAAGACGTAATTCTTTCTTTACGAAAATGTGCTTGCTCAACAGGGTGTAAAACAAGAGTTTGCAGCTGTAAAAGGATTGGTGAAATGTCTTGCACTGATTTGTGTGACTGTGGCGATGCATGTGAAAATAGAATTCAAAAGTCTGAAGCGACTGACGATCTAGAAGAATTGTGTTGAAGTGCTCATAAACCGTAACCTATTTTTTCCACATGAAAATGGCCAATATAGATCACGGTTAATTGACTAGGTTTGTTCTGTACATTTCAGAAATTGTATTACATGGTAGGCATAGTGTAACACAAGTACATATGCTACCTTGATACAGTTTTTGTTATATATATAATTATATATATAATCTATGGGCTTTGATATCCAAATAATTTACTTACTTAAACATTATTTACAACAGGGTACAATAATACAAGAATTATTTATAAGTAATATTTGTAAAATTTATTTCGTAGTAATAAAAGGCTCGAAAAACAAAAATAAAATAGAAACCATGCCAAATTAAAACCACTAAAACTCAAAAATAGTGAGCCCTACGAAATTTTTTCTAAAGAGAAAATATATTCTTAATTAAATAAGAAACATTTTTTATTTGAAGTAAATTTGCATATATCTATTAGTTTTCAAGATACAATGATGATTCCGTAACCACTCCAAGCTTAGAAAAACAAAAAAAACAGACTCCGGCCGGTATAACTAAAAAACTGAAAGACTTACGATTTGTCATTATTAATAAAAAATGTTTCTCATTTTGTTCTAAATATTTCTTGTGAAAAGTGTTTTTCGATACAGTTTATAGTTTTCGAAATATCGACGTTTTTTGTAGCTGGTGTCATACCCTTCCGCCATCTTGAAATATACCCCCCCCTCCTCTGCAGTGAAGGAACCACCGACTGGACGACAAGTGAAAAAATGATGTCTGAAATGTATGTAACCAAGTGCATTTGAGAAATCAGACTTGGCACAATTTTTAAAGCAAATTACAATCGACCCCTGACTATATTACTTCTCAAGGCTGATATATACGTCTTTGAAGCTGAATATCAATATTTTATTTTTAATAATGCAAAAAAGTATCTTAGATGGAACAATAAATTCATATGACAACCGAGAACCTGTCACAGTCGTAAAACTATTTATTAAAAAAAAAATATGGAGTTCACAGAAAACTTTTTTTTTTTTACTTTTACAAAAAGATCCTTTGGAAATCAGTTGCCAAGAAATATTTTTTTTAATACTACCAGAAAACCACTGTAAATTTTTACATCACCCTGCTATGGTTTTTTTGCTTAAATTGCGCATAATTTTAAATTTTTGATAGTGTTTTATACGAGCAAAATATATATTTTTTTTAAACCAGGGAAAATGTACATGAATATTTATGATTTAGACTTTATTCTGTTCAATTATGCTCATTAATGTGTGCAGTTAATACTAGGAATCTATTCAGGGAACAGTTTACAAATAAATTTAACTAATGTAGGAACTTGGACAGTACAAAGCATAAATTCTCGGTGACGAATCCGAGTCCAATAGTAATTCGGAATTTTTTTTGCAGCGATACAGTTGCTATCATGTAAATGTAAAATTTACAAATTAGTGTTATTTTCCATGATAATGTCAGTTTAATTTACAAAAAAAGAACACAGTGCATGATTTTGTTGAAAGAAATATTGTTCAATATTCAGATGCTTGTTGTTCTAGGTTAAACACTTTCTTTTATATTTTTGTCTACAATGAATTGTTCATATCCAACTTCAAAGTCGAATGAGAAGCACTTTAGACCATAAGTCGTAGTAGGTTTTAGACTCATTTCATTCGAGATAAACCTGCAGTCAAAGTTCGACAATCGATTTCTGACGCGTCCTGTACAGTGAGTGACGCGACCTTGCTTCAGGGTGGCTAAAGGAATGGGTGGTGTTAAGTGGTTGGTCGTATTCAGAAACCTGTGAAGAAGCACAACCATAGCACACGACGTTGCTGTAAATCTTAGAGCGCGCTCGTAAAAAACATATTTATTTAAGTGGGAAATTATGTTAATTAATTCCCATGAATTTGCGAAGTCCAGTTAACGTGTTTTCTACATGGCTTGAAAACCAATTAACAGTTTCGATTCCCTCGCAAAATAAAGCTAGGACTTACACTTTTCTTATATGTAATGATAAAAAATGTTCGTTGAAATAATGTTTCGGCTATTTGCAATAAAATAACATCATTAATCACACAGAACGAAAAAAAAGCTATTTTAAAATCCACTGCAGTGGTTCTCGAGACAGGAAATATACAACATAGATTGAGACAGATAAAACAGACAGATGTACCTGAACATTTTTCTAATAAAATTACTGTGAGAGAGTTTAAAAATCGAAGACAAAATTCCTGTCGGAACATCATAGTTCGTTTTGATTTTTTCAGTTAAAAATCATCTATACTCGGCTTCTCATTAATTACGGTTGCGACTCGCATAACTCTAAATTATGTGTGTTGTGTTATAAAAAGTTGTTTTGTGTATAAGGACACGAATTATGTATAAAAAAATAAAGAATTCAGGTTGCGCGTGAAAGTTTTGTGAAACTATCCGGAATGCAAACCAGTCTGGTTATCGACGTGTATGCCTACTCCAGCGTGGTACCAGGTTCCAAGCGTTCAGCCTGCGTGAGAACGCCTTCATTTACATTCCAGCCGTACACCCCCCCCCCCCCCCCCCTCCTCTTGACCCTTCGCCCGGCAAGTTATAAAACCACGCGAACCACGGCTCTGTATTTGTTTAGCGCCGTTTAGTCGCCCCGACGAGGGTGCGATTATCTCTGATAATTAATCAACAATTAACGGGTGCTAGTGTGTTAATAACCGGTCCACGAAAAAACCATCAGGGGAGGGCCAAATGAAGTATGTGACAAGGAGCAACCAATCATTTTCTAAAAACTGACAGGTTTTGTCTCCTCATTATTGATCGAAGACCGACCGAAAACGATTCGGTCTCTCTTTTTTTATTTCTTCTTCTTCCCCCCCCCCCCCGGTTCTCCGTCAGCCTCCCTATTCCCGAGCCGGGCCCATGTCTTAACTGATAATTAGCGCCGGCTTTAGGTCCGCAGCGATGGGGAGCGTAGATAATGAATGCCAAAACCCGAGAGAGAGGCCTGATTGGAACGTTTCAACAAGATCAAACATCTTGTTAACTCACTATACTTCTCTCTCTCTCTCTCTCTCTCTCTCTCGCTCTGTCCCCAAGCTGGGAAAGAAAGGCGTTCCACCAGTGTTTGGGGAACAAATTATTTCCACCTCGGACCGACACCACAGCCACGGCAATTTATGAGAGACGTAGGAAATTATCTCGCCACATTTAATTTTACTGAAAAAAAAGAAGGAATCTTGCCATTGAATCAATCTTCGGGATTGACTTGGCCTTACATATAGAGCACTTCTTACGATCCAACTGTTTTAAATTGAATAAGAAACATAATTATGAAATAAATTTTTCATTAAAAAACTCATTTTTGTGTGTGTGGTAAAAGATAAGATAGTCGCTAATTTGTGCAAATATGTTTTTTGTCCAACAGGTTTTTACAATAAAACTTTATTTTTCGGTATTTGATGATTGTTCTCTGGTTTTGGTTAAAATAGTCTTTGTTTAAATCTATGAATATAAAAGAAAAAGTATTAAAAATTCAACAAAAAGTGATAACTATTCTAATAAGCGCTCAAATTAAAAAGTTAAAAATTAACGCCGGACACTAACGAACAATAATGATCAGTTTTGTTGGTAACTATTGAAGTTAATTCCTGAGCCCCACCTTCGCAATATTCGTGTTAAATGTTAAAGTTTACAAATATCTGTAATTTTACACGAATATTTCTGTTCCATTTTCAAATAAATAAATATAAATATACATATATAATGTAGGCTTGTTGTTTAACCCTAGGAAAAGTGAAGAGTGCTCTTACAAACTAATATAATTATGATATAACATTTTAAAACAAAGACATTCTTGCCTAAACCTGAGTTTGTACCTTGAACCCCAAGCACATACTGTGCGTTTACATTTCGGAACACAGCTAACCCTAGCTATTATTACACAACCATCGGATGAAACATACACGCTGTAGCCTACCGGGACAATACAGAATATCCATAAAAGACTGACCCAGATTAAATGGTATATTATAACAGTTTAATTTAGACTATTTACAACAAGTCATACATCAAACCGAATGGTAAACTAACCTTGTTTTTCTTACAAATGTCCAAAATGTGCACCTTTATATATACGGCACACATCCAACCTGCAGTCCAATTTTTAAACACTTTGGTTAACAAGTCCGGAGTAATTATGTGTCTCAACTCTGGCAAATCTTTAGGTAGCAGCGGAACCTAAGCGGGACAGGATGGAAGACAAACGGTTCAATTGTCATTTGTTTAAAAGTTGCATTTTTTGCTACTATCCTCAATCTTATACAGATGTTTATTTTTTTTACTATATTTAGTTCCTATTTAATTAACAGTTGGTGTGAAAATATAATTTAAAAAACTCAATAGCTTGCACAGTTTGACTATTTTTAGCCACATTATCTGGAATAAGTTTCCCGTTTTATTTAGCATCGTCAGTCATCTTCAGTCTAGAATAAATAATTGATTTTTCTTTCTTTTCTCCCTGTTGTGTGTGTGTATTATCGTGTAAATAATGGCCTTGGGACATGAAAGCTAGTGAAGGACCTGATGGTAAGTGATACGCTATACAGGTTGACCATCATCTGCATGTGTTAGAATATGATTATAACGCATTCGGTTAGGTTCTCATGACGACGGTAACGCAGTGTGCTAATTAAAATATATCATCGGGTCCCATTTTTAAGTGATTAAAAATCATAGCTGAATAGCTGTATAATTTTAAAGAACGTATAATAACATAAATTAATATTTTATAGGCCGCATTACTAATTTTCAACTCTATTATGGCTTAACATCCAAGATGAGAATGTGCGACAAACTTGCCATTATGTGTAGGTGCCTAGCAACATTTTAAGACCACAAGCTTATTTAATGTAAAATTACCCTAGTTTGTAATTTTTCTTAGTTATTACTTCATTAATATTTTTTGAACAGTGCAGACCATGAAACGTCTATCGATAAATTTAGTTTTCAATATACAACTTTTTTATTTAAGATTTTTTTTATAAAGAACTACATTTTTAAGTATAAAAAATTTTGTTAATACTAAACTATTCGGTTAATTTCAGTATCATTTTTTTTTCCAGAATTTTAAGATATGGAAAATAATTTAAAAAATAAAAACCTTAAAAAAATTGTTTACATAAGAAATTAATTTTGGTACATTTTGAAAAATAATGTAGAGGAAAAAAAACATATAGTGTATTTGCATGTTTAGATATAAAAAGCAAATTTTGTCGATTGAGCTAGGCACTATTTAATTGGCGGATGTCGACACTTGTTTCGAGTGTGATTATGTATTCTTTTTGTCCAATATTGAGTGTTTGTTTTTCCTCTGGGAAAAACTTTGTCACCCAGCAAAGGGCGCATGACCTCTGGATTGTTCTAGATCAATATTTCCCACTGCAGGAGTCGTCGGAAGAACAGACTGCAGGCGAGTAGATCCCGTGTCCCAAGCGGGAAGTCTGTCCTGCTAACAGCCGCGCAGGGCGCGCTCTGACGCGGCGATAGAGGAGCTGGTTATCAGCCCCACTCGAGTCCTGCTACACACGGCCGTCTGGTCGCCCGCTGATTGTGGTTTGGGGGGGGGGGGGGGGGGGGGGTGATTTACCGAAGTCCTGCGACCCTCGTTTGTCACTTCCAGAGGGTGCTTGTCTCTAGATACGGACTGCGATGTGCTTGTCGGACACTAACGATTTGCCTGTACCAACACCAGAATGTCATTCACATTCAGAGATAAGTCATATATATATATATATATATTTTTTTTTTTTTGAAAATAAACTTCTTTGCTGAGTTCCTGGAGTGAACTTTGAGGAATTTCAAGTATAATGGTCACTAAGATAGCAGAATTCAGGATGTCATGCCCGACAATCCAAAAACCTACAATTATCACACGAGAATCTGCTCCAGCACCGACTATGAAATACTACTACGGTCGTTTTTTTTCCCCCAAGGAATAGACTCGTCCACTATCAGGGCACGAAAGTCGCTCAGCGACAGGCAGACGGCGGCCCTTAACCCTTATTTTTTGTGTCTTGGAATTAAGTCCAATGTCAATGTTAACCTGGAGATTCGCAGCAGGTATTAACTTAACCACGTGCTCATCGGCGTACAGGTTAAGATTGTGATTCTTAAGTTGTTTTTTTTTTGTTTCCGACCGGAATAATAAAACCCAACTTTAGCAAGGGGTTTGAAATGCTGGTCTCGTGGCGGAGGAGATACGAGAAGCTGGGGAGAGGCACCCCCCTGTGGCGCGGGCCCGCAGGTAGTCAGTCAGTCACCCCCGGCGCAGGCTCCGGGGCGCAGGGACATTAGGAACACCCTAATGGAACATTAAGCCCCGGCCGCGCACCTAACAGCCCGCGGGGGGGACCTCGGCGCGTTTCATAAATTACAACGGCGGAGACTCTTGCGTGTTCCGACTGCCGCCCCCGGAGAGGGAGGAATGCGTTGTTTTTAAAATCAACCCTTATATATAATATTATTAATTTCTTTTTGATGGCCGGGATTTTTAGAGAATTTCCTTTACGAGGTAGGCTATACCTGCACAACTTAAGGTGTTTCTTTTTTTGGGGAACATCTTAGCTCTCGAGTATGCGGCATTTGGTGGGAGTAATTTCGTGAATGTAAACGGAAATATGTTACCATGGTGCTGCCGTCTGTGGCGGATGGCGCAAACCAAAGTTCGCAGAGACAAATGGAAACTTTATAGCATTACCTGTTTAATGAATTTAACAAATTGGGTACAAAGCCAGGGTTTAGTATTTTTTCAATTAACCCCCCCCCCCCCTCGCTTTTATCAGAGCCGTTTCAATACGTGGTTTAACATTTATGTCTGCAAATGGAATGAATCGACAGTTGACGTAGCTGCTCCAGCAGAGAATTCTAGCGGCGGGTGCGGAAACTGCGTGTGATTAGCGTCCAGAAATTATTTTGAAAAACAAAAATTGAGTGGGTATATATTTATCATGCTCGGCATTATTTTAAAGAGTTCTACGTTGAATTTGGTGTCAGAGTTTCGTATCATAAGTTTATTTCCAACACGAGAACATACGAATTTGCTCGTTACCGAGGTTAGATGTTACACATCACTGGCGAGTACTGAAAGACTCGCTCACTTTTTTTTAGGTTGAGGTTTTTACTTCTCTTGCACAACGAGTTCATTAGAGACATACGACAACATGATTCGAGTAGGGGGTGGGGGATGAATTGGTGTAAGCCTATGGCAAGGAAAAATCCCAGGGATTACATTGAATTCGACCAATACCTACTAAACCAATACAAGAAAATATATTTTGAGAAGCAATAGAAATATTAAAAATAACCAATGAGTAGAGACCGGAAAAATTCGCGAAATCAATTCGCGATAGGCTAAAATACATAGTTATACCTCAGTTCTGCCTCTGCTATTGACTCACAACTCACCTGGATGACTCTGGGCCAATTAGAAACACCCGACCAAAGCTTAAAAAGCTTAAAAAACAGTTGACAATCGTTTATTTTTTTCAATACATTCTATCTTAACGAACTTCCGACCATGTTGACTTCATTTGTAGATTCATAGATGGCTGTGTAGTCGGTGATTGTAAGCGGGCACAAAAAAAAACAACGTTGTTTTCAGTCTTTCAGATGTATGGTCGTTAGTAACTGCTACCCTGGAGTTGGTGACTGCAATGTCTACCGAAAAATTGGTGAAATCGTCGCCTTGGTCACGGGAAGAACCCACAATTCCAGCAACTTCATTTCCTGGGGTGATTTAGAGGAACCATTTGTTAAGAGACAGGAAAAATTCGAGACTAGAGTTTATTAACAGGTACGAGGGTTGTCTGAAAAGTTTCCGACCTCATCATGAAGATGGCAGGACTCGTAAACGAAAATTGAACAACGTCAACGAAAATTTCGTCTTCATGTTGAGGTCGGGAACTTTTCAGACAATCCTTATATGTCCCTTTGCGCTGCTTCTACTGTTTGGCCGTCAGTTTATCTGAAGGACTCTGGGACAATGGAAAAGAATCATGATAGGCTACCCAGCTGAGACATTTTTACAAGTCAGCAGTCAACAAACAGGTGGCATTTGTCGGAAAATGAAGATGTGATAGGAGTCGCTGAACACGAGAGTTTTTTCCGATTCCCAAACCAGGGGCGGGGAAACATAGATCAGCGTGGCCGGACCGAAATTCAAATCCGGAATGGAGAGTCCAGATTCCTACCTCTGTTACTTCTCATTTCACCTTTGTCCGTTGCTAATGACTTCCAGGGCGACGAGAGGTTAGGGTTGTTATTTTGTTAGTGGGGCGGAATGACAGTTGCAATACCCGCTGGTGCATCTAGTTCAGTTTCGCAAGTACGAGAATTTGAGGCGTGACAGACTTCAAGAACTGGTGGTGTAAAACAGAAGTAGGAACCACATGTGCAATGTATCTTCCGGGAGATTCATACATAAAAAAATATTCTTAAAATACCCGATACAACCAATTTTTCTTTAAAATTTTGTTTTTGAAAATCAAAATTTTGAAAGAGGCTAACCTTAACGACCTCAAAATCATCCTGAAACTCGTTTAAATAGACAGATACGAGTAAGATGCGTTGAGCAGTTTTAAAATTTCGCTGGTTCTACCGAAGCTCTGCTCATTGTATGTCTGACCCAGGTACCCAGACCACTATAAACCTTAATTTTATTATTCGTATGAATCTTGGTGGCTCATCTCGGCGAACACAAGCTGACGATGAAGTATATATATATATATATATATATATATATAATCTGTGTCATGTGACGTGTCTCAGATTTTTGACAGTTCTCAAAGTAGTAGGTACCAAGGGTACGCATTGTTTGAATATTCTTGCAATGGAGGAGATTAAGTACAATTTATGGATACACACCATTGCTGTTTATCACTGTATGTCATAGAGAAACCACAAGAATGGGTAAGAAAGATGAATACAAAAACACACAGTAAAGCGAGCCACATCAGCCGATATAATTTATGAATGCACGGACAGCACAGAAAATTCCACGGTAGAAATAAGTCAAAATGTATAACAGACGAACAGAGTGGGCTAACACCGACGCGACATTTGTAACAAGAACAGAAAATAAAAACAAACAATAAACTTGGACAACCGAACAACAACCCAGACGGATCTAACAATGATACAAAAAAGATAATCTGGACAACACAAATACAACACACCGAACCCAGCGATGAAACTGAACAGATATTCGGGACAACACAGCGACGACGGCACAGACGAACACAGCAGTTGGCTTCCCAAGACAAAACAGTCGCGACGTTTCGGGAGCAGACATCATCTTTTACTGTCGTCAGGCTCAAACATTCTGATCTGCGCATCCTTTCTGCTACTGTGGTCTGATGTGTGGTTGTCATGTGTTGTTGAACAAACATCAATGTGTTGCCTGGAAGGGGACGTTTGGTGATTAGTTACGCCGCTGGTAGGTACTTCTGTTTTTTATAACTGTCGTGTGTGAGAGACGATCTACAGCACGCAAGCTTTGCGAAATGTTTATGACGCTGGACGTTTCGCGCGTTTGTGATCGGGGTGGCACCGACGATTCTCCGACGGATAGCCCAGGAAACAAAGGTTTCAACCTGTGAAAAATTTGTCCAAAGCTGAATTTTTGCACAGTGGTAGAGTCGACTATGCTTAATAACATACCGAAAGTTTACTGCTGTAGACCTTGTGCGTATCACTGAAAATTTGCAGTTAAGTCCTAGATGACAGCGACTTGCAGCAGTTCATTAAAATGCTTCCCATTTTCGCACTTTTTACCGTAGACTCTCGATAGCTATATGAAAATAATTTTAAAGCACTACTACTCACATTTATAATTAATAAAGTTCTAAAAGTTAATATTAAAGGTAAGAAAAAAAATGTTAAATTAATGAAATAAGTTTTTTACATCAGTCAAGGCAATAAAAACACAATTCACTTAAAAATAAAGGGTCTTACGCAAATATTTCTTTAACAAAAGTTATTGTATAGTTCTTAAGCTTTACAGGGACATATCTCTCAAAAGTCTAGCTTAATTTATAGGATCACTAGAGACTCCCGAGCTTATCAATGTCGTCTACGCGAGCTTATCAATGTCGTCTACGCACTGCGACAGAGCCACAGCTGCAAGCGCTGTGGCCACTCTCACTCCCACGAAATCGACGATTTTTAATCTTTGTAAAATTTGCTCCTAACTGAAATTTAAAACAGTGGTAACATTAAAGTTTTCTAGCAAACTTTGAAATGTTTACATCCGCAAACCTTGTGCGGAACACCGAAAACGAGAAGATAAGCCCTAAATAATACTTTATTGACCACTCAACAATATGGCACTATAACGTAATTACTATAGTATACTTTCAGAATAGCAAACCAAAACTTACTCAAAACATTATTCTCAATGATTAAATTTAAAAATCTTTCACTACGTTTGACTAAATATGATATTTATTCAATAATATTAGAAGAGAGGTGTTCTGGAAAAAAGGGCACAAATGAAAATACGTATCACAAAAACACGTAGAGCCCGATGTGAAAACATTAAATAAAAGTAGTTGCAAAGTTCTTAAACTTTAAATTAGTTTATTTTTTGAGAGCTTGGTACAATGTGTCTGACCGCTAAAGCGATCCGAGCCGCGTTGTGTATACTACTGCGAGGTTGTCGAAGTAGGCTCGGGTCGGGACGAATTTCGCCGTAAAGAAACAAAGGTTTTTAATACATGGAAAATTATCCCAAAGAAGAAACTTTGTACAATTGCAGAATGAACGTTTCTTAGTAACATATCAAAAGTTTACCGATGCAAATCTTGTGCGTCACGCCAAAAACGAGCAGTTAAGCCCAAAATGTCAATTTTTTTGCAACGATCCACAATAATGGATATTGCAAATGCAGTTTATGGAGTAGACTGACAGTATGGAACCCAAAATAATCTAGAAACATCGCCCTATCTGAGGATAGTGATAAAAAGTACAAAGTTTAAACATCTTTCTATAAAATAGACAATTTAAATCATTAAAGTTAACGAATTCACTTTCATTCAATTTTTAGGAAATATAAATACATTTTACATAAACTTAAAGAGCCCAAAATGGAAATCGCTTAAAGTAAACGTTGTTGCATATTTATTCATCTTTAAATTGGTATAATTTTTAAGTGTCTCATACAATTTGTCTGACCGCTGAAGCGATCCGAGCCGCGTAGTGTATACTATTGCGATGTTGTCGAAGTAGGCTCGGGTCGGGACGAATTTCGCTGTAAAGAAACAAAGGTTTTTAATACATGGAAAATTATCCCAAAGAAGAAACTTTGTACAGTTGTAGAATGAACGTTTCATAGTAACATATCAAAAGTTTACCGATGCAAACCTTGTGCGTCACGCTAAAAACGAGCAGTTAAGCTCAAAATGTCAATTTTTTGCAACGATCCACAACAATGGATATTGCAAATGCAGTTTATGGAGTAGACTGACAGTATGGAACCCAAAATAATCTAGAAACATTGCCCTATCTGACGATAGTGATAAAAAGTACAAAGTTTAAACATCTTTCCATAAAATAGACAATTTAAATCATTAAAGTTAACGAATTCACTTTCATTCAATTTTACGGAAAAGTTAATACATCTTACATAAATATAAAGAGCCCTACGTGAAAATCGCTTTCAATAAACGTTGTTGCATATTTATTATTCTTTAAATGGGTATATTTGTTAAGGGTCTCATACAATTTGTTTTGACCCCTGAAGCTATCCGAGCCGTGAAGTGTGTACTACTGTGAGGTTGCCGAAGTCGGCTTGGGGTCGGGACGAATTTCGCTGTTAAGAAACATGGAAAATTATCCCAAAGCAGAAACTTTGTACAGTTGTAGAATAAACGTTTCTTAGTAACATGTCAAAAGTTTACCGATGATCCCTTGTGATTTCACCAATAACGAGCAGTTAAGTCCTAAATGATAATTTCCCAAACGATCCACAAAATTGTGTTTCGTAAATAATTTAATAACTCTATAAATACTTTTTTTAAGTAGGCTCCCAGTAAACAGCAAACTTGGTTTGTCCTCAAACGCCATACTACTACGGTAATACGAATATGAAATCACTACAGACAAGATTTTGTTCCGTTTACTATGGTGAAACCAGAGCTAACCGAGAAATGACCGAACGTCCCGGAAAGTTGTGATATTTGACGATATTGCGCGAGTAGCACACCCGTACGTGACTACAGAGAATGGATAGTTTCCTTAATCGTTAGGATTTCTGGTACGAACACCCTCTCACAGGTAGGGTCATAAAATACGGTCAAACTCTTGCAAAAACATCCACCACCGCTCTTTGCCACTAGCAATCAATCCAACGACGTCAGCTAGGCGCAGAACTCAAATACATTAACTTATAAAAAAACTGAATATGTAATGCTACCTATACGTTTTACAACACAACTCGTGTTTTATTTATTTTCTGGAAAATAAACCTATTATTATAGGATTTTTGTTGTAAAAGTGGAAAAAAAAAAACTCAGAGTACATTTACGATGTATCGTTTTATTCAATTTTTATGTAGTAAACAGATTTTAAAGAAGTAAATATATATTTTTTCATTTTGTCGAATACAGGCTACATTAAAATTTTGCATTGTTCTGATCGAAAATAAAACGATGTATCAGAAATAAAAAAAAATTTGTTGCTAAAAAAATAATTTTTAATAATGAAATTTTTGAAACAGAATAAATCCATGCAGATATAAAACCAGAGGTCCTCTAGAGTTTTTCATTTACAAGTTCCAAGCAGAAATCGTTTATTGTTAATTTAATTGTATCAAAAAACATTTATATAAGAAAAAAATGCATCTCATTACATGTAACATACACCCTCTCATATGAATTAGCTATGTTTTAAGTAATCCATAAATAAGACCCAGTTGAATGAGTGTCGCAGTACGCAGTGTGTCACATTGCCGCGCTGGAACGGCGGTGGCCGTGAGAGATCAGTACGGCCGCAGTACACTGCAGCGCTCGGGTCGCTTTAATGAGCCAACTAATTACGTTAGACTCTTTATAAATATACTGTCTTAAAGCTAAAGGTATAACCAAAAACATTTATTTGGACATTTTTCGCATTGGACTCTTCAAATTGGTGTAAATAGTATTTTTATCTGAGTGGCAAAGATAAAAAATAATATGTCATGAATTAATCGCTTAATATCAAATCTTTAATATTAACAATTTATGATTTTTACAACATTAACGGTTGTATTAGAGTCTCAAGATTATTTTGGTAGTTTTATGGACAGTCTAAATTAAAAACTGTACAAATGGGTAGCATTTTAATGGACTAATGTAAATCGCTGTCATCTAGTACTTAAATGCAAATTTTCGGTGATACGCACAAGGTCTACAGCGGTAAACTTTCGGTATGTAATTAAGCATAGTCAAATCTACAACTGTGCAAAAATTCAGCTTTGGACAAATTTTTCACAGGTTTGTGCCTTTTTAAGTCTTGGTTTCCTGGACTAGGAGGGGTTTGATGGTTGGAGGCTTGACGGTCGGCGGAAAAAGGGGGAAAAGGGGGGGTTAGTTGGCGTTCTGGTGGCTACCGGCTGACAGGGCCCGCCCGTCGGCCCACCCACGTCGGCGGACCATTGTCGCCGTCGCAGGCTCTCCTGTTTCGCGAAGTGGTCCCCCCCCCCCCCCCCCAAAACTTCCCCCGGCCATGGGGATTACTTCCGCCACCCGTCATCCGCGATGACTCCGCGCGGCCCGCCTCCCGCCTCTTTTGTCCGCGACCTTTTAACCCCCCCCCCCCGCCCCCTCCAAAGGTAATGCCTTGGCTAATACCAGGGGGGCGGACCAGTCTACGCCTCTTCTCCCCCCCCCCCAGAAAAAAAAAGGGGGACCGCTGGAAAATAGCGCCCCCGCTGTTCTACCCGGACGGCGTAAGTGGTGGGGCGGGGTCTCGGTGAACAACCCTGTGTACGGTCGCATTCCTGCGTCAAACGGGCGAGGCATTTTTTGGCAGCGGAGGAAAAAAAAAGGGTATTCGGAAAAATAATTTTAAATATAACCTAATGGAAAAAACCTCGTGAGGTCTAGTAACGAGTATCACTCGCTCTATGTATTCGACACTCGCTAAAATTAGTGACGTCACACTCAACCCTCCCGAAGAAGTAGCCAATGAGCTCGCCCCATCAGCAGTTCATTATTTCATGACTTCCCATTATTTTATTTGAGGTAATTTCCCGTAAATTCATCACGGTATATATGCTTTTAAGCCCTAGTTTTATTTCAACGTAAAATTTTAAATGATGTAAAATGCTTATAGCCTTCCTCTACTGATTTAGGAACGATTGTTTTCAAGTTTCTTCACCAATCAACACATCCGACTTTGATCATCCTTAACTCCTGAAGCTGCAAAAATTGTGGACATGAATCAGATACATAATTTTTTTTCTAGAATTTACACATCACCTTATAGTCAGTCTCGTGTAACTTTTCTCAAATTTGACAGTTCTCTTAGCGCCTGACCCTCTGTTACCGCTGCACAGTAATCCGATTAGCAGAGCGGCACCTCTCTACCCCCACCCCCCTCGAATGTTCGGTACGTTGTTTTAAGAGCCGCATCTGCGTGAAGAGGCGTAACTAGGACGCAGCTTGTGCTCATAGCCTCGAGTACCAAGGTTGTATGTCCCTATCCAGGTCATTAGTTTACATTTACGTTCCACGTGGTTAAACGTGTCAACTTTTTGAGTGGCTGATTCATAAAATGAATATATATATATATATATATATATTTATATATTAGTAGTATATAATAGCCGGTCCTGCGCCTGGTTCCTTGTTCGGGGTATGAGGTGGGTTCAATGACCGTCCGACAGCTGACGTCACGGCGGCCATCTTGTACTGAAAATTCCTCAAAAATTCCTCAAAATTCCTAGAAATTTCCCTATTTCGAGGAAGAATTCTCCTAATTAAAAAAAACATTCGAAATAAAATTCCTTGTCTAGGTATGAAAAAAAAAATATACGTGCAAGGATTTGGAAGCACATCCAAGAAAATGAAGCACAATCTAAAAAAAATGGAAGCACATTTAAAAATGTAGGACATTTGGAAGCACATTTAACGAAAAGGACGCAAATATGTACGAAAATACAACTTGGTAGGATACGATCTCGCCACAGAGAAACGATCTCGCCACAGGGAAACGATTTCGCCACAGGGAAACGATCTCAAACGATCTCATCGCAGGTATACGATCTTATTTCAGGGATACGATCCCGTTACAAGGATACGATCTCGCCACAGGGAAACGATCTCGCCACAGGGAAACGATTTCGCCACAGGGAAACGATCTCATCGTAGGTATACGATCTTATTTCAGGGATACGATCCCGTTACAATGATACGATCTCGCCACAAGGATCTCATTAGTAGGATACGTTAATACAGGATTGACTACGTACATTTATCGAAAAGTAAGTACATTTTCACGAACATTCAACTAAGTAGGGATACGATCGTTAATTTACTGTAGGGGTACAATGCCTCTAACTGTCATTGACTCTGTCTTTTGCTCCAAAAGTCTTTGGCACTAAATGTCATTGGGTCCAAAATGCATTGGCTCCAATGGTCATTGGCTCCAAAAGGCATCCGCCGTTTTTGCTCTTATCTGTTCCATGCGACTTTCGTTCCATATTCACGAAGATAAGATGTTTTATATAAAAATAAAAATAAAATCAATCTTTGTTTGTTCGTATTCTATGCGATCACGCATCGTTCATCCGATTGAGTTGAAACTTTGCACACTTGACCTTCGAAACAAGGCGAATGTCACTTTCTAGGCGAGATTTCGATAAAACCAACCCTCAAAGCAGGATTATTTATTTTTGATGAAATTTCGTCATTCTATTGGCGACGATTTATTCCTCTGCATGGCAAAGGTTTTTTTTTTCATTGTTGTTGCCCTCTGAGTATCATCGGCAATTTAATAATACGCGTGAGTAATATCGGATACTTACCAGGAAGTATTTTTATAACAGTTCCTATTTTCTATGGTCCGAATAGATATTAATGGTAGCACTCGAGCAGAGAGAGAGAGAGAGAGAGAGAGAGAGAGAGAGAGAGAGAGAGAGAGAGAGAGAGAGATAAAGATAGATCGAGAAATATAGAGGGATAGAGTGACATATAGTGAGATAAAGAAATAGAGAGAAACAGAAAGACAAATAGAGATAGAAGTAGAGATGGAGGGATATAGAGGGAGAGGATATACACAGGGAGAGTTAAAGTGATATAGGGAAAGTTAATATATATATATATATATATATATGTGGAGGTATAGAGAGATAGAGAGAGATGATTCGTGTATGTGTACCTACTTAAAACTAATTAAAAAATAATTTATTGAGGCAATTGCAACGCATGCCGGGCATTAGCCAGTGTGTGTGTGTGTGTGTGTGTACATGTATATCGATAAAAATACATACACATAATATAACGCAAAGCAGGCGAGCGCGACGTATCCCGTTAGCGAGCTCCGCGCGAACGCCGGGATTCCTGCGCGCCGCGTCTTTACGACCTCGGTGCAGCAGCGCGGAGGGTCACCGTTACGGCCGCACGTACAGCCGTCGCCCGCTCGTACGGACGAGCGCCTTTCTCGAGAGAGGGCCGTGATGGCTTGGCGCCTGGCGCGGGGACCGCGAGCTTCGCGCTACGAACAACGTGTGTTGGCGGTGCCCGTGGGGCGGAATACGGTCGCACTCGCTGTGCCACGCGCGCGTCGGCATGTCGACGTCGTCCTCGAGCGAGTTACACTGTTCGAAAAATTCCCGAAACCATAACATTTACGAAAACATAGCCTAAGTTATAACTAGGGGCATGCATTTTTCGCGAAAATATTTCGACACTAGTTGAAATTCAAAACACTGTAGTATCGTCTGTTTTTTAGTGATTGGGCGTGTTTCTTTCAGTTACGTATCTACTATTAGCACACCAATCACAGTAGTTCAGTGCGTAAGCAAACGCGCCCTGAGTGGCTCGGTAAAATTAGGCAACGGCTCTTCTCTCAGACGGCCGCCAATCACAAGCAAAAAAAAAAACCGTTGTTGTGGGTATACCTTGTTGCATTCTAATGAGTATTCAGATCTTTTCACGAAAAATGCCTGCCCCTAGTTATAACCCATCAATAGAAGTAGTTTGTAAATGTATGTTGTGGGACTGGGTTCCGGGCGTGGTGCCGTGGTGCCGACCGCCATCTTTTTTTGACCTCGCCGGGTTCAAACAGAGGACTCCGAGCTCCATGGCGTAAGTGTACATTTTTTTTTATAAAATTTCTTATAAATAATCTTTATTGAATTGTTTTATTAAAATTGACCAGAACAATTTATTTATGAATTTTAACGTTTTCCCCGATTTTATAACATAAAAATTACGGATTTTCAAGATGGCGGCCGTAACGGAAATTGCAACGGTGTTTTTAAAATATATTTAATTAAAATTTGCTAATTTAATTTTTTATAAATTATTATTTTTTCATTTAAATCGGATAATAAATATTTTCAAGATGGTGGCCGTAACGGAAATTGCAACGGTGGCGTCATAATTAAAAATGGCGGAAAACAAAAATGCGGTGATGACGTCATTCAAGATGGCGGATCCAAGATGGCTTCCAAGGTCAAGCTCAAAGTCAAGGTCAAAGGTCATCCAAGATGGCCGCCGTAACGTCACAATCCAAGATGGCGGTTGGCACCACGGCACCACACCCGGAACCTAGTCCCAGGTCGTACATTTACATACAGTTAATAGAGCTTCGCAAATTTAATTTATACCTTCACAGGTATAAACCGAGTGTACTTAATTTGAACCGTCTTAGTAGGGGCCTACCATGACTTTGAACATACACAGAATGTTCCAAAACTTAACGTCTAACCGAGAACCGTTTATAGGTCAATTAATTACAATTCTAAATTATTTAAAAAAAATTGTTTTGGAGCTAAAAGTACTTTTGTTTTACTAATATTTGGTACGTCATCCTGAATAACAATATTATTTTTAAAAACTCAAAATTAAATGAAAAACACTATAATTTTCGGGAAAAAAGCATTCTTTTGCACGACTAATATGCCAAATGTTTATATCAGGTAAATGTTCATTATGCATGCTATAAAAATTACTATGCTAACTTAGCAAGTTATCTGCTAAAATAATCCGATTTTATCATTTACTTTGCTAAGTTAAGTTACCCGATGAAAAATGTTTGCGCATAAGTCGTGGTAAAAGGTAGCGTAAGTCTTTGATATTATCACCACTGGCGCGCCTTTTAACGCCCATGTTATTACATTAAGTGAATATCTGTTTAAAGGATTTGCGACAAAAAAACAACGAATACAAGGGGAAGGCATGGAGTTACTTAGTTAAAAATAGCCCTTAAATAAAAATAAAAAAAACGAAAAGATGTAAAATTATAACGGCAATTGAGATCGAACCTCAAGAATTAATATTACATGAAACGGAATAAGGAAGGGTTCTGTCAGTTTGGATTTCATAGACAATGCTAAGTTTTTTTTTTGTTTATAATAATGCCTTTCTGGTCGAAAAAAAATTTCCAAAGCCAGTTCTAGAAAAAAATAATAAAAACACGAAATCCAGAAGGACGACTATTTCGCGATCACATTATACTCCAAGATAGAATTAATTGGCCTACATTTAAATTGTACTTCTCATTGATAGAGACCGGAAAAATTCGCGTTTTCATTTCGCGATGGGCTGTAGTTAAAACAAGTGTACCCTCGTACCGCGATTGGCCTACATTTTATCTGGGTGACTGTGAGCCAGTAAGAGACACATTAACCTAAGAAAGTGTCGAATCACGGACGAACCCAGTTGAGACGCCTCACAAGTCAGCAGCCAAAGAACAGGTGACGTTCATCCGAGTATGCAGAGGACCGTGCAGTCTATCCTGGAGGTCAATTACCTCGCGAATTTTTCCGGTCCTTGCTCATTGATAGAGACCTGCAAAATTCGCGGATTCAGTGACCTCCAGGATAGACTCTACTACACTCTACACACTCGGGCAAATGCAACCTGTTCATTGGCTGCTGACTTGTGAGTCGTCTCAACCGAGTGTCTGTGATTCGACACTTCTATGAGTGAGGGTCTCTAATTGGCCCTCATTACTCCAGATTAACAGTGAACCAATGGTAGAAGTAGCGCTAATGTATAATTATTTGAAATGTATCATATCACGAAATAAATCCGCAAATTTTGCAGGTCTCTACTCATTGATTGATAGCAAGCAAGGTTACATTCTTTGATCGGCTACTCACTTGTTTGTATAAGCCACTTATCCTCCATGTTTTAACTGGTTCAGGGAGTTTTCAAGAGCAAATTTTTTTAATCATCAACGTGAAGGAAATGCACAGTGCTTCAGGTCTTCCTTGCTTCCCTTAGTTGAAATAATCGTTCTATGCAGTTTCTTTTGGTGAAGAAATCAGAACGCTCAACTAGACTGCAGTTTATTCCCTGTGATTGGCGGCCGTCTGCAAGAGAAGCCATTGCCTTGTTTGGCCGGGCCATTCAGGACAAGTTTACTTACGCACTTAATGGGTGTGAGTGGCGAGCCAACAGTAGACTCCACCACTGACTAAACACAGACAGTGATACAGTGTTTTACACACAGCTAGTCTTGAAACATTTTCGCAAAAAACACACACAGAAAAAAAATTTTCGGCACTTTTACAAAATGTTCCTTTGAAGACCAGTTGCCAAGAAATAGTTTGTAATAATATAAAATAAATTTATCGTAATATTGCGTGTATGACTTACTTTTTTGAGTAGTATGTCTTACCAAAACTTGCGCATAATTTTATTTTTTAATGGGTGTTTAATTAAAGCATAGTTTTTTTTTCAAACCATTGAAACAGTAATCGAATATTCAATAAATTGGACTTTGTTTAGTTTCAATATGCTTATCAATGTACGCAGTTCATGGTGGTAAGCTATTTCAGGTAGCGGTTTACAAATAACTTTTTATCTATCGGAGGTTATGGGACAGCACAGAAGCATAAATGCCTGAGGTAAGAATCGGAACCCAGTATTACTGCTAATACTAAGAGTTGGTTTTCATGTAAATGTACTAATAAACAAATTAATGGGATTTTTACGTGAATATTTCTGTTACATTCACAAAAACAAATTAGGACTAAGTGAAATAATATATTTAGAGACCGGATAAATACGCGATTTCATTTCGCGATAGGCTAAAATACAAATAGTTATACCTCAGTGCTGCCTCTGCTATTGGCTCACAACTCACTTGGATGACTCTGAGCCAATGAGAAACACCCAACCAGAGCTTTATCGAATCACAGGCTGCTACGTTGGGACGTCTCACAAGACAGCAACCAAATGAGTGGGTTGACATTTGACCGAGTGCGTACGTAGAACTATGGAGTTCATCCCGCAGGTCATTGAACCCGCGAATTTTTTCCGGTCCCTAGATATGCTCAGTAAAACCTTTGAATATATATACTGTATAGAAGTCGCGAGTGGATAGGATTTACTCTACGTTTTTCAGAAGCGTATGATGAGCAGCTTGGGAACTTCACCGCTGCAGTGCGCTGTCGTAACGCCCTGTATCGTCTTAGTTGTTATTTACACGTTAGAGCGCAGCACTGTCGCCTGCTGTCATACCCCGCACCCCTCTTCCATCATTCACTGCAGCTCAACGTCGTTCAACAGGAGGGGGAAGGGGTGTTTGAAGAGTTCGACACTTGTCCGCTAGGGACCACCACAAGTCGATGCCCTAGAGATGGTGGCGATTGCGGCGGTGAATTAACCAACTACCTCAAAACCGTATTAGAAATTTTAACCTGGGCTGGCGACTTCTATACAGTATATATATTCAAAGGTAAAACTGGTCTGCGGAACCGGCGGGGAGGAAGACCTTGAAGGCTGCACGGACAGTCCAAGCACTCGCCTCCCTCTGGAGGGGGTTGTTTTTCGTCTGGCCGCCGCTGGAACCGCATCCACCCGTGGGTGGGCGCTGCGGCGGCGGTAATCTCCCTCCGTCAATGGCGTCACTCGAGTGGCGGGGAAAAAGGTAAGGGAGAAAAACGAGGGGTGGTGGTGGTGAGCACAATTGTTGCCATCGATGGTGTAGGGGATCTGCGGAGAGTCAAGAACTTCTCGCCTTCACGCCTGCGGAGGTGAGAATACTCTCCCCGCCCCAACACCCTGTCGTAACAATCCTCTCTCTCTCTCACTTATAAGCACCACGGAGTCAAGTGCGCTCGTCCGAGAAGAGCCGGATCGCTTACCTGCGCCGGAGAGGTGTGCCCAATGCGGCGTGCCACCGTATCAAAACAGAATTCGGTGCCGGCACTCCCTCGTATATACATGTATATATATTTTCTAAAGGTTCCGTATCCAGGTTTTTCCAGCTGCACGTTAAAGACCCCGCTGGTTAGCCTTTTCGGGTCTCGGGTCATACCCATAGTGGTTCCCGTCCAAGGGATTCTCCAGGGTGCCACCGGATGGTGTCACTTTATTTCTTTAACGAAGAATTAAAACTCAGGTAAACGAAGAATTTTTTTCCGTAATTTCAAACGACCGATTCTTTGTGGAGAATACGCCGTATTTCGACTTCCAGAGTTGTATGTTGCGTTGTAAACAAAAGTAAACACGCAAATGGACAAAATAAGAGGGTTCTTGCTGTAGAAATAACCAGTTAAAAACAAAAAAAAAAATTGTTGATGTATCAAGAATAATCTTTTGGATTCATGTTCAAAGTAAGCGAACTAAAGTGTCAGTAAAGTTACGAAGATAGCCTGGATAATTTGTAAACAGAATTCTTCGTAAAATAAAGGTGACAATTTTTTTAACAGTGCAGATGCCATTACTGAAGGTTAGGCTCTTCGCTAGACTCAAATATCGTGCCGTTTAAGATTATATTTATAAAAAAATTAGATATTTGAGATGTAAAAAAACTGTTTAAGATAGGGCCTATAGCTAAATTCCAAAATATTCCCCGAAGTAAGAAGTGAAACTTCACAGAGTGGTTGTATTTCTTAGCTCCCTTACGGCACTGCAGTCAACACTGCAGCTGCCATCTGTGTTTTTGGCAAGTAACTTCACAGCTAAAGTATGATAAGTAAATAAATGCACGATTAGAGGGGCTTTACTGTTTAATGCTAGTGGAGTACACAATCACAGGTTGTGTCTACGTTATGTGTTTTTAGATTTATGTACCTAAACCTGAAAGAGGATACATAATAATAAAGTGTAATGTGCAATTGACGTAACCGCAGTCGCAATTTCTCGGCACAATCGGTGTCGCCAGAAGTGCTAGCGGAACGAACATGGCGACAAATAATGTAGTCATGCAGTTTCATCTATCTTTATGATACACTTTCCATATCGCTCTGAGAATTACAATTTTTTTTTCGTTACTCTATGCTTCGTTACGCTGTGATGCCGTCATCGCCTCGACATACCCCACAAACTGTAAAGAAGTTAACACCTCAAAAATTTGATATTTGTGGGGTTACTTATATATATATGTTAATATAGATAAGTTTTCTGTTTATCTCAAATTTGTTTAGCCAAACTTTGCATAGCCTCAATTCGTTCAGCTTAATAACGTTTGACAGATCTTTATTTAGCCTAATAACGTTTGGCCTATCTTTATTTATCCTGACTTCATTTTTTCCCAACTTCGTTTAGCTTGACTTCATTCCAGCCTGACTTCATTTGGCCCAACTTCGTTTAGCCTGACTTCGTCTAGCTTGACTTCATTCGGCCTGACTTCATTTGGCCCAACTTCGTTTAGCCTGACTTCATTCAGCCTGACTTCATTTGGCCCAGCTTCGTTTAGCCTGACTTCGTTTAGCTTGACTTCATTCCAGCCTGACTTCATTTGGCCCAACTTCGTTTTAGCCTGACTTCGTTTTAGCTTGACTTCATTCAGCCTGGACTACATTTGGCCCAACTTCGGCTTTTAGCCTGAATATTAATCTGACCCCAGTTTCGTTTATCCCGACTTCCGTTTTCGACCGAATGCGTTTTAGCCGTAACTTCGTTTGGTCTGACTTTGTCCAGCCCATGTTCGTTTTTGAGCTCGCGGCGTCTCGCGGTCACCAGTACAGGTCCTCGAACCCGGATCAACGGGAGGCAGGCGAAGACCGCGATGACGTCGCCCCGCCGACATTGTCATTCCCCGCGGTCTCGGGAGAGGCGGCGGCCGGCGGCTAATAACAATGCGACTGTGACGGCCTCTGTCCCCCTAGCGGGGCGCAGCATGCCAGCTGGCGCGCGGGAGACCTTCCCGGAGTTAGACTCCTCGTCGCGGTCGGGTCGTTCGTTACCACAACGCCGAAACGTACAATAACGCCGAATACCATAACGCCGTATGCCAAATTGACCGCAACGCCGACAGCTAGAAAACTGCTGTGAACCACAACGCCGAAATTCAGAAACGCCGAGAAATGTTGCTGCTGGGAAAAGGGGGGGGGGGGAGGGGGGGGTGGCACAGGAGCAAAATGAAAAACAACTGAATGAATTTGTGTGCTAACCTTACCTAACCTAACCTTTGTGGCAGTCCTGCAATGACATTTTTCGGGGTTAATGTGTTTCGGCGTTGTGGTACACAGCAGTTTTCTAGCTGTCGGCGTTGTAGTCAATTTGCCATGCGGCATTATGGTTTTCGGCGTTATTGTACGTTCGGCGTTGTGGTGCGTCCCCCGGCCGACCCGGTGGAAGGCGCCAGCAGTGCTGATAAAGTCTCAGGGCTCAGGACACAGCCAACTGTCTGGTTAGCTGAGCGAGGTACGGGACTGAGGCGGCGACTATGCTGGTTTGGTGGCCCCAGCCGCTGGTCATTGCCGAAGCCCTAGTACCCTCCCGATCAACAACAGGGAGCGATCCCTCACAGTTCTGTTTACTTTAAAAGCTCTGGAATGTTAAAATCAAGAGAGCTGGAATGTTACTCCCAACCCTACCCTATTAGGGTGCATATGTGGGAGGGGAACGCGAGAACGCCGGCCGTAAGGTCGGAATAATCTGTCAACCCGGTATCGATCCCCCGTGTGCTCTCACAAGATATTCCTCTGGACACCAACAAACATTGCGCAACACATGGCGGTTTTTATTTTTGGCATACACGAAATAAGTTTTTCGACATAACACTCAGTAGTTCTCACAAAAATTACAGCATAATTTTATGTTTTAATTATGTTTCTCCAAACCCTAATATTTTTTAACAATGGATATGAATATCGCATATTCAATTATTTGAATTTATTTGTTTTATTATGCTTAATTATGTGCATAGTTAATACTGGAAAGCTATACAAATAACTTTAACTAAATGACCGGGTAAGAATTCTAACCAAGCATTTCTGCGAACACTATTTAGTAGTGATGCAGTTGTTTTCATGTAAATGTAAAAAAAAAAAAATCCGAATGTTTGTAAGTTTACGTGAGTAATTTCTGTTACATTTGCAAGAAAAATTACAGTGTACTATAGCGTGACTCTTTTTGGATTGCAGTGTGCATTTAAATTGGCGTTTACTCTATCTTTCAAATGCACAATATCTGTCATTACCGCTGTGTTTGTTCCACGTTCTCTGTTTCTAGATACACACCAGAGAGCACAAAAGTTTTAGAAATCTCTTTGAAACGAAAAAAATAAATTACTGTACCCAGCATTTATTTTTCATTTTTCAGTTCACACGTAAATTATTTAGAAACTATGTGCCAAAACGTCAGTAAAGATGAAATTTTTTTTCATTTTTATTTAAAACTATATTTGTTGACGTTAAATAACGATTATATTTTATGTTTCCTGAAGCATTGTGCCAAGAATCTATAAACAGTGACTCCACACAAAAACAGATTCTATGCCAACTAGAGAGAGAGGTCATTTTTAACTCAGTAGCCGGAGAACCCTGTGGTGAAAACTGCATAACTCAACGAACTTGTGTTTCGAAGTTTTGTTATAAATAAAAATAAACTATGCCAGTAGTATGCGACAATTTTCGTGAGAAATACTCAGTATTATCTCTAAGAACGTTTTTAATATAGGTAGTGTAGACAACTATTATACAAAGTTACAATTAATTTCTTGAAGTGTTACAGGTTATTTCTTGGCGAATAGATAGTTTCCAAAAAAGGTCTTTTGTGAAATTCGGGAAATGGTTTTCCGTGTATTGTAATTTCTGACAGCGTACGCAAGAGGAAATAAAAGGATAAAATGATAAATGATAAAGGGGGGAGGGTGTCTCGCAGGATCTCTTTCCAAGAAGGCGGCCCTCCCCGGTAGCTGGCAGGACCTTCGACCACACGCGAATACCGCAATTACTGTCGTCTGCTTCCGGTGACTTTAGGTCCTCGTCCATTCTCTGAGCGTCTGGCAGGACGTCGCGTCGTTCGCAAATCTGTCTGCGAGACGAACAAAAAATAAATAAATAAATAACTTATCGTCTTCGTGTGTCTGGTACCAACACGGGCATGCGAATGCGAGTCGGATATGCAAGTGTCTGCGCGCGCCATGCCTTCAAGGACTTCTTCGAAACCCATCTTTAGCTGGGAAGTGAGGTGGGAGGTTTTTGGTTAACCCGGAGGGCTTTGGAACACATCCACCTTGGTGGCGTTCCCTTTTCTGCTGTAAGCGGCTGAGCAGCAAACTTTTTTTTTTGACGTGACAACGTCTAATAAATCGATGAACGCTGGGTGTACGCACAAAAAAGTGTCCCGTAGCGCACATTGTCCCGTTACGCTGTGTCCCGTTACGCTCATTGTATGCTTGCACCGCATCTATCTCTCTTCCACTCGATTGGAACAACCATCGATTTGACTTTTTCGAGGCACATTAAACTTGAAACACTCCAATTCGTTTCCTACTTTTCCTATCATCGTCCTATCCTTAACAGAATAACACAGATTGGAAGAAGTTAAATAGCAAACATGTATAAAAGTTATAGTTAAAATAATCTGTTCGTTAAAGTAATAAACATATTTGAATTAATGAGTGCAAATAAAAGTAAATGTATCAATTAAATTGTAGATTTCATTTCAGTCCTTCTTTGTATCCATACAAAATAATGATAATTCAATAAAAATTATTCAATTTTATTAATAAAAGTATGCAATTATTTCATCAATGTTTTAATGACGTCACGTTAAACTATCGTCCGTAAACCGACTTTACAGACAACCATTCTTTTTGGGAACGCCATTTCTTAATACATAATATGGTTTTGAACTCCTTCATCCCGCCACTATCACCGAGTCCAAAACCACGTATCGACTGTTTCTGCTGGCTTGTTTTTGTTAGATGCAGAGCTAGGTTTTGAGGTTTTCTAAAGAGTGCATCCCATATTCTGCTTAATATGTAGCCATTTCCTCTACTTTGCTGAGTGTTTTAACATTTCTACTGATTCTCGAATGTATGTAGGATCTTTTCCTGTATTGTCGGATGTTGGCTGTGGTGTGGAATTGGTCGAAATCAATGCTGTGTCTGTTTTCCAAGCATTGAGCATTGAGCTATGAAGAGAGTTCACGGCACACTCTTATTTTACGTTAGTAGTGACAGACTGGTCACCAACTGTGAACGAGAACCAACCGATCGAGACCAACGCGAGAGTATCACGTCGGTGATATATTCGCCTTGGACTCGGCTTCTACCCAGAAGCCAAGCAAACTTCAGGCAATGGCCGCGAAATCCTACGATTTTTATCATTTTCAAGTGTATTTATATAAGTGAGGTTAGATTCACGGATTTATAATTTATTTGCATTATAAATGATTACAATTTTATTTTAAAATATTTAAAATTAGTAAATTAGAATAAAAATTCTGCAAATTTATGGTTTTTTAATAATTAAAAAATTATCTCTATTAATTTACTAAATTAAATAATTTATGCCATACACATTTTATATTAACTTTTAATCTACTGAGTATTTTTAATTCTTATTTTTAAATTTCATTGACCTTATGCTTTACTAACCGTATGTATAACATGACTTCAGTCCGTAAATATTATTTTATTTCTATTACTTATTTGCATGCAAAAATTAAAGTTAGTTTCTTATTATTCAAGCAAGTATAAATTCTAACGGCGCGTACCTAAGTAGGCTATACGCACACATTAAAAAAAAAAATTATAGCGACGACAGGGATGCCAAAATACATGTGATCTCTTCGTCTTCCATCGGTGAGCTGTCCCTGGGAGGGTGGGGGGGGGGGGGGGGGGACGGAAGGAGAGGGGGTTAGCGAGACCAGGCTCTTCAAAGCGCGTGATGTGTCCGCCTCCAACGAAGGTTCAACGCCCCAAGGGTACCAGGCCTTGGAGTCTGGGCCACGATTACACTAGACGTGGCTCTAGGCTGTTTTACCACGCACGGTACACCCAGCCATTTCATGATGTTTGAGCCGTGGTAGAAGCACTTTTTTTTTGGGGGGGGGGGGGGAGGGGATACTGTGCGTTTGCATTTTATGCACGGCACGAATAATTTGAAAACTTTTATTAATGTCCGTGCTGCGAGTTGCACATAACCCGCTGTTTAAGACGTACACGACTTGCTTCGTTGACTTGCAATGTACCAGCTGCCTTGTGTAACACCTGTTACGCAGTGCATCTTCGTTAATAGTTTTTTTTAAATTTATTTACGTATTCCTTTGTCAACGATCATTTATGAACTTGCGCGGTTGCACTTAAACGGAAACTTATACTGTCATAATAGAGTGAGTGTGTGGTGAATCCTATTTATTTTGTATCTAGAAAAAAAACGTGGGTTACAACGGGAATGTAAGCAGAGATGGGAAATGAATCTGCATTGTTTTTATTTAATTATATTAGTTTCTTTACTAAGCAGGAACAGCTGACGAAACAATTAAGAATGCTTCGTCAGAAAAACAGGCTTCGAAACAAAATCATTTGTGTCAGACATATTTTGCAACAACAGAAAATTATGGTTGAAACATTTCTAGTTACAGTTTTAGGCCCATTTATTCGTAATCCATGGCGTTTATGGTCGTTTTCCAGCTCTTTTTTGCTGCAGTCGGTAAGCTATTGCACGAAATTGTGCCAGGTACATTCTCAAAACCAAACATACTCTCATCACTCAACAGCCAATCTGAGCTTATGTAGAATAAATGTTCTGAAATACTTTGCCAACCTGTTTCGATTGAATCAGAAATGACCTCGTTCAAAATTTTGAGACTACGTAACTAATTATTTTTTTAATTGTTTCATTTCTCGCTATTTAAGACAGGTAATTTTTATCCTTTTATTTTGCGTGATTACTGTCAGGCTGTTGTTAGCAATTTACCTGTATAGCCTATATTTTTGGATGGATACAGGAGAAAGCCTTGATGTGTTTGTTTATTATAAACTTAGTAAATAATTTTTGCACTCACCAGGTTTTTAATTTATTTATCATATTTTGGTTGGCAACTAAACTCGCTTTGCGCTTTGTAGGTCTTTAGTTTTAGGGACCCAGTACGCCTTACACCTCACCGTGAGATTTAGCCTTTCGCTCCGCGCTGGACGGAGTTGTTTCGTACATAAGTAAAGTTTCTGCCGTGTAGTTAATTGATGATGCTAATAAGTAAGTGTATATTCTTATTTTGTTGGAGTGTATGAAATACCACAGTTATAGAGACCAAAAAAAAAGTTATTTTCTGGTACCAGACACTTGAACATAAACACGAAAATTAATTTTATTCGTTGGTTGCTGTCGCATTTTTCCCTTCTCACCGGATTGCATATTTTTGGGTCACATTCATTTTCGAATTTTGTTGTTGGTCTTGTCGCATGGGACACATTAATTTCGAATTTTGTTATTAGCTTCTTGTCGCACAGGGGGTCTCAAACAATCTAATTTAATTCCCAGTTAAATGTGTAATAATATAAATTCTGGTCTATCTAAAAAAAAATGGTGCTTGTACTTATGCACGCGCGTTAGAAGTTATTATTACTTGGCGTAATAAAAAAACTAATTTCAATTTTGCATGCAAATAATTAATATAATTAAAATAGGACTGGAATTATATTATAAAGATTGTTGGTAATGTTAAAATTAAATTAGAAACATTAATTAAATACTCAGTATTCAATATTAATATAAGAACGTGTATAAAATGAATTATTTAACTTAGTAGAATAATCGAGATAAATTTAAATTAATAATAAAATTCAATAATTATAATTAATGTTTATTCTAATTAATTTAAATTATTTATTTAGTAAAGTAATAATTTATAATGCAAACAAATTATACATGGGGGAACACAACTTCGCTTATATAAATACAATTAAACAAAAATTTCATTTTAAGGTTTTATTAAGAGAACTGTAAACATATCATGTAAATAAAGCAGATGCATACGTGCTTGAAGTCCACTTTGCTTACAGAACGAATGCGCAGTAATATCATATTATTATTATTATTAGCTATGGCTATAGATATGATAATGGCTGGTTATTATTTTGTGACAGCCTAGAATGCAAAGTTTGTACACTCAAAATACCATTTTTCATTGGACTATGGTTTATTTTATGTACAGCTCCAAAGGCCTGGAAGTCAATGACTAACAACTAGAAATCAGCTGACCAAAATCATGCGCGACCCGGAGAGATTAAATGTGGTAGCAGCTAATGAACACGTTAAATCGAGTTGTTTTATGTACCCATTTAGGTATGAAGTCTATCTTGGAACAAAAAAAAAGATCAAATTTTTTGGGTCCTGGCGATTGCATGTTAAGCTGAAGGGTGTCCTTGTAAAATGCACGCAATTTGCTTTGCCCCTTGGTCACGTCACGAGACAGGAAGTCTACTGAATAAATAATAAATATAGCATGAATTTTCAGGGTGAAAAATATTTCTGACCAGCAATGAGTTGGTCTTTTCCACTTTGTTGCTAGGGACCATGCAAATTCGGGTTATAATTAAGAAAAATGCTGCAATTGATGCAATTATGGATTTGAATGACTTTTCTTCTAGATCGAGGATATTTTCAGAAGCTTTAGACATGGAACAAGTCATAAATTCACAAAATTCATATGACCTCACCATGTGCATTTCGTTCGAAAGGTATCCAATGATTAAAAGACGCCGACCTGTGTACCTAAAATTGTGTGGAGTCTGTTGCCAATAAATAAATTACAAATATGCTCTGTTTCGATCTGTCACTCACGAAGAAACCCCACCGTATTTGTAAACTGATGAAAAAAAGATGCTTTGTTATTATGAATATTCATTAACCGTTTGTCATCGATACATTTTTATGCTAAGATGAATTAAAGATCTCACAGTTCTACACACGAATATAAGGTATATGTTGTATATTTTTCGTAAACTCAATGGTTTTATCTGGTAGTAAAAATAAAGGACATACAATTTGGCCTGTTAAAGGTGACACAAAGAGACAGCCTAACCTGAATTTGAAACGATTCAATTATCTGTATATACGTTGAAAATATATTCTGTGGTTATACAAAAGATTCCTTTGAAAACAATATGCCAAGAAATAGTTTTGTAACACTACAATAAATATATAAGTTTGTACAACACATGGTTATGGTTATTTTTGCATATATGAAATAAGTTTTTCAAGATAATACTGAGTTTTTCTTACGAAAGATGGCAGATATTTTTAAAAATTGATGTTTCGTTGAATCATAATTTTTTAAACCACGAAAAAGATAAACGAATATCCAATAATTTGACTTTATTTTGTTGTATCATGCTTTTTATGTCGCAGTTAATAAATACTGGAAAGCTATTTAGGGAACGGTTTACAAATAACTTTAACTATTGGAGGTACAGGGACAACATAAAGCATAAATATCCGGGCAAGAATTCTAAACCCGTATTACTACGTACACTATATTTAGTGATACAATCATTTTCATGTGAATGTACAAATTCACAAGTTTCTGTACTTTTACATGAATATATCTTCTCCATTTGCAGAAAAAAATACAGTGTAGATATAAATGTGAGCGACTCTTTTTTTTTTTTAAATTCTTGTATTTCCTAAGAAGGATCAACAATTATTTTTTGATTTCGAAGTTTGCAGACTTTGTGACAAGAGATACAGGGAATAATTTATAATTAGAGCCAAGATTTTATGTTTTTTATTTTAAACAAATTTCGTCATTAGAAATAGTGGATTTCGTCTTTATCGTCATTAAAAATTACAATACGTGTAATTAAAAGTACATATCGAGCACAATTACATTGATCAACTGCTTCAACAATTCCTGGTAAGACACTTCAAATGTGTACATTAAACAATACTACTAATACTAAGTATATTGATTAGAATAAGTTAAAAATCTGCAACTAAAACATTTAATTATATAGATATATATGCAATGTTAAAAGCCCAAAATCGTGTTACAAGTACCTACATTTCTTGTAATATTTCTCTATAGGCCTTTACTCATGACTGTATGGCGATAGCTAGAGACTGCTTTTATTTATTTTACTTTGAGAAACCATACATAGAAACTAAATAATGATTTTTTTTTTACTTCGTACATGACATTTTTGGTTTTTAAATAAAAACCTAGATTAAAGATTTATGAAATTAACTTTTATATGTTAATAGCTATGGTGAGGTAATTGAGGGGAATTTCGCTGCATTTTCTTGTTATGCGGTGTAAGTTGACTTCCATTTCGATGTTTGACGGCGTATCGACTTCCATTACGGTGTTTGTAGCGGGGTATCGACTTAATTTCGCTGTTATTTCGGTTTAATCGCGATTCACCATATAATCGTGCCTTTACCATAACCCCAGAGGGCTGCGAGCCAGGTACACTGACCTCTGGACTGCCGAAGCCGGCTTTGATAAAAAAAAAAGAGAAGCTAATACCTAATACTGAGGTAAATGTTACAGCTTAAGCTTGAGACAATATACACTTAACCTTGCGGGTTTTTTTTATCACGAAGTGTTTTTACATGCTCGTATCCTTGTACCGCGCTCTTTTTTTTAATCAGCTTATTAAAAACCTTCATTTAGTTTCATAACAATTACGACGTTAACGTTACATTAAGAAACAAATGACTACTGTCATTGTTTCAAAGAAGGAAAGGAGTGGGGTGGGGGGAGAACTGAATAATACATAACGTCGCTGCGATCGTCTGACAACACAGGACCCAACATTCATTAATTCTGTAATGTTAAGCGGACGTAATCTCATCATGCGCAACAAGCGGTGCTGGAGAAAGAGAGAGAGAGCGAGAGAGAGAGAGAGAGCGAGAGAGAGAGAGAGAGAGAGAGAGAGAGAGAGAGAGAGAGAGAGAGAGAGAGAGAGAGAGATTGAGACTGGGTTGTGTGGAGGAGGAGAATAATAAAGATCTGAAAGTGAGGTGGCGGGTAGCGGGTGACTGATGACAAGGATATCATTTAGACAACATCCAGGTAAATGAATACTAAGGCGCATTTCGTTCGACCACTCCCCCGTCCGTCCAAAGTCTCTCCGCGCGGCCAAACAGCCGGGGAGACGCCATGTGTGTACACAAGTGCCGGGGTCCCGTGCGCGCCTCCGAACTCCAACCCGATCTATCAGCGGCGCGGATCTCGGCGTTGTTATGCCGTTGAAGTACCCGTGCTTTACACTGCACTTCATCATCGCGACTCCGATGGCCCGGTCGCGGACAACTTGATGGCCCTCCCGCGCCTTGTGCCGACCGCTGACTGCGTTGTTCGCGCACTTGTTTGCACACGGACGGTTAACGTTTAAGACGAGAGTCAAATTCAGAAGGTGTAATTATTTTAAAACCTATGACAGACGTTTATGCAGATAACGGAGTTAAAGCACCCTGTTAAGTTGAATACTTTCTAAAATGAAAAAAAAGTTGGTTGTCTGTAAAGTCGTTTTACGGAAAATAGTTTAACGTGAAAACGTCATAACAAAACATTGATGAATACATTTATGAATAAAATTGAATCATTTTTATTTTAATAATAAAAGAATAAAAACTTGAAATTATACTATTAATCAGATTTTTAAAATGCAAGATTAATTAACCTTTATTGCCGAAATTGTGGTTGTAATAAGCAATGAAAACCACATTAACTTTTCACTTCACTTTATAAACAGTCGAGTGTACAATGAGCGTAATGGGACACAGCGTAACGGAACAATGTGCGTAATGGGACACTTTTTCGTGCGTGCAGCCGGCGTTCATCTATTTATTAGACGTCACGTCAAAAAAAACTCAACCATGTTAATTTATGTTCCACAAAATATTAAGTGCCATCTTCATTTAAAATGATACTTATTTTTAATTTAGATTAACTTTCAGTTAAAATATTCTAGGAGAATTTATTGTGATCGAAGAGTTTTTTTTCTGTTCCCTGTAATCGTAAAAAACTTATACGTGGCTTTTTTTAGTGCCAAAAATATTTTTTTTTAGCAAACCTAAGATGGACACTCCCAATTTCACACGAGATGAGTAGCCAGAAACAAAAGCCTTATTTTTTTAAAGATGGAAGGATGTTGATGTCAGGCCTATACGTAATGACAGAATGAAGGAAATGTAGTAGGTACATAATAATATTGAATACCGATTTGAATATAACTTAACACGCAGAAATGCTTGTTAAAGTTACGATTTCTTTCTAAGTATATCGTAGGAATAGCTTTGCATGAAAACGTAAATTTTCCTAAATTAAAACTATTTGAAGCTTGAACATTGAAACGGGTAGATTTTATGGTTTGAAGAGGGAGAAAGGGTAAATTTATAGCTTTATTGATGAATAACTGCTGGATCACAGAATAGTTTTAAAATCTTGGCTAGAAGAAAAGGAGGGAAAGCCATATAACGGGACAGTTTAAGTCGGAATGAAAGAGATTACCGTTAGTTTGCTTGAGGCAGTTGTAAAGATCTTGGCTAGATATACACTGTTAACAATTTTAACCTAAAACTTTCCAAGAACACTGGTTGCAATTATCCAGGTATATTTGGATGTGAACGGATATCTTCATGATATAATGGTTATTGGTAGAGCCAAGAATTTTAGGTGTTGCAAATTTCATCTTTATCATCATTAAAAATTAAAACCCTTGTAGGCTAATAATAAGTGCATATCAAGCATAATTACATTTATCAACTGCTTCAACATTTTATTGTGAGATATTTAAAATATGCACATAAAACAATTCTACGTATATTGATGAAAGTTAAAAAAAAAACTACAACTAAAACATTAAAATTTTTTCTGTTATATTCCTTAGTTCATGAGAAAGTTAAAAATATGAAAAATAAAATAAAAATTAAACATTTTACTGCAATTTATAAAGCCATATTTGTATTACTATAAATATGAATCAAATATCAAAATGCAATGTTAAAACCCCAAAATCATTATACTTTTACCTTTCCTTGTGATGTTTTTATAGTTTATAGCTATGTCTGTATAGTATCAGTTGTACGCTGCATTTTTTTTTAACTTTGAAACATCCATAAATAGAAACTAAACTATTGTTTTTAATTAATACATATTAATTAGGTTTTTTAAATAAAACCTAAATACGATATATGAATATATTTAAATATTTTAATAGAAAAAAATCAGGCAATTGAGCGAATTCCGCTTCATTTTGGGGTTTGCCTTGAATTTCGGTGTTATGTTGTTTATTGATTTCCATTTCTGTGTTTGGCGGTGAATTGCCTCCTTTATCGCTGTTATTTCGCTTTTATCACTATTTATCATATAATCTTGCCTTTAGGCATTGGTTTCGCATTTTTTAAAACATAAACTCCCAATTATCACGACGAAGTTACAACAAACCGTCCAAAAACTTGCGAAATTACCATTATTCTTATCACTTGTGTGTTTACATTTTTCTCGACATAACGTTGGACTAAGAAGTCGAACTCGGGGTGAAGTTTCCGCGAAGATAGCGTTATGTGTAACTAAGAGGGATCCTTCTTTTAATTGCATGTAAAAATTGTCGTACTAATGACTGTAAATTTACTGTAATTTCTAACAGTGTAGTGGTAGGCAGTTGATGTCAAACCATCAAAACTTTTCTTCGGTTACAGGCATGGACGTAGATACCTTGGAAAAGGGATTTCTTCCCTCCTCTCCCCCTAAATCAAAAAGCCCCTCCTATGAGGGGATCCACTTGTGCTTTAGATATCGTTAACTATGAAATGGAACTGATAAACGTTATCACGTGGGCTCTCTGGGGATCCTACACATTTTTGCCCATGACTATCAGGGATGTGTCCAAACAAATTAAATCCTGGAGGAAAAATCAACTACTTAAAAAAAAAAAGAAGTTTCTTTAAGAGACAACATTAATTAAACAGAAAATTTGTTCTGACACACTGAGAAAGTAATATTTATAACTACATTTTCTTATAATTTTTTTTAACATTCATAAGAATTTATTGCAATTATAATTTTCATCTACCATGTTTTAGTATAATTTTGAAACGAAAATTCCCAGTGCCAAAAAAAATTATTTTTACATTTTTAAAAATATCGTTTGCCAGTCATAACTAGATATTAAAATGAAAACCTTTTTACATTTATGTGTAAGTTATTTCATTAATTTTACTTTTTCCATCTTACAAAATAACGACAAATAAATTTTCATATTTATGGTTATATTATGTGTATGACATAGCGCAGCCCGAAGCACTTAAGTTTAGGTAATCTAATTTTTGACTCTATAATTCAAAATATTTGAAGATATCTGCCGTATCTAACTATCTTGGCTCTCGAAACTGATTACCCTCGAAATTGTAGATTGTACGGACGTTTCACTCTCCATTGCAGTCGACATCTTTAGGCTTAGGTATCAGTTGATTTATCAACCATGAAGATGCCTGCTCGAATTCAAAACGAAATGTCGGTTCGATCTTACACTTAGACGCGGTTAAACGTCGAAAACCCCACTTAAAAATATACATTTGTATTGTTTAATATACTAAGTTTTAGTCATTTTTAATTTTTGTCGTTTAATTTTTGAAAATTGTACATTTATTTTTTGTGATTTGCTACCACTGTTTCTATAAAACTAAATTGTGCTACAGGCTTTGGTAAACAAAAGCGACTGTTTGTATTTCTAGTGGAAGGTGTTTAATTACACATTTGGATGTAGGTACATGAGAAATTCAATGTACAAGTGCTAAATTAATCAATGACCTATTTTTTTGTCCATACACTTTAGTTGTATATACACAATTAATTGTTAAAGTACATAATATTTTTTTGTCAGAGTAAGTTTACAACGACTAATAAATGGCAAGAAATCAATGTATTTTCTACAATTCATAATTATAAAAATCCACCGAATTTAGATTCAAGTTGAAAAGTGGTTTTCCTATAACTTCAAGATGGTATGCACGTTGGTTAATAAGCTAAAGGTGAAATAAAAATTAAAAATTGCTCTATAATATTCATTGTTCTTTAAAATCTATACTGTTAGAAATTTCAGTAAATGTAAGGAATTTTCAACGAAGATTTACCTCAAATTAACAATGCGATCTTAATGTTAGACAACTATAAACTGCGGCGTATTTCAACTTCAGAGTTCTGTTTGTCGCTATAAACAGGATGATCAAAAACTTAGAAGAAATAAGTGTGTTTTAGCAGTAGTCTTAACACGTTTTGGAAGATGTTGATACTATACCAAGATTATTCTTGTGAATTCATGATAAATGTAAGCGAAACATAGTACACGTCAATTAACGAAGTTAACAGATCATTTACGAAGATACTTGTAAAATTTATAACCAGCGTTATAACGTAATATTAAGCTGAATATTTTAAATTGTGTATAACCTACGAAATTAAAATATTTTTGAAAGAAGTACAAATAAACATGTTCATTGTTAGTATAGATTTACTCAATGATGCAGTAATATTACCTGGCATTTGTGGCTAATTTACTTACACATATACATGCAAATTTATAAGTTTAACACGGAGTAACAACAAAACCCCCCCCCCCCCCCCCAAACCATAGCTGTTCTACTTTACACTTTTGATAGTCTTTTTACTTGAGCACATGAGTAAAAATACACCAACATACATAGGGGTTGAGAACAACTACCACATACATCGATGTAAAATGGCATTTTTTTTATGTGTAACACATCTTCGCTTTTGGTAAACGGCTTTTGATTGGAGTAATTTCCTGAACGGAACGGAAGTCGCATGGGACGGAAATGTGTAACCACGGTGCTGCCGTCTATGGCATATGGCGCGAACCAAAGTTCACAAAGCCAAAGGGAAACTTCATATTATTAATTGTTTAGTGAATTTTAACAAGTTGGACAGTCTTTTAATAAAACTTATCAAAGATCAGGTACAAAACCATGGTTTAATATTTTTTTTTCGTGGTTTTTACGCTTTTATCGGAACCGTTTCATAATATAGTTTAAAATTCCTGCCTGCACATAAAATGATCACGATAGTCGACGCAGCTGCTCCGGCAGCGAATTCTAGCGGCGGTTGCGGAAAATACTTGTGATTCGCTTCCGTAAATGCAGTTGAAAATACAATTTTCTTACGTTCATCACTCTTGACATTAAATTTGAATAGCTACATTTAACATCTGGGCATTGTTTTTAAAGAATTCCTCGTTAAATTTCGTGTCGCGAGTTTCGTAAGTATTATAAGTTTATCTGCAACACGAGAACACACGAACTTGCTCGTGACCGAGGTCATATGTCTGCCATGGACATAGTTGGTGCGCGCGCAACGGTCGCGGCGGCCGGCGGGCGGGCGTCAAGTTGCCGCGACACGGACCCACGGCGCTTGTCGCTTTGACGAATTCATTCCTGGCGCTCGCGGGCGTCCGCGTGACCAGACACAATTTTCCCCTCCTTCATATTTTATTCATGGAATCGAATCCTGCTGGTAATTTGATGGAGTGGGCGTGTTGTTGTGGTATTCCTTCTCGGCTCCTCTGCGGGGCTAAGGGAGTGGGGAGGGAGGGTGTATGGGATGAATTCTGAGCGACTGCCACAGAAGGAAATTGCCAATGGTTCGTTCGGAGAGGCGTGGACTTCGTGAACGGGGTTTACGAACAGGAACAGAACAAAAGAAGAAAGAAAAAAAACTACGAATGTTTTTTTGTCTCCGTTTTTTTTTTTTTTGCCGCGTCGCGAAGGAGAAGATTTCACCGATTGTTTCGGTCGACCTTTCAGTGGCCGTCATCATGGTAACTGAAGACGGCGAACGCAAAATCGACCGAAACTTTGGTGAAGTCGTCGTCTTTTTGCCTGCGATGCAGCTTAAAACCCGGAAGCCAACAAGCAACTCCTGACAGTGGCTGTTATATTATATATTCTGTTGTGCAGGCTGTACAAACCAAAAAGACTCACAATCACAAGGCCTGTTAACAAATTAAAAAATGCTGAATATGTAAATTTGTGTTGTTGAAAGCTGTTTACAAGATAAGTACAATACTGTACGATTTGCAAAATACTTTCGCGTAACATATACGATGAATGTTATATCCACGTGTTTTGTAATAAAACATCCAAAATAGGGATAACGGTTTGACATATTTTACAGCATTAAGTTGTAAAATGTATACAACTTCTTTGTAGTGCAATAAATAGCTAGGTTTTCAATTTATAAATGTTTAGTAAATATATTTTTTATTATATCTTTGACATGCTTTTAATTCGATTCACGTAAACTAAATGCGTCCTATATAACTGTTCAACACAATGCGTGTAAATCTTTGCACAAACATTTCCTACATTATTCTGTATGTTATATTTAATCTTTAGGAAATGTATCTGTATCGATTTTAACGCCATTTTGTTGTACAGTTATGAAGGACGTCAATTTGACTACGTGAATACTAGGTGTCTACTTTACCGTGTTAAAGACATACAGTTATGAAAAAAAGAGTTGAAACACTTCTTTTTATTTCAATCTTAGGATTTTATTAATATTAAAAGTAGTATAGTTTGGCCGGTACTGGATCAGGCTTCAGGCTGTGGATTGAAGATTGTCGGTGTCCGCCATCTTGGATTGTGACGTCACGGCGGCCATCTTGGATTGTGACGTCACGGCGGCCATCTTGGATAAGCGTAACGGGACACATCGTAACGGGACATAACGTAACGGGACAAGTAGATCACGGCGGCCATTTTGGACCCTCCATTTTGGATGACGTCATTGTGTTCTAGAAAATTCCGGTGATGTGTTTCCCGCCATTTTGAACTATGACATAACCGTTGCAATTTTCGTTACGGCCGCCATCTTGGATACCGTCGACTTTGTTTCTGTTGCTTGTTCCTAGATAGCGCCAACGTCGCTCTTGATTTTTTTCTGTTCCACTGGAGGCCGCCATCTTGGATACCGTCGATTTTGTTTCTGTTATTTGTTCCTAGATAGCGCCAGCATCGCTCTTGATTTTTTTTGTTCCGCCGCAGGCCGCCATCTTGGATACCGTCGACTTTGTTTCTGTCGTTTGTTCCTAGAGAGCGCCAGCGTCGCTCTGTCTCATCACATAAGGTCGATGTTCCATTACCTACCATAGCTATTATGAACCTTATCGACATTTTAAATTTTATTTTTTATGAAAAATATATTGGAAAAGCTGTGATTCGAACCATCGCAGCTCTGAGCTCTAGGTTGGAAAACATACGCCTTTAACCGCTCGGCCATCGAGACATTTACCAGACCGAAGATTAAATAAGGTATATATACAAATAACATGCATATTTGGACTTGTAATTTTTTTTTAATTTAAAGTAATAATAGCACCACCTGTTCGAGACAGACCTACCATCTTGTCATTTGGCCACCATCTTGAAAATCCGTAATTTTTATGCTAGAGATGCGGGAAAAAGTTCAAAATTCATTAAATAAATTGACAATAAATATAATGATTGATTATATCGATTCCCGTCCTTGGTTCGAAACCGGTGAGGGTAAAAAATAAAAAAACATCAGATCCTTCCTCCACAGAAGCCACCTACAGACCGATCTACCGTCACCAATACCAAGGTTCATATATCGTCAGCTGATATAACGTCATGTCCGCCATCTTGTCTTCATACGCTGGAGACCACCATCTTGTTTCGTCGGCTAGAGTGTGCCGATACCATTTTAGTATAATTATCTGGTCACCACACCATTGACCTTGAAATTTGATCCCTGACCTTGAAATTTGACCTTAACCTTGAAATTTGACCTTGACCTTGAAATTTGACCTTGACCTTGAAATTTGACCTTGACCTTGAAATTTGACCTTGACTTTGAAATTTGACCTTGACTTTGAAGTTTGACTTTGTCCTTGTCGACCATCATGGACCCGACATTTAATGTTCAGTAGATGCTACCAGGAGCTACCACCTGCTGGAGTACGTCATCTTGTGTGTGTACTCATATTATAGAGTACATTTCCATCTGGATAATTTCATTCTAACCCGCTACAGTGCAGTAAACATTTATTACCGAGGTGCCCCCCGCCATCTTTAAATTCGGACGCCATCTTGAAATCATGTAATAATGTAGCTAGAAAAGCGGGAAAAAATCCAAAATTCATCAAAAAAATCACTCATTAATTTACATATCGATTCGATCCGCTCCAGTCCTTGGTTCGATCCTCGATCGTTGCAATAATGTTTAATTTTATGAAAAAATAATAAATTCAATAAGCCACGTTCAACATTCTTAAAGAGACTTTAAAACCTCTACTACCATCATCCTATAAGCCATCAAGACCACCATATTGAAAATTCGTAATAATTAAACTAAAAATTCAGGAAAAAGTTTAAAAAACATTAAATAAATTTGCAAACAATATACTGATTAATTAGGTCGTCTAAGGTCCTTGACACGATCCTGGACGAAGCTAAAATAAATTTAATTTAAATACCAGAAAAGCGTAAGGTTCGAGAAATAAAACACCACAAAGTCGTTTACAAACATAATATTTATTACACAATTTCTATCCTACTACAGAATCACTTGCGAAAGCCAGCAAACTTATAAACATTTAGCTTTGCATAGACGTGCAACGACTACTTCTTAGCTCCAAATGCTCCAGCAGCTCCAAATGCTCCAACAGCCTCCAAATGCTCCAACAGCCTCCAAATGGCTCCAACAGCTCCAAATGCCCCAACTACCTTTTCTTTCAACAGCTCCAATGATATTGGGCCACAATGCTACGAGTCTAAGAGACTACGAGGCTACAAGGCTACGAGTCTAAAAGGATCTAGCTGGTTCCGAGTTAAACATGGCTGAGAGACTGCATGACTAAAAGACCGCATGGCTACGAAACTAAATGTCTATGAAGCTACATGGATACAAGTCTACTCGGCTCCAACACGCAATGTACACACAGTACACACAGGAAAACGTAATGTACACACAGGAAAACGAAAAGTACACACAGGAATACAAAAAGTACAAACAGGAAAACGAAATGTACAAACAGGAAAACGAAATGTACAAACAGGAAAACTAAATGTACAAACAGGAAAACGAAATGTACAAACAGGAAAACGAAATGTACAAACAGGAAAACGAAATGAACAAACAGGAAAACTAAATGTACAAACAGGAAAACGAAATGTACAAACAGGAAAACGAAATGTACAAACAGGAAAACGAAATGTACAAACAGGAAAACAAAATGTACACACAGGAAAACGGAATGTACACACAGGAAATCGGAACGTACACACAGTACACACAGGAAACGGAATGATCACACATACAGTAGCGGAAACACAGGCTTATTTGGAAATCAGGATACAAGAAATAAATCATACTTTTTTGTAAATATAAATAATTCATTTTATTTTTCATTAGTACACAAATGACAGTTAATCAAATGATTATTGTATGTAGCCAGCGTTCCGAAGTTCTTACAGTATGGACGATACTTCCACGATATGCAAGTAGTTTCCTCTACGAACAGATGCCACCATCAGTCTTAGCCGGTCAACCAATATTTTTGGATATTTCCATGATGTGGAATCAATCTCTTCTGCCACCATCTTCATTGCTTGTCTATTATAAATATTATGATCTCTGGTGTCTTCCGTTTTAACACCATCCTCAGGGTTACTTTCATCATCTAGCCAGCGATCATCACAAGCTTGATCAGATTTATTTATTATAACACGACGTTTCCATCGCTTCGGTCTCAGGACACCACCACATTCTTCGATCTTGTCAGCTTTAGGTTCTGCATCACAGTCTATGCCTTTGTAAACAGCCTCAGAGTCACTGTAGCAATCACCGTAGAAGACAACGTCTTCACCCAGATTACCGTATAAGAACTCAATATCGTTGATGTCGAAGTGTCTTCATCGCCTTCATGCTTCCTTTTCAGGAGTCCACCATTTATACAAAGTATGGAGGATCTGCTAAATATAGGCTTGAATGTATTCTCACTTTTCACAGTGTTGATACCTTGATTAGTTTCAGTCTTCCCGATACCATCAACATTCTTCAATATTTGTTTCTCGTCACGATCGGCGTGCTAAGGCTTCCATCTTTTCTATATTCATAATATTATTTGTCTTTAAATCTCCGCGTCCGTGTCACTATCACAGATGTAAATCATCATCATAGCTGTCATCAATATTGTCATGAGCTGCATCAATATAACTCATTTTATGATATCGTTTCCACATTTCAGTTGTCAGTGATTTACCACAATCTATGATCTTGTGAGCTCCATTCTCATTTTCTGTAAAAGCCTATGAGTCCAGTTTTATTATTTAATCCTTCATCCCATCATCACAAACTCAATTAAATAATTGTAGTATATAGAAAAAAAATCATCAAAGTTCCTTTCATTTAATCTTGGAAACCGTATCATCCTTTCCACCTATAGTAGGTATAGTTTCTTGAGCCCAAGAGTCTTTCATTATATATACCATGCAGTGTTCTTCAAGAGATGTAGTATACCACCATTTCTACATACAAATTCATCCTATCATTAATTTGTTTACATATTAGAAAAACCTTCACGCTATTTTTACGTGTTTTATTAAATTACCACTTCGACTAAAATAATTACCACACATAGTAATTTCTACAAAGGACACTTTGTCCAAGACATTTTAACCATAATCTGTCTGAAAACAGCCATGTCCCATCTATATCACAAATAAACGAGGGTTAGTGGAGATAGGTCAAACAAGTGCTAGTCACTCATAGGGTAAAAACCATGTGTTCGATACCTATCTCAGTCAATGTAGCATCTATGTATTTTTATTACCTCATGTAGAAAAATATGTTCCAATGCATACGAATTTAAACTTATTCACGTACGACTAGTCAAAAGTACATAAATTCAAGCACGCCAATCGCAAAAAAAAAATTCTCAAGGATAGAGGCAGAGACTTCTCGATCGAGACACGCCTACCATCACCTGCAAATGAACATTGACCCCTCGCGCGGGAATTGCAAGCTTGCAGAATGCTGCGACACTCATATGTTTTGCTCAAGACATGCATACATCTCATCACTAGCCTTCCAACTCAGTACACGTAAAACTCCAGTGAAATCATAATCCAGCATACGTAAAGTACTTGCTGGAACCACTTCAAAGTATACATCACCGAACCAGAGCAGAAAATCAGCCTACGAATGTATATCTTGCTACCTACAAAAATAAATGTGTAGCACATATACGAGAGGAGTCGAACTTTACATACCATACTCAATACTCTGATAATTATAAGCGGCAAAATATTTTAAATCATGACCCCGGCTAGTATACATTTTTTTCGTGAACCCTAAATTCATGTTAGTAATCAGTACGAATGTGTGAGTAATTCGGACGAATAATCGCTTACCAAGTATCCGGAATCTTACTGTTACAGCCCAGCCAGTGCACCAGATTACTTCGAAGTGTACGCAATTGATTAACATTATTCAATTTTTTAATATCACCTCCGTAGTGTACACCAATATATGACAGGTTACGATTTAAGACCATAGATTTCCCACAAGTATGTTATGTTTATTTCGGGAGAGTAATAAATTATTATTTTAGAAATAATAAATCAAGTTCCTATCAGATTTGCTCTAATGTTACGGCATTACCTGTACCTGCACTTTACAAAAACATCTCCCATAAAAATCTTAAGAATGCAGATGGCATACTCAGACTGAAATAATTTTAGCAAAAAAAAAAACTGTCTCCAGCATTATTGGTAAACAAAATAATACTCACAAACAAGACAAAACGGACATTACAAATCCGACCTAAATTACGTGTCACATGTAGTTTATTACATTTAGATAAACGATGTAGGTTAAGAAAAATTAATAAAAAAATTCTTTAATTCAATAATTTATTTTAAATTGTACATGCATACACAATAAAATCTGACACTGTATGTATATATATCGTATACATTTTCTCAGTCCTTGCAACATTCATTTCTATTAAAATAAATTATTATATTTCGTTTTAAGAGTGACAAAATACAACTAATTCATACAGATCACGATACATCAGATCAGGAGTGTAACACCTTAGAGGACCAGAGATGATGCTAGAAACCCATCTTTACAAAATTTATAATGTTTTTTCAAGTAAAATTTTCGTGTAACCTGTTCACCGCACTTCTCACACAGAAATTTTACATGGTCAAGATTTCTTCTGCATCCATGCTTTTCATGGATGCGTGTACTTCGTAGTCGCTCAAATCGTTTACCACAGTAGCGGCACTGATACAGATATTCATCGCAATTATCATCGCTTCCTCGATGTTCAACTTGCAAATGAACTTTGCTTTTACAATGCCTAATCAAATTACTTTTGTTTGTGAAATGTACACCACATGGGTCACACGGAAATGTCACACGATTAGCGTTTCTTCTGCAGACATGATTTTCATGTCTTCTTGCATGTTGACGGTATTTAAAACTTTTGTCACAGTAACAGCACCGATGTTCGTTAGTCGTTCTTGAATCATCAGTCATTGAAGTTTCCATCGAGGACGAAACGAAGTTCGTAGAGTTTTCCTGTGTAGCCAGCACCACCGGCATTAAAGTCTCTCCTGCTGACGGTATCACGACTGTTGAAGTCTCCTCTTGTGATAACGTCGTCGTCGTTGCCGACGGGATCTGCACCTTCTCCGCCATAGCTGACGTCAGGGTTCCCGTAGTCGATGGTACAACATCCATCAAGTTCGTCGTTTTAGATGGTAAAGATGCCATCGAGTTCACAAGAACAGGTAATTACGCGTCTTATGCACCAGAAGAATCAAACTAGGTGATCCTTACACCGTCGTCGTCGCCAGTAACAAACTGAGCGACCTGCTGTCTAGGACTCGCTTATATACATGCACCGGTTGGAATAATACGCTAGTCAAATCAAGAACCATTTACTATAATACTCGAGTCAATACATCATCCAATGTTATTACTAAAAAAAAAATAGGAATTTCAAGAAATAAAAGTTTAAATTATATATTGAAACAACTAATCTCTCATCCTACATACACGGTTCATTTAGACTTACTAGAAGGATTAAGAGTCTCTGAACAATGGAACTTTCAGAAACCAAACATAGTTTCAACTACTCAAATTTAAATTTTATTATGTACAGCTACACATAACCTCCAACTGACTCCAAATGTCTACAACACATTTCTAAAATAATTTATACGATACCGGGCTAGGTCCAAAGTCAATTATTTTTGTACCTCTCATCTACAGTTCAGGAGTCCTTCAGTGTTGATATAGCTACAGACAAGACATGTCCAGTACCATACATCTTCAAAGCCTTCAGAGTTGATCCTTGTTAAGCCTTATGACAAAAGTCTCCGAAACAAGAGTCCTACTCTATAAGTTTACTATACACTTTTATGCTTTTCATAGCACACATCGATAAATATCTTCGTAAATAACCCAACATATTATCAGACCACTAGCATTCGATTTATGCACATACAGTAGGACACCAACATATCCATCAACACAAGTCCATTCTACATTAAGCTCCTCACTTATTTTCATCAGTCTACACTCAGCACACAAAAACTAAATGAAGTCAATTAACAACCTAGTATTAATATACATCCAGTCATTTAACAGCATACCGATGGCTAGTTAAATAATATTGACAGTGATCATGTTAGCTAAGTTTAAATTTATATAGGACCAGGGACCCATTGAACCTTCAGAACCGAGCTACACATACTCAGTGCTGGATGCAAGTTAATACTACACTCATTTGCCATCACTCATTTTCCATAATCGACTCTCTATTCGACACCCATTTTACATAATCGAAACACATTTTCCATCATCGACACACAATTCAACACTCATTTTCCATCACCGACACACAATTCAACACTCATTTTCCATCATCGAAACTCAATTCGTCACTCATTTTCCGTCATCGACACTCAATTCAACACTCATTTTCCGTCATTGACACTCAATTCAACACTCATTTTCCGTCATCGACACTCAATTCTACATACTCTTTCCTTCTTCAACACTCATTTTCCTTCATCTACATAAAATAAAATGTAAACTTTCCAACACCCACACACACACATAGATATTAAAATAGTCATCCGCAACTCAATTCTTTAATGTAGAAAACACATGAACTTTATTAGGACATGAATAACGACACATTTTAATATCAATTTTTAAAATTATATTTATATCAAAAATACAAAAGTATAAAATTTCATCAGTCAATACACATTACTAACTTATTATATATACCCTGAAATTCTAAGTTCATCAAGAATAGTCCACGTTTCTTTGATAACTGATACAATTTCGTCATCTTGCGAAACAAGTAAAAGTCGCAACCTGTTCGTTAACACGTTCGGGTCTTTCCACGATATATAATCAATTTCACTTGATGCCACCATCTTCTTCGAATGTTTGCTGAACATATTCTGAAAATCGTTGTAATAATGATTATGATAATTTGTATCATCATCATCGGTGCTGTTCACATCTTTATCAAACACACTGACATCTTCATCTTGCATATCCCAGTATTTCGAATTTTTTGACATTGGAGTACCATCCTTGGTATCAAGCTTACTTGCTAATTTTCCAAAAAAATATTCCAAAGTCCGTAGAAGTCTACTATAAGACGACTTGTCACTTTTTCTGGAGATGTTACTTTCATTATCTTCTACCTTACTTATATCTTCAACACCAGTTAAGCTATTTCCTTCCTCAAGACCTGGAGATATTTTAACACAATCGCTTTTAAGACTAGGTAGATCAATTTCATTGTAAGACATACTGTCCCCGAGCATAGCGTCTCCATCTACGTACTTTATCTCCTGCGCGAGCTTGGCTTTACAAGTTTTATCGTGTCTTTTTAAATTCTCTCTTCGTGTCAACCGTCTTCCACACTTGCCACAAATTAGTATTTGACGGTATGGGCTTTTAACACATTCGTTCTTTTCATGTCTACGAGCATTATAGATGTTATCAAAGTATTTGCTACAGTATGTACAATGTCCTCCAGATCGAGATCGATATTTGTGTATCGTACCTTCACTAGTCTGTACGTACTCCATAATGGTTGAATAGCAACTAAATGTATTTTTTAGGTACTTCGTATTTTCATGTATGAACATTCATCAATTATTTACGAAAAAAAGATTTTTTTTTTCTCATTTTGAAGAAAAAATCATGTTCCATGTAGTTTTACTACCCACCTTCATATTTCCTCATATGTTATGTTGTAAAAGCAACCAAAGTTGGTTGTAGGTTATGGAATGCTCACTCACGATCTCTTGAAAAAGGTGTACCTCCCTAGATCTCAAGAGGAAGAACATTGACCTTATTTAAAAATTAGTGAATAATATCATGGTCTAGCAAGAATCACAAGATAATCTATTCTCATATTAGCAACCATCATGTATCAGTTGTCTGTATAAGCAGTCAATGTTTTGTGTGGGATGCAGGATGCTCCCTTACGATCGCAACAGAAGGAGGGCTTCGCTAGAACTCAAGGGGAAGGAAAATCTTCGTGTGTGATAGCGTTTCTCAGTTGTTTCATGACGTAGTAATCGTCTGATTAATGAACTTTTGTTTTTGCCTGATTTCCACCTGTTAAAATTATTTTTTTAAGTGTTGATTTGATACTATGACTTCGGAAATTTATACGAAACTCTGAATAAAATTACCTGTCTTAGACACCAAGAACAATACAGTTTGTCCTTCATGTTAATGCTTATCAGCTGTCTCAAAGCATATTATTTGTCTGAGTTAGGTTATTATTTTTTAAATCCACCTGATAAAAATATTGTAAGTGGTGATTTATTGACAGAATTTCACTAATTAAATGTAACTCTGAATAGAAATGACATGACTCATTAAGTAAAAAATTCTTCATGCAGAGATAGATTTTTCACAAATAATCAGGAGCACTCGGAGAAAACCATCAGATGTCTAGCCAGGAATAATCAGAAACACACTTGGAGAAAGCCATCAATATATTAACAAGAATAATCAGAAGCACCCGGAGAAAACCATAAGATGTCTAGTCAGGTATAATTAGAAACACACTTGGAGAAAGCCATCAATATATTAACAAGAATAATCAGAAGCACTCGGAGAAAACCATAAGATGTCTAGTCAGGTATAATCAGGAGCACACGGAGAAAACCACCATAATATTGTCAATAATAATCGGAAGCACACGGAGAAAACCACCATAATATTAACAATAATAAACGGAAGCACACGGAGAAAATCACCATAATATTAACAAGAATAATCGGAAGCACACGGAGAAAACCACCACAAGTTTTCTTTGATATCATAAAAATACAGAAAAAAAAATTTAATAAATAACAAAAAAATTAATAAAAATTTTTAAATGACAAAATAAAATACAAAAAATGCATAAACAGATTCTGCTAGCTTGTGAACTTCTCATTGTTGAGCAAGGATATAGTTCTAGTACAAGCCAGAATTTTATGCATTTTTTGTATTTTATTTTGTCATTTAAAAATTTTTATTAATTTTTTTGTTATTTATTAAATATTTTTTTCTGTATTTTTATGATATCAAAGAAAACTTGTGGTGGTTTTCTCCGTGTGCTTCCGATTATTCTTGTCAATATTATGGTGATTTTCTCCGTGTGCTTCCGATTATTATTGTTAATATTATGGTGGTTTTCTCCGTGTGCTTCCGATTATTATTGACAATATTATGGTGGTTTTCTCCGTGTGCTCCTGATTATACCTGACTAGACATCTTATGGTTTTCTCCGAGTGCTTCTGATTATTCTTGTTAATATATTGATGGCTTTCTCCAAGTGTGTTTCTGATTATACCTTACTAGACATCTTATGGTTTTCTCCGAGTGCTTCTGATTTTTCTTGTTAATATATTGATGGCTTTCTCCAAGTGTGTTTCTGATTATTCCTGGCTAGACATCTGATGGTTTTCTCCGAGTGCTCCTGATTATTTGTGAAAAATCTATCTCTGCATGAAGAATTTTTTACTTAATGAGTCATGTCATTTCTATTCAGAGTTACATTTAATTAGTGAAATTCTGTCAATAAATCACCACTTACAATATTTTTATCAGGTGGATTTAAAAAATAATAACCTAACTCAGACAAATAATATGCTTTGAGACAGCTGATAAGCATTAACATGAAGGACAAACTGTATTGTTCTTGGTGTCTAAGACAGGTAATTTTATTCAGAGTTTCGTATAAATTTCCGAAGTCATAGTATCAAATCAACACTTAAAAAAATAATTTTAACAGGTGGAAATCAGGCAAAAACAAAAGTTCATTAATCAGACGATTACTACGTCATGAAACAACTGAGAAACGCTATCACACACGAAGATTTCCCTTCCCCTTGAGTTCTAGCGAAGCCCTCCTTCTGTTGCGATCGTAAGGGAGCATCTTGCATCCCACACAAAACATTGACTGCTTATACAGACAACTGATACATGATGGTTGCTAATATGAGAATAGATTATCTTGTGATTCTTGCTAGACCATGATATTATTCACTAATTTTTAAATAAGGTCAATGTTCTTCCTCTTGAGATCTAGGGAGGTACACCTTTTTCAAGAGATCGTGAGTGAGCATTCCATAACCTACAACCAACTTTGGTTGCTTTTACAACATAACATATGAGGAAATATGAAGGTGGGTAGTAAAACTACATGGAACATGATTTTTTCTTCAAAATGAGAAAAAAAAATCTTTTTTTCGTAAATAATTGATGAATGTTCATACATGAAAATACGAAGTACCTAAAAAATACATTTAGTTGCTATTCAACCATTATGGAGTACGTACAGACTAGTGAAGGTACGATACACAAATATCGATCTCGATCTGGAGGACATTGTACATACTGTAGCAAATACTTTGATAACATCTATAATGCTCGTAGACATGAAAAGAACGAATGTGTTAAAAGCCCATACCGTCAAATACTAATTTGTGGCAAGTGTGGAAGACGGTTGACACGAAGAGAGAATTTAAATAGACACGATAAAACTTGTAAAGCCAAGCTCGCGCAGGAGATAAAGTACGTAGATGGAGACGCTATGCTCGGGGACGGTATGTCTTACAATGAAATTGATCTACCTAGTCTTAAAAGCGATTGTGTTAAAATATCTCCAGGTCTTGAGGAAGGAAATAGCTTAACTGTTGTTGAAGATATAAGTAAGGTAGAAGATAATGAAAGTAACATCTCCAGAAAAAGTGACAAGTCGTCTTATAGTAGACTTCTACGGACTTTGGAATATTTTTTTGGAAAATTAGCAAGTAAGCTTGATACCAAGGATGGTACTCCAATGTCAAAAAATTCGAAATACTGGGATATGCAAGATGAAGATGTCAGTGTGTTTGATAAAGATGTGAACAGCATCGATGATGATGATACAAATTATCATAATCATTATTACAACGATTTTCAGAATATGTTCAGCAAACATTCGAAGAAGATGGTGGCATCAAGTGAAATTGATTATATATCGTGGAAAGACCCGAACGTGTTAACGAACAGGTTGCGACTTTTACTTGTTTCGCAAGATGACGAAATTGTATCAGTTATCAAAGAAACGTGGACTATTCTTGATGAACTTAGAATTTCAGGGTATATATAATAAGTTAGTAATGTGTATTGACTGATGAAATTTTATACTTTTGTATTTTTGATATAAATATAATTTTAAAAATTGATATTAAAATGTGTCGTTATTCATGTCCTAATAAAGTTCATGTGTTTTCTACATTAAAGAATTGAGTTGCGGATGACTATTTTAATATCTATGTGTGTGTGTGGGTGTTGGAAAGTTTACATTTTATTTTATGTAGATGAAGGAAAATGAGTGTTGAAGAAGGAAAGAGTATGTAGAATTGAGTGTCGATGACGGAAAATGAGTGTTGAATTGAGTGTCAATGACGGAAAATGAGTGTTGAATTGAGTGTCGATGACGGAAAATGAGTGACGAATTGAGTTTCGATGATGGAAAATGAGTGTTGAATTGTGTGTCGGTGATGGAAAATGAGTGTGGAATTGTGTGTCGATGATGGAAAATGTGTTTCGATTATGTAAAATGGGTGTCGAATAGAGAGTCGATTATGGAAAATGAGTGATGGCAAATGAGTGTAGTATTAACTTGCATCCAGCACTGAGTATGTGTAGCTCGGTTCTGAAGGTTCAATGGGTCCCTGGTCCTATATAAATTTAAACTTAGCTAACATGATCACTGTCAATATTATTTAACTAGCCATCGGTATGCTGTTAAATGACTGGATGTATATTAATACTAGGTTGTTAATTGACTTCATTTAGTTTTTGTGTGCTGAGTGTAGACTGATGAAAATAAGTGAGGAGCTTAATGTAGAATGGACTTGTGTTGATGGATATGTTGGTGTCCTACTGTATGTGCATAAATCGAATGCTAGTGGTCTGATAATATGTTGGGTTATTTACGAAGATATTTATCGATGTGTGCTATGAAAAGCATAAAAGTGTATAGTAAACTTATAGAGTAGGACTCTTGTTTCGGAGACTTTTGTCATAAGGCTTAACAAGGATCGACTCTGAAGGCTTTGAAGATGTATGGTACTGGACATGTCTTGTCTGTAGCTATATCAACACTGAAGGACTCCTGAACTGTAGATGAGAGGTACAAAAATAATTGACTTTGGACCTAGCCCGGTATCGTATAAATTATTTTAGAAATGTGTTGTAGACATTTGGAGTCAGTTGGAGGTTATGTGTAGCTGTACATAATAAAATTTAAATTTGAGTAGTTGAAACTATGTTTGGTTTCTGAAAGTTCCATTTTTCAGAGACTCTTAATCCTTCTAGTAAGTCTAAATGAACCGTGTATGTAGGATGAGAGATTAGTTGTTTCAATATATAATTTAAACTTTTATTTCTTGAAATTCCTATTTTTTTTTAGTAATAACATTGGATGATGTATTGACTCGAGTATTATAGTAAATGGTTCTTGATTTGACTTGCGTATTATTCCAACCGGTGCATGTATATAAGCGAGTCCTAGACAGCAGGTCGCTCAGTTTGTTACTGGCGACGACGACGGTGTAAGGATCACCTAGTTTGATTCTTCTGGTGCATAAGACGCGTAATTACCTGTTCTTGTGAACTCGATGGCATCTTTACCATCTAAAACGACGAATTTGATGGATGTTGTACCATCGACTACGGGAACCCTGTCGTCAGCTATGGCGGAGAAGGTGCAGATCCCGTCGGCAACGACGACGACGTTACCACAAGAGGAGACTTCAACAGTCGTGATACCGTCAGCAGGAGAGACTTTAATGCCGGTGGTGCTGGCTACACAGGAAAACTCTACGAACTTCGTTTCGTCCTCGATGGAAACTTCAATGACTGATGATTCAAGAACGACTAACGAACATCGGTGCTGTTACTGTGACAAAAGTTTTAAATACCGTCAACATGCAAGAAGACATGAAAATCATGTCTGTAGAAGAAACGCTAATCGTGTGACATTTCCGTGTGACCCATGTGGTGTACATTTCACAAACAAAAGTAATTTGATTAGGCATTGTAAAAGCAAAGTTCATTTGCAAGTTGAACATCGAGGAAGCGATGATAATTGCGATGAATATCTGTATCAGTGCCGCTACTGTGGTAAACGATTTGAGCGACTACGAAGTACACGCATCCATGAAAAGCATGGATGCAGAAGAAATCTTGACCATGTAAAATTTCTGTGTGAGAAGTGCGGTGAACAGGTTACACGAAAATTTTACTTGAAAAAACATTATAAATTTTGTAAAGATGGGTTTCTAGCATCATCTCTGGTCCTCTAAGGTGTTACACTCCTGATCTGATGTATCGTGATCTGTATGAATTAGTTGTATTTTGTCACTCTTAAAACGAAATATAATAATTTATTTTAATAGAAATGAATGTTGCAAGGACTGAGAAAATGTATACGATATATATACATACAGTGTCAGATTTTATTGTGTATGCATGTACAATTTAAAATAAATTATTGAATTAAAGAATTTTTTTATTAATTTTTCTTAACCTACATCGTTTATCTAAATGTAATAAACTACATGTGACACGTAATTTAGGTCGGATTTGTAATGTCCGTTTTGTCTTGTTTGTGAGTATTATTTTGTTTACCAATAATGCTGGAGACAGTTTTTTTTTTGCTAAAATTATTTCAGTCTGAGTATGCCATCTGCATTCTTAAGATTTTTATGGGAGATGTTTTGGTAAAGTGCAGGTACAGGTAATGCCGTAACATTAGAGCAAATCTGATAGGAACTTGATTTATTATTTCTAAAATAATAATTTATTACTCTCCCGAAATAAACATAACATACTTGTGGGAAATCTATGGTCTTAAATCGTAACCTGTCATATATTGGTGTACACTACGGAGGTGATATTAAAAAATTGAATAATGTTAATCAATTGCGTACACTTCGAAGTAATCTGGTGCACTGGCTGGGCTGTAACAGTAAGATTCTGGATACTTGGTAAGCGATTATTCGTCCGAATTACTCACACATTCGTACTGATTACTAACATGAATTTAGGGTTCACGAAAAAAATGTATACTAGCCGGGGTCATGATTTAAAATATTTTGCCGCTTATAATTATCAGAGTATTGAGTATGGTATGTAAAATTCGACTCCTCTCGTATATGTGCTACACATTTATTTTTGTAGGTAGCAAGATATACATTCGTAGGCTGATTTTCTGCTCTGGTTCGGTGATGTATACATTGAAGTGGTTCCAGCAAGTACTTTACGTATGCTGGATTATGATTTCACTGGAGTTTTACGTGTACTGAGTTGGAAGGCTAGTGATGAGATGTATGCATGTCTTGAGCAAAACATATGAGTGTCGCAGCATTCTGCAAGCTTGCAATTCCCGCGCGAGGGGTCAATGTTCATTTGCAGGTGATGGTAGGCGTGTCTCGATCGAGAAGTCTCTGCCTCTATCCTTGAGAATTTTTTTTTTGCGATTGGCGTGCTTGAATTTATGTACTTTTGACTAGTCGTACGTGAATAAGTTTAAATTCGTATGCATTGGAACATATTTTTCTACATGAGGTAATAAAAATACATAGATGCTACATTGACTGAGATAGGTATCGAACACATGGTTCTTACCCTATGAGTGACTAGCACTTGTTTGATCTATCTCCACTAACCCTCGTTTACTTTGTGATATAGATGGGACATGGCTGTTTTCAGACAGATTATGGTTAAAATGTCTTGGACAAAGTGTCCTTTGTAGAAATTACTATGTGTGGTAATTATTTTAGTCGAAGTGGTAATTTAATAAAACACGTAAAAATAGCGTGAAGGTTTTTCTAATGTGTAAACAAATTAATGATAGGATGAATTTGTATGTAGAAATGGTGGTATACTACATCTCTTGAAGAACACTGCATGGTATATATAATGAAAGACTCTTGGGCTCAAGAAACTATACCTACTATAGGTGGAAAGGATGATACGGTTTCCAAGATTAAATGAAAGGAACTTTGATGATTTTTTTCTATATACTACAATTATTTAATTGAGTTTGTGATGATGGGATGAAGGATTAAATAATAAAACTGGACTCATAGGCTTTTACAGAAAATGAGAATGGAGCTCACAAGATCATAGATTGTGGTAAATCACTGACAACTGAAATGTGGAAACGATATCATAAAATGAGTTATATTGATGCAGCTCATGACAATATTGATGACAGCTATGATGATGATTTACATCTGTGATAGTGACACGGACGCGGAGATTTAAAGACAAATAATATTATGAATATAGAAAAGATGGAAGCCTTAGCACGCCGATCGTGACGAGAAACAAATATTGAAGGATGTTGATGGTATCGGGAAGACTGAAACTAATCAAGGTATCAACACTGTGAAAAGTGAGAATACATTCAAGCCTATATTTAGCAGATCCTCCATACTTTGTATAAATGGTGGACTCCTGAAAAGGAAGCATGAAGGCGATGAAGACACTTCGACATCAACGATATTGAGTTCTTATACGGTAATCTGGGTGAAGACGTTGTCTTCTACGGTGATTGCTACAGTGACTCTGAGGCTGTTTACAAAGGCATAGACTGTAATGCAGAACCTAAAGCTGACAAGATCGAAGAATGTGGTGGTGTCCTGAGACCGAAGCGATGGAAACGTCGTGATATAATAAATAAATCTGATCAAGCTTGTGATGATCGCTGGCTAGATGATGAAAGTAACCCTGAGGATGGTGTTAAAACGGAAGACACCAGAGATCATAATATTAATAATAGACAAGCAATGAAGATGGTGGCAGAAGAGATTGATTCCACATCATGGAAATATCCAAAAATATTGGTTGACCGGCTAAGACTGATGGTGGCATCTGTTCGTAGAGGAAACTACTTGCATATCGTGGAAGTATCGTCCATACTGTAAGAACTTCGGAACGCTGGCTACATACAATAATCATTTGATTAACTGTCATTTGTGTACTAATGAAAAATAAAATGAATTATTTATATTTACAAAAAAGTATGATTTATTTCTTGTATCCTGATTTCCAAATAAGCCTGTGTTTCCGCTACTGTATGTGTGATCATTCCGTTTCCTGTGTGTACTGTGTGTACGTTCCGATTTCCTGTGTGTACATTCCGTTTTCCTGTGTGTACATTTTGTTTTCCTGTTTGTACATTTCGTTTTCCTGTTTGTACATTTCGTTTTCCTGTTTGTACATTTCGTTTTCCTGTTTGTACATTTAGTTTTCCTGCTTGTTCATTTCGTTTTCCTGTTTGTACATTTCGTTTTCCTGTTTGTACATTTCGTTTTCCTGTTTGTACATTTAGTTTTCCTGTTTGTACATTTCGTTTTCCTGTTTGTACATTTCGTTTTCCTGTTTGTACTTTTTGTATTCCTGTGTGTACTTTTCGTTTTCCTGTGTGTACATTACGTTTTCCTGTGTGTACTGTGTGTACATTGCGTGTTGGAGCCGAGTAGACTTGTATCCATGTAGCTTCATAGACATTTAGTTTCGTAGCCATGCGGTCTTTTAGTCATGCAGTCTCTCAGCCATGTTTAACTCGGAACCAGCTAGATCCTTTTAGACTCGTAGCCTTGTAGCCTCGTAGTCTCTTAGACTCGTAGCATTGTGGCCCAATATCATTGGAGCTGTTGAAAGAAAAAGTAGTTGGGGCATTTGGAGCTTTTGGAGCCATTTGGAGGCTGTTGGAGCATTTGGAGGCTGTTGGAGCATTTGGAGCTGCTGGAGCATTTGGAGCTAAGAAGTAGTCGTTGCACGTCTATGCAAAGCTAAATGTTTATAAGTTTGCTGGCTTTCGCAAGTGATTCTGTAGTAGGATAGAAATTGTGTAATAAATATTATGTTTGTAAACGACTTTGTGGTGTTTTATTTCTCGAACCTTACGCTTTTCTGGTATTTAAATTAAATTTATTTTAGCTTCGTCCAGGATCGTGTCAAGGACCTTAGACGACCTAATTAATCAGTATATTGTTTGCAAATTTATTTAATGTTTTTTAAACTTTTTCCTGAATTTTTAGTTTAATTATTACGAATTTTCAATATGGTGGTCTTGATGGCTTATAGGATGATGGTAGTAGAGGTTTTAAAGTCTCTTTAAGAATGTTGAACGTGGCTTATTGAATTTATTATTTTTTCATAAAATTAAACATTATTGCAACGATCGAGGATCGAACCAAGGACTGGAGCGGATCGAATCGATATGTAAATTAATGAGTGATTTTTTTGATGAATTTTGGATTTTTTCCCGCTTTTCTAGCTACATTATTACATGATTTCAAGATGGCGTCCGAATTTAAAGATGGCGGGGGGCACCTCGGTAATAAATGTTTACTGCACTGTAGCGGGTAAGAATGAAATTATCCAGATGGAAATGTACTCTATAATATGAGTACACACACAAGATGACGTACTCCAGCAGGTGGTAGCTCCTGGTAGCATCTACTGAACATTAAATGTCGGGTCCATGATGGTCGACAAGGACAAAGTCAAACTTCAAAGTCAAGGTCAAATTTCAAGGTCAAGGTCAAATTTCAAGGTCAAGGTCAAATTTCAAGGTTAAGGTCAAATTTCAAGGTCAGGGTCAAATTTCAAGGTCAATGGTGTGGTGACCAGATAATTATACTAACATGGTATCGGCACACTCTAGCCGACGAAAACAAGATGTTGGTCTCCAGCGTATGAAGACAAGATGGCGGACATGACGTTATATCAGCTGACGATATATGAACCTTGGTATTGGTGACGGTAGATCGGTCTGTAGGTGGCTTCTGTGGAGGAAGGATCTGATGTTTTTTTTATTTTTTACCCTCACCGGTTTCGAACCAAGGACGGGAATCGATATAATCAATCATTATATTTATTGTCAATTTATTTAATGAATTTTGAACTTTTTCCCGCATCTCTAGCATAAAAATTACGGATTTTCAAGATGGTGGCCAAATGACAAGATGGTAGGTCTGTCTCGAACAGGTGGTGCTATTATTACTTTAAATTAAAAAAAAATTACAAGTCCAAATATGCATGTTATTTGTATATATACCTTATTTAATCTTCGGTCTGGTAAATGTCTCGATGGCCGAGCGGTTAAAGGCGTATGTTTTCCAACCTAGAGCTCAGAGCTGCGATGGTTCGAATCACAGCTTTTCCAATATATTTTTCATAAAAAATAAAATTTAAAATGTCGATAAGGTTCATAATAGCTATGGTAGGTAATGGAACATCGACCTTATGTGATGAGACAGAGCGACGCTGGCGCTCTCTAGGAACAAACGACAGAAACAAAGTCGACGGTATCCAAGATGGCGGCCTGCGGCGGAACAAAAAAAATCAAGAGCGATGCTGGCGCTATCTAGGAACAAATAACAGAAACAAAATCGACGGTATCCAAGATGGCGGCCTCCAGTGGAACAGAAAAAAATCAAGAGCGACGTTGGCGCTATCTAGGAACAAGCAACAGAAACAAAGTCGACGGTATCCAAGATGGCGGCCGTAACGAAAATTGCAACGGTTACGTCATAGTTCAAAATGGCGGGAAACACATCACCGGAATTTTCTAGAACACAATGACGTCATCCAAAATGGAGGGTCCAAAATGGCCGCCGTGATCTACTTGTCCCGTTACGTTATGTCCCGTTACGATGTGTCCCGTTACGCTTATCCAAGATGGCCGCCGTGACGTCACAATCCAAGATGGCCGCCGTGACGTCACAATCCAAGATGGCGGACACCGACAATCTTCAATCCACAGCCTGAAGCCTGATCCAGTACCGGCCAAACTATACTACTATTAAATTTCACATCACTGCCGAAAGTTATTATTTAAATCAGAATGTACTTAGCTTGAACTATTTAGAGCTTATTTTACCACTTTTGTATGTACAATCATAAGATATAGGTCTGTCTGACAAGTGTTTGACACCGAAAAAGGACAAAAAAAAAAAAAACACTTGCAGAAATGTGATGACTGAAACCCTTTTTTAGTTTCCGCGACTGTTTAATAATGGAAAGACCGCGAACTGCAATTAAGTATTTTGGCTGTCGGGAACCTAATGTGTATAGTTTTCCTTCTTTTAACGTCCGCTGTCCTTCGAAAGATTCCCAAGGTTGACGCGTGAAATCTGGAACGTTTAAAGCATGCAATTTGTGGTCAGGCATTTTGGGTTGGGACCTTTGGAGTCCGTAATTGTATGGAATCACGCTAAGCTATTTCGTAAAATCGTCTATTGTCAGCTTTCAAAGATAATTGACCTATTTCATGTCAAACTATCTAAAGTACTTAGCTACACTGGTGGATACAAGCATGGCAAAGTGTGTATGTATAATGTTGTGTTGTGAATTAGGTGTGCTAATAGATGGGTTTGCGAAAATCCCTAAATATTCATTCTAAAATACAAGTTGTGTGCAATCTATTAACAATAATATTTTGAAGTTTTCATGCAAGAATTTTACCTAAACATCCTTCTTTTTATTAGTAAAATTTTCTTCCTTTTACCCCCCCCCCCCTCCCATTTTCGTAGCTGTAATTTTCTGAGTACAACCCTTAAAAATAAACCTATGCACACCTTAATTACATACATATATGGTAAAGAAGTAAGTTTTATCTTTAATGGGTAGAGAGTTAAGTTTCAAAATTTGGCTTCGTCAAAGCTTAATATCCGTATAAAAAATACTTTTGTAAATTTACGTACTCGATGTTAAAGTATTTAAAAAAAAATTTCCGTATTTAGGAAAAACACATAAATTCTGTACATTTTAAAACATTCCAAGTGCAAAATTACTATACTGCGTAGTGTAATTTTACACTAAATACATGTTGATATTCTAAAAATTCCGCACAGTTGCCTTGTAAATTTACGATTCTCTAAAAGGTTTTTCACCCACAATGTGTTAGTAAAATTTCATTATCATAAAGTAAAATAACACCTTATATTGTGCACTCCTATTGCACAAATATTTCAAAGATAATACCTTATATTGTGATAGTAATACACAAACAGGATATGTGTAGTTTACGCAAACAGTACGCATTGAAAACAAACTAGTAGCAAGTGTAAAATTACTCACTGTGTGCTCTCTGGGTGCATATTAGGCAACATTCCTTGTGCAAAATTACCATAAAATCGTGTAATGTTTCACCAAGTGTAGATTGATAATCAAAAAATTCAACAGTTTTGTAAAAATATACATGTTTCTGTACAAACGAACAATTCTTGAGATTTTACAACCTTCCCTGTAAAAATATTTCGTGAAATTAAATATACAAACGTTTAGTAATTTTCCATTTTTTTGTAGTGTAATTTAAAAAAATAAAACAAGCACAGTTTGTGTAATTTTACACTATTGTTTGTAGATAACAAAAGAATGCTTCAGAAAAAATAAACAAATGTAAATATTTTATTTCAATGACTTATTAATGAAATAACATATTTGAATGTGTATGTGAAATTACACATATAAAAGAGTTAAAAATATCAGTGCCCTTTTTTTTGTCCGTAAAATGTGATTGTATTTACACACTGACGCCATTGAAAATATTTATAATGACCAAAGAACTGGGAAAAAAAAAAAATATTTTACAATTCTTACTGACAAAAACCAATTTAATATAAATTGGGTTACGAAAGTATTATTTCTTAGTGATTGTTATGTGCAAAATGGTATTGAAGTTAAGATGGTTGAATAACAAACAGAAAGTCGTGGGTTATTCTTCCGCTAGGTCACTCAAATTATAGAAAGTAATTATGTGGTAATTAAAAGTTAATAAAATTAAAAATAAAACAGTAGGAATGGTTCAGTATCAGCCATACGCCATACGCTGTAAAAAGTAAAAATTTACATGTTCATTGTTATTGTAATTTAGTATCGGTTGCATTAAAATTATCTGACGTAAGTAAATTTGCAGATGCATCATTTGTAAATCTATACAACAAGGAGTAAAATTACACCAACATCTATGGCATATTTATTAAACCATAGCTAATGTAATAATTGTACTCTAAATGTATGTGGCAACGGAGTCTCCGCGTATATGTTTTTCGTGTATTTTTACTTTAGTGTTTAAGTAAAAATACAGCAACGTGTGTTGGTGTCAAATTACACTAACATTGGTATATTTTCAGGTGGAATGCCTAAAGCTAATAGTTACTGGCTGCTACGAATAGTTTGTTTTCTATCTAAGTCATTGGCGTTTAATATATAATTTATTTTTATAAATAACTACAAATAGTAGACATGGTGTTAAAGTCTGTTTTTAAATATTTGATGTGCGAGCGATAGTTTTTTAAGAAAGACAAATAAGTAGTTGAAAAATGAAATCCGACGTGTAGTTTCCCGCTCGAGGCAAAGGTCTACAGGGATGGAACTAATATGATGTGGCTGCCCTATTTATGGTGGAATCGGGAGAACCCCGAGAAAGCCCACAGGCCACGGCAAATTTATCCACGTTTCACACTGGTTTTTCTCGATATCGCCGGTAGTCGAACCACGGTCGCCCTGTTGGGAAACGAGTGTTGTGACCACTCGGCCACCGAGTCTCTAAATTGTTAAAATAAACGATAAAATAATTTATTCTTATAGCATTAAATCGTTGAAACCATTATGAAGTCTTTCGATTCCTATCTCTGAACCCTTAAAGTCTGATTAAAATAGCGAAGGAATGTGTTACTGCTAAATTAATTTTAATGGTTATTTACCCCGACTGATGATAGGAAATGGAAAATCTACATTTAAATTAGTGCAATAAGTAAGTCTCCAAAGATACACCACTACAAAACGCTTCGTTAATTAAAAGTTTTGAGTTTAAGATAATTTATTCAAACAAAACGTAGGGTCTTTATTCACATCTGCTTCTCACATTCTTTTTGAAGATCGTAATCTTCTGGAAGGCCTACAGTATGACTGCATTCTGTGTGTAGTCAATGTAATTTGGTGTTGATCACCATCACGTACTTGATCAATGGGATGCGTTTAAAATAAGTATCGTACTTTTGGGATAAGTGACAGCACTCTGTGATCAGTTACCATTTTATGAAATAGTATTTCATTTTCGGAGTTCAGTCGCTATCTTATGATATAAGTCTCCATCCTCCGTAATAAGTAACCTTCTTCAGAAGCCCAGTCACCCAGTCACCATCTTCTGTCATCTATCAACGTATTCTGAAGTTGGACACCGTCTTCTGATGTCTGTCACCGTCTTCGGAAATCAGTCATTTCCTTTTTGACGTGACAACGTCTAATAAATCGATGAACGCCGGCTTCACGCACGAAAAAGTGTCCCTTTACGCACATTGTCCCGTTACGCTCATTGTACGCTTGCGCCGCATCTATCTCTCTTCCACTCGATTGGAACAACCATCGATGTCACTTTTTCGAGGCACATTAAACTTGAAACACTCCCATTCGTTTCCTACTTTTCCTATCATCGTCCTATCCTTAACAGAATAACACAGATTGGAAGAAGTTAAATAGCAAACATGTATAAAAGTTATGGTTAAAATAATCTCTTCGTTAAAGTAATAAACCTATTTGAATTAATGAGTGCAAATAAAAGTAAATTCATCAATTAAATTGTAGATTTCATTTCACTCATTCTTTGTATCCATACAAAATAGTAATAATTCAATAAAAATGATTCAATTTTTATTCATAAAAGTATGCAATCATTTTATCAATGGTTTGTTATGACGTCACGTTAAACTATCGTCCGTAAACCGACTTTACAGACAACCAATTACTTCTTTCTTGTGTAATTATCACTATTTTGGATGAATCACAATCGTTCGAATCGCATTCTTTTCTTTCATCCACATTATTTTGTCAGGATGTTTGAGATTTACCAACATTGTTTTTCTTTGTGTGTCATATTTTGGGTCAGCAATCAATATTGTAAATCAGCTAGCTAATGTCCGGCATCAGTGGCGAGGCGTGAGGTTTACATGAGGGGAAGCAACAACTCCGTTCACATCAAAACATAGGGGGGGGGGGGGGGTCCGGGGGCCCTCCCCCGGGAAAATATGGATTTCAAGGTACAAAATGATGCTATTTAAGTAGTTTTCTTAACTGAACATTGACTATTCCACAGGTAGAAAAATTGACATTTTTTTTTAAATAAATTATTTTTAAAAAATAATGTTTGAATTTCATTATTCTGATAGTAAAATACCTACTCTACATTACTTATATACTAAGTGGGAGTGTAGTATCATCGATATCTGGTACAAAATATATAAACAGACAACACATGGCAAAGTAAGTACTTAAAATAAAGAGAAGAACCTCATAAAAATTTACTAGAATAGTAAAAATTAAATCTTGGAATTTTTCGTACCAACACAAAAGAAATTATCTTCATACGTGATCAGAAACTCTGTTAACTGGTACGTGTACCAAGAAACTGGCACGTCAATTATTCCTGAAACGCCACGATTTTTTTTCCTAGCCTAAATTATTCTAAGTGTGTAAGGGAGGGTCCAGGGTCTCAGGTCGGAGCCTATACACTCTACCATGCGGGTTTTTAACCATGCAGGACAAGGGCGCGTGCATCGTGTGCTATTGGGGTTTACTGGCCAGCCATGGCTGCGATTGGCGCCATGACTGACGCCCCATTGGTCGCCTAGCTTAAAAGCTAGCTAATGTGACCCAGGTAAAACCTGCATAGACACAGGGAAAACCCTGGGCTGGTTCATGCGGGGATCAAATATCATGCATTAAGCAAGTAGGTAAGTACTGGACAAGAGGGAAGAAGGGTCCAGGTAAGAAGAGTTGGAGGGGCTGAAAAATCAACCATGCTGGAGTTGGGTGCTTGGGCCTTGCGGCCCGCATTTAAATGTTGGGTACTCCTGGGTTATTATTAACCAGGGGCGCTTGCGCCCCCAGGGGCGGGCGACTTCACTCGTCAGCCCAGCCCAGCTGCCCAGGCAGCCACAGTTAAACCAGATGTGGGCAGTCGAGCCAGTAAACCGGCTCGAACTGCGGGCGCACGGGGCGAAAGGCAGCCTGACATTGCGCCATCTTCATCTTCCTTCTTCCAGTCAACAGCCAACAACCTTTCAAGCCAGGGTGGGGGTAAGTCGTTCAGACGAATTAAGTATCTTGCGAGTCGGACCCTCTTGTCCTCCAAAATCCCGGGACGGTTGAAGGTCGCGCCGCCCAGGCTACCACTGGCTCCAACAGGGCCCCAACTTGAAGGCGCCGCCATCTCTTCCTTCAGAATTCCGATGCTGTTCAGTTCCGTTGCGCGCGCGGCAGTTCACAGCTCCGCAAGTTCCAGCCCGCAGTTCGTCTACACTTCGCATCTAGGGCACATCGAGCTTCCCTGCAGTGCCTTCGCCGACGGAACTGATTTCTGCCACGCGCCGAGCTGCATTCAGGCTACCTTTCACCCCGATAGCCGTAATAACGACTCCACAGGCCGGCCATTGGTCCGCGGACTGCTATTGGTTATTCACAGCCACCCCAGCGAGATTGCAACTCTCGAGCTGGGATCCCGTATCCGCCACCCGCGGGACGCGTACGCCCACAAATCCCCCACGCACTGCCAGGCAACAGCCCGCGAGAGAGATGCGCGCGTCCCGAGAGACGACCGCCGACTGAAACGCGACCTCGCCATCTGCCCTGCCGAACTGTGGCGGACATAGCCGAAGCAGTCAGAGGAAGAATTCCACCGTCTGCTTCGGCCATGTTCGCTTTAGTTCGGCAAGAAAGCGCTACCTTCGTAGCTTCTACCACGTGTTTTTACAGCCAATCCCCTCCCTGAACCTTTGTACCATGCCACCCCCCCCCCCCTTCCGAAAAGAAACTACTGATAAGTAAATTATCCTTCGAAGATTAACAGCGTAGATGCTAGGCTAGAGTCTTTCAATGACAGAAGGTGGCAATTTCTCTAACTAACTGACTGCCTTTTGCTGGCAACAGGTCGACCTGAAGCTATGTCATCATTCTGGAGTCTGGCTCGATGCCCTGCTCGCGACCGCAGCTCACACAGCGTAGTACTGCAGCTAGGACTTTTCAATGACAGATGGTGGCAATTTCTCTAACTGACCGACAGCCTTTTACTGGCGTCAGGTCGACCTGAAGCTATGTCACCACTCTGGAGTCTAGTCCGACGCCACAGTTCGCGACCGCCCCACTTACACGATCATATTACACAGCCACAATGAGTGCTAACTGGCAGCACGACGGGAAACGGCATAAGCAGCCCCCAAAAAGACCAGACCTGACCAAACCAATGCGGACTAAAAGTCCAAGTGCCCCACCCTTGCATAGTAGAACTTCTACCACGCCCCACTCTTCTTCCAGGACCATCCTTCTATTCCTGTAATCCACCTGCTTGTAATAATGCATGACCTTTGCATCCCGCATGTATGTGCCCAGGGTTTTCCCTCTGTCTATGGAGGTTTTACCTGGGCCCAACTTATCTAGTTTTAGTCTAGAATTAAGAGTGAGGGGAGTTAGTCATGGCGAAAACGTCTGCCATGGCTGGCCAATCCCCTCCTAGCACATGATGCACGTGACCTTTTCTGCATGGTTAAAAACCCGCATGTTTAGAGCGTATAGGGCTTGCCCTGAGACGCACTTAGAGTCTTCCCTACCTAGACCCCTCCCTTACACACTTAGTTTTAACTTAGGTTAGGAAAAAAAAAAAAACTGCGGCAGACTTCCTGCTGAAAGCGGTCCTACCAGCGCTTCTAAACCTAGCAACGCTTCTAAAACAGCATGTTTTGTGTGTTAACGAGTTCTTTTCTTATAGCGCACAGCGCACAGTACTGGGTCCTAAGAAGATAGTGTAAAAAATACATACACCTAACGGCACGAGCCAAAGTAAAATACTATTCTGAATAAAATATTTATTTAAAAAATACAATGTCTGGAAACTGCCTGGGCAAGCACTGCTTGCCTTGCTTGCCCTGACGAGACGCCACTGTCCGGCATGCTTTGCAATGCCTGAACCAATTTTTTTTTTTAATTTGTTTGAAGTAGGTACACATATATTTACAAAGATCTCTCTCTCTATATATATAATTCTTTATCTCTCTATGCATTTCTATTTATCCCTCTATATCTCTACCTACATATAAAACCAACTCTATCTCTCATAGCTCTCTATATCTGTATCTTCCTCTATAGCAATGGAAATATTAAATATCTATGTTCTTGCCTATTAATATTTTTATCAATTACCTATTTTACCTGTCACAGATGGGACATAGGTATATATAAACACGCGCGTATTCGAATGCATTGCTGCGTCAAAATTTCCAAGCAGATGGTGCGCAGAGCTTCAGGAAAAACAACGCGATTTCAAAACTACACAAGATATCCGAGTGGGGTATGTTAACGAAAAGAATTTTAGAGTTCGCTGAGGCCCGACAAGTACTTTTAAATTTGGATCATGTTTTTAAACTGCATTTCTAGAAGAGTTAAAATGGCTAAAACGCATGTTTTCAGAGTAATTTTTAGGCGTAAAACAACCAGCAGAGATTATTAAAAGCACTTAAGGGACTTGCATTACACCTTTATCTTCATTTATCGGCCATATAATGTTGCGGTCACAGCTAAAATTTCACAGTTATCCTGTGCACGACGAGAAAGACTACGCGTCAATTCAGAGCCTTGCGCTTAGAGGTGATACCGCGCTAGAAATACCATCGAGCGTCGTGCTTATCATCCCGCCTCACTAACACACGTACACCCCTGACGAGGCGGGGCCCTTAAGATGTTGAACGAACGAACATTTCAATTTTTTTTTTTTTTTTTTTTTTTTTTTTTTTTTTTTTTTTTTTTTAAATTTTGTGTAGATGAGGTGGCGCAAGCCTAGATGTTCTTGCGTCCAGCAGCAACCTGGTTGTCATCGGTGTTACCGGTGGACCGTCCGACGTGACGGTCGAGGTTCGCCGTGTAGACGGCCGTCGGGGTACAGTCGGTGGCGCTCCGCCGGGGTACAGTCGCTGCCCCGCGCGGTACCAGGGGGCCGACGGCGTCAGTGCGTGGCGCCCCGGCCCGCGGCGTCGTTTAATAGGCGGTGGCGCGGCGAGGCACGTAATGGAATGTAATGACTTGGACGCCACTCGCCGCCCGGACGCGGTCGTGTCCGCGCGAGAGAGGCGAGTTTCACGCAAATGTGTCGGGAAAGGTAAGAAAAAAAAAGGGAGGGAGGGGAGGAAATTATGATGGGGGAGGGGGTAATAACAATTTTGTTCCTGGCCGCAGGGCAGCGAAGGGGAAGAGCGGACACCCCGGTTAAGTGGCATATAGCGGGGCCTTTTTTTTTTTATTATTAACACGACGACCTGGAAAGGTGCCTCGCTCGCCTCTTCGGCGGAAGAACGTGCCAACTCGCCCGTTTTCGTGTTTGTTTTATCGCTCGTAATTGAGCATCGCGGCCGCCTGAAGGAACGAGTTAGGGTGGGAAGAGAGGGGTGGATATTCTCCGGCGCCGTAACACCCAGGCCATTTGCGGTAATTAGAGGCCGATCGATAATTCAGCCTCGAGAAAAGAATTTCCATAACACGTCGCCTCGCATGTCGCTGAAAACCATCTCTTTAATGTAACTCCACACTTATTTTTTTATTTTTTTTAGTCCAACGAGTTTCCCCCACCCCCTTACTCAGGAACGTGAATTCTCGAGACCATACGTTAAAAAAAAATCGTGAAATTTAACACCGCGCTATTCGCATAAACCATAATATCGTTCGTTGACTTATTTACGCATTTATATTCTGCCAGTCGGGGTCTGAAGTTCGTAAACTGTTTTGAGGAGCTGGGGCGTAACTCCACCAGAGTTTACCTGGAGTAGCGGGAAGAAATAACCTCTGCGCGGCAATTTTCAATGTAACCGACAGGGCTATAAAATCTCAAAGTTTTAAAATACGTGTCTGCCTTGGAAAAGTGTGGGACCAGCACGTGTGTGTGTGTGTGTTTAGCCTATTATTTAACGATAGCCTCGCAAAACATCTGAAAGGTAAATGTTATCGATATGGAAGTTGAGTAAATAAATATTCATAACGATTAGGGCCCCCCCCCCCCCCCTTGAACTGATCACTCGCTGCACAATCCCGTTAGTACCGACGCTTTAATAAACACATCGTGATTGTGTTTATTTTTCTTGACGGGTTTTTATTTATAACCTTGTTATAAATTCGAAGAGAGAAAAATCTTGATGTATAAACTAAGGCTCCTCTTGGAAATCCATTATAAAATATATGTAGGCGCCTCTTTATGGTGTATATGACGTGGATGTTCATAAAATTAACATCGATTCTACGTAATGGTCTGAATTAAAAATTATCTACAATACTTTATATATATATAAGTTTAGAGAGAGAGAGAGACAGCTAGTTAAACACAGTGTTTTTTTTTTTTATCGATTTGCTTTACTTTTACGGGGATTAGGCCTTGCCAACTTTTAATTTAAAATACCTACTTTGATACTGCTTGCAATAAATCTTAAATGATAAATTTTTCGGTTTGACATAACGTAGGACTTAGCTTTGGCCACTTGTTGAAGTCAGCACTTGTGAGCTGGCGTGGTTATCAACGGTAGATGTAGTAGTCGCCCGCGAGAAATAATAACTTATTTCCTCGCGGCGCTCACAGACTTAGAGCCTGTTAGTAGATATGTGCGTTTGCACCAAAGGTATGGAAGATCTGGGAGATATTATTCATGTCTTGACGTGAAAAATAATGGGATGGATAGTTCGAAATTAGAATTCTAGCAACAGGAGGGAATCATACAAGATGGCGGCGACTGACGCCTCTTTAAGTTCGGACTGACGGGCTGAGCTGAGACACTGCCGCCTGCTATGGCTTCTCCCCACACACCAATGGCGGCTTCAGGATGACTTTTCGGGAGGGGCTATCCCACAAAAAAAGGTCATAGTTGCAAAAAATGAAAGTGGTCAGATATTGGCTTTGGAATATTATTTACAAATTACAGGTTTCAAATACAGAACATTAGTAGTTCCATGCAACTTTTGATGAGATAAAAGTTTAACATATGAAATTAAATATTTAAGTAAACATAAATATACATTAATCAATAAAATTGTTCTCGGGAGGGGCTATCGCCCCCCACCGCCCCCCTTCTGGAGCCTCGCTTGCCACGCACACGCCCACAGTTTGGACTGTCATTTAACGATCATTCATCAGTCCGCCTGGCTATCCACGAATGGTTGAAACTTCCCGTGGGGAAAGTGTCGTCTGTAAATGAATCGTTTGCTGTGGTTGCACGCGTATTAAAGAGGATGGTACGGAAGCCCCGCAGTGTGTGAAACGAAAATAATAATAATAATAATAATAAGTGAGCGAGTCTTTCAGTACTCGTAAGAGATGTGTAAACATATAACCTCAGTAACGAGCAAATTCACGTGTTCTCATGTTGCAAAGAAATATAATATAAAACTCGTACCCGAAATTTATCGTAGAATTGTTTAAAATAATGCCTAGCGTGATAAATAGTATACGAAAATTCTACATGTTAGGAAAATAATTGTGACAATTTTTCCTCTTTTTAAAACATAACTATAATTCCTTAACGAGATGGTAATAACCTAACTTAACCTAACCGAGCCGAACAGGAACCCAAGCCAACCCAGGCTAGGTTAGACTAATTTATATTTATTTTATACAATCTTTTTTTCAAAGTGGGTGCATTTTACGCGCTTCGGGTGGTTTCGGAACAGTTTCGAAGTAGTTTATGCGCACGATGTAAGCATTTGCGGGTTAAAAAAGAAGAAAAGAAAAGCTGGTACATTTGATGCACTTCGGCTATTTTCGGAACAGATACATGCAGTTCGATCGCACAGTGTAAGCAAGTGTGTAATCAATATTGGTTTCATTCTGGTAATCAATTCTGTGCAACAATCTACTCAAAGATCCCCTTACGATCGAGGGAACAAGTATCGTTAAAAATAGTGAAAATGTAGGAACCACAGAAGTTTTAACGCAAAAAATTCGAAAGTAAATGAGAACTAAGAAATAAATACATACAAATTAATGTCAGAGTTGAAAATAAAAAAAAATTGAATTGACTCGCGATTAAAATAGAATAAAGGAAGGATATGTTTAAATGCAGGTTACATTGTAAATCTTGGTAATATACACAAAACATCAACGTTCGTAAGAACACACGAGTAAAAACACGAAATAATTATAAATAATAAAATAATTTCGACATACAAGAACCATAAACACGAGCTTTCCAAATAGCTTCGACGGAAAAATGTATACTTAAATGCATGAATGACTCGGGGCCGCCATCTTGTCGATATTTCAATAGTTAACGCAGTATGGTTCAACTTTCAAATTTCTTGCGTTTTGGCTTGTGTTTTTGACGACCATATTTAAAGAGAAGTGATCTAAAAACTTTAAAAGATCTCACGATGTTATAGGTATTTATTATGCACATTATATTTACACTCGTACTGGAACAACACAAAACATAATTTCCTGGGTAAGAATCCAAACTAGCATCACTGCAAACACTATTATTTTGTGATACAGATGTTTTCATGTAAATGTACAAATTTACAAATATCTGTAATTTTACATTAATATTTCTGTTCTATTTATAAAAAGCTACAGTGACACGCTAGTTTATTCTACTATTGTGACATATCTGATAGATATTTTATTTTACTATGGTGACATGGCTGAAGGATATTTTATTGTACTATGGCGATATGGCTGATAGACTTTTATTCTACTTTGGCGATATGGCTGAATGATATTTTATTCTACTATGGCGATATGACTGATAGATACTTGATTCTACTATGGTGACATAGTTGATAGATATTGTACTCTACTATGGCGACATGGCTGATAGATATTTTACTTTCTTATGGTGACATGGCTAGTAGATATTTTCAGCGGAGTAGTTTTTCATTAGGCTTGATTGCTTCTCTCATACAAGTATTTTAGTTTTGATTTGAGGAGTGAAGAACATTTAGAATCGGCAAGTCATATCCTTCATATATTCATAAGTAACTGTGCCAGTCTTTTGGGCATACTTGCTGATCATCAACTAATGACATTTTCCTCGCGATATCTTTATATGCGTCGCTTACACTCGTCTAGAGCGCAAGGTGGACTGAAGATCGCGAACTGACAGACCAAACTGCTCATGTACACTTTTAGAAATTGAAGTAAATTTACGGACTTTCAATGTAGAATAATTCACCTCAAATAAAAAGGAGAGTTCGTCGTAATTTCAAATAACCGATCTTCGTATAAACTAGGCCATATTTAAACTTCTGAGTTCTGTTTAACGTTATAAACAGGGAAATCACACATTTGCAAGAAACAACAGCGTTCTTGCAACAGTGTTAACAAGTTTTTGAAGTTTTGCTGATGTACCTACCAAGATTATTCTTGTGGTTTAGTTCCCGCAAATTTTTGTTAATATCGGTAAATTTGCAAAGATCCACTGATAGTTTATAACCAGCGTCCTTCGTGAATAAAAGGTGAAAATATTCAATAGTGTAGAGAAAAAATGTAGATAGGCTTATTGCTACCTAAATAATGGGGCATTATGTTTCTGAAAATGTAAGTACGATAACAGTGAGTAATATTTTTTTTTTTTGCCATTTTGGTACATAAATAATGTTCTCAGCGTAGTGCATTAAATGAAGTAGAACTTGTGGATCAAAAAATTTTGAGGATTGGAATAGGTATCCGCCTTATTTGTCACGTGTTCCCTAATTCAGTGTTTCCCAGCTTTATGAACGCATTAATATGCTTACTGTCCTGAGATGTTTCCAGGAAAACGACGCAATTATTCCGATCACGCAAGCAGTGAAATGTTAATGTCCGGTTTCTCCCCAGTTTCTTGTCCCACTCTTGCTCTCAGAGCGCCGAACGTGTGAACCAGTGTTTAGCTACAAATTACTGTGGGGGACTTTGCCTTTTACTGACTTGTCTCCTTAACGAGAAATTTTCTAAAGAAGTTAAACGGAATAAATAATGATATACAGGTGGAACATGCTGTGGAGGCAGGCCATTAAGTCCCACTGGAGCGGTTACACTGAGAATAATGGCCATTAACAAGGATAATACCGAAATAATGTGGCGTTGCTGCGAGGCCAAAGCCTTTCAGTTATGTTCTTATAATGATATGATATTTCATCACTAAATATATATTTTTGAACATTTTTGACTCCTGATGATTATAAAGCGGATTCTTTTGGAAATAATAAATAATAATAAAGATCTGCTTCCATATCGGAGAACGTATTCAGATATTTTTTTTTGAATATTGCTGCGTGAATACAGCTAGCTACACACTCTCTCTACGAAATTTTGTAATCTTTTAAGGGGGGGATACAGGAGCTAAACTAGGCTACATTACATGGATTTCTAAGAGAGCCTATCTATTGTAGCTGTTACAGTGGTTCGATTTCTGGAAAGTTTTTACGTAGTTTTTCGTTTTATGGTGGCCAAAACTCAAACTCAAAAAGTGTATGTGTATATATTTCTTGTGTGCGTGTGTATGTCACTGAACTCCTCCTAGACGGCTGGACCGATTTTGATGAAATTTTTTGTGTGAGTTCACGGGGATTCGAGGATGGTTTAGATTCACAATTGGATATTTTATCTCGATTCTGAGTTAAGAAAAAACTAAGAAAACACGCTTTAAAAGCAAAAAAACTAAGCATTGTTGATAATTAGCCTCCATGGCAACGGGCTTTTGCATTGTTGTTGCCTTCTGCGTAAACATGGGAAAGGTTTTTGGTAACGGCAGTGGCGTGCCCAAGAGGAGGGGTATGTCCAGCGTAGAAATACTTACCGCCATATCCATATCTCACAAAAAGTACATTTTGGCAGGACAATGTCTGCCGGGTCCGCTAGAAAGATATATAGAGATATATATGTAGTATAAATAGAAGGATAGAGAGAGTTATAGAGATATACATAGAGGGATAGAGAATTAGAGAGATAAAGAGAGATGCTTAGTATACAAAAAAAAATTGATTGAGGCATTGCAACGCATGCCGGGCATTATCTAGTGTATATATATATATATATATATATATATATATATATATATATATACACACACTAGATAATGCCCGGCATGCGTTGCAATGCCTCAATTACTTATTTAATTAATTTGAAAATAGCTCTAACTTGTATAAATGAATTTGTAAACCATGGCATAATCTTAATTAAAATGAAATAAGCAAGTGTTTGGTTGCTTATATATATATATATATATATATATATATATATATATATATATATATAACAGGCTGAATTCAACCAACCAAACACTTGCTTATTTCATTTTAATTAAGATTATGCCATGGTTTACAAATTGATTTATTCAAGTTAGAGCTATCCTCAAATTAATTAAATAATTTCACCACATTACAGATAACTATACTATTTTAGAAATTAAAAAAAAATCGTATCTTACTTTGAAATGTATACTAAATGTATTAAATTTAATTTATAATGAATTTGTTGATTATTAATAATTCTTAATATTACTTAAAAAATCCCAAAATTTTTCTCCCTCTCCTCTTTTCTACAGGGATGCCTATGTGGACATTAAGAACTACAGATTTTGTAAATATGGCATTATCCGTAACCAAATAAAACCAAACTCATCCCGTTAATTTTTACTGCAGATATGAAATGTAAAATAATTTTAATAACTTACTTTTATATATAATTAAAATGTATCTCGCCAACACTGATTTAGTAGATTCATAACGTTTTATTTTATTTTTTTAATAGTATTCGCCCGTGTCACAACATAAGAGGAGATAATTCGGAGAACGTCGAATTCAAGAAGGTGGTTTAAAGTATGTTGCCAATTTCTTAAATTAAGTTTGATTTGATCAGAAGATATTATTTTTTTAATTATAAAACCATATTTACGAGTCTTCACCCTTTATAGAGTAATATTTTAGCATTCAGTTAAAACGGGTTGGTAGATTTTGCATGTTTATAAATCATATCGCATAACTAACATATTTCTTGATTAACTTTAGAGATTACGTTTATAATAAAACAGAACTGACTGCCTCTTCATCCTTTTTGTGGTTGAATTTTATAAAAAAGTAAACGTAAAAACATGTTATCAAATCATATAATATATGTTATTTATGCTCAGTTTATTACCTCCCGCCTTATTTGCTTGGATAGATGATTTATGACTAGAAAAACTAATGTATCCCCGTTTCATTGCCTTTGGGGCAGAATTTCGAGAAGTGTTGAATTCACACTATGTAATTAATGATTTTATTTATTTATGCTTATATTATTACATCCAGGTATTTTTGCTATGAAGATACCATTTTTTTTATGATAAAGCAATATCTAGCCCCTTTTCACAACCTTAAATTTGAATTCTAGAAGAAATTTTTTTAACTCTATATGCATGTTGCTCATTCATAATTTCTAACCCTTGGATATAGTAGATTCTAAAGAATGCATTTTTATCTTAGAACCAATGTATCCCCTTTACACCCCTTAGGCGTGGAAACTCGCAGTCATTAGTTGATAATGTGTGGTTTATTATGTTTATTATTTTTACTAAAAATATTACGTCGTATTTTATTAGTTTCGGAGATACGATTCCTTTAAATTAAATCAAAACTAACCCTCTGTTACACACTTAAAAATTAATTTTATAGATTAAAAATAATTCAATACCGAAATCTACATGCAAGTTGCTCCTTCTTAGTTTCTTTCTTACCTATAGTTCTAAATGATTCGGAAGGGTTCATTTTTCGTTTAAAAACCATATTTACCCCTTTTACACCCCTTAGTGGTTGATTTAGAGAAATGATAAAAATTGTTGTTGGTACCTTTTATTTGTATTTATTAAAGGTCTTTAATATATTGTCTTATACTTGATTAGATTGTGAGATATAATTATTTATCTTAAAGATATACTTACCCCTTTCTCGTTACTTAGGGGATGAATTTTGAAAAATGGTAAAATGTTTGTTTGTAGAATTTGTATGTTTATTATTGATAGCCAATATCTTAATTCTTATGCTTGATTAGATTCGGAGATATATGGGAGAGTCCTCTGGCCGCTGACAGTTTATAGTTTTGGTTATAATTAAATTAACAGTTATACATATTAAAAAAATATATGCCAGACAACCTCCAATAAATATTTAATAACATTACAGGGTCAATAAACAAAAACTCTTATGTAATTAGTAAAAATACCGAATTAAAAAATTGAATTGTTTTCTCTTTGCTAGGAACTGGCAGGTAGTATCGAAAAGTTGCAAAACTTGTCAAACATTTGTGTACATAATTTAATTACTGTACATTTTCAGGATCATAATACATTTAATAGGTTTTGAAATGTTGGGGACACATATTAACATTATGCTAGAGTTCTTTAAGCAGTATAAAGTTTAAAACAATCAGCTGTTAAAAGGTTAAAGCATTTTTAAACTGCACGAATTTGAATGAAATTTAAAATAAGACTGTATAAATACCACAATATTTATACAATAACTCAATAAATATTTCTTAGTTTCAAATTTTCAAAATAATTTAACATCAAAAGCAAATTAAATAATGTGTTTTAAAGTTAAAAAAAATACCTATCAAACTTATAACATGATGGCGCTCCTTCAACATTTGCACAGTTATCGTTGGCCAATTATTTACACACGCACAATTGGATTCAATCTTCATAAAAACTTTCCCCACACAATATGCAGACAGTTCCCTTTGCATTTGACTGTGATGCTGTAGAAAACGCATTAAATTTGAGAGATTTGTTGTATTTCAGACGCTTTCTTGTTTTCTTTTCAAATGTCTCACTGTGCTCGGACTGCAGCTTCTTTAAATGGAGTTGAAGTAAGAATTTAACTTCTCTGCGTCTTCCTTTTCCTACTTTACATCCTTCGTTGTATAGGACACGGAGTTGGTTCCACATTGGGTTGTGCTGAACTGGACTGTGTAGCATGGATTATTCCATTTTATTGGCTGATCGACGGATTCTCCACTTCTGTCATTTTGGAATGTAGAAAATCCAAATTTGAAAATACATCCCATTTGAATGTATGCATGCCTGTACACGAGAATCCTTTCTGAGCAATCTCCAGGTGACAGATCTTGGTGTAGGCTGAACTTGCTGAACCTGAAAAAATATATTCATTAAAATGCAGTCAAGTATTCTTTTTCATCCATGCGGAACAGGCTTATGCGTACGCGCTTTTAAAAGATTTCATGAACGACATGTCGAGGGGTTGCAGCTTATGAGTGGCATGGGAAGATGTTAGTAGCATGTGGATATGCTGCGATCCAGCTAACAAAAGGAAATCCAGTTCCTTATGACTGCATTGGCCGTAGAGGACTAGATGAATGGGACTTTTCTCCTTCGGCTGTGCATGATAATCAAAGTGCTTTAAACACGCTTCAAAATGTTTTGCATTCATCCAACCATTCGACTGAGCGACTCAGAAGCTCTTATCAGTTGCACCAATCATAAGACTTTGATTAATTTTTTTGTAGAGTTTAAATTTCAGTTCTGCAATCCATTAAAATCTCATTATTTGGAATGTAACTTTGGCAGCTAATCATGCGCAAAGTATGCAATGTCTATAATTTTCATTTCGTGGAATTTAAACCATTTAAAAAGTCTGCAAGTTGATCTGTGATTACTGTAAATATAAAATCATGACCTGAAATGGGAGTCACCTCCTTAAGCAAAATTATATACCTATGTAGGCCTACTTGGCTTTGATGGAGTTCAATTTTTAAAACAAGCTATAGAAAGATGTTATATCCTCAAATCAGTTTAAACCTAGAAGTTTAATTATAGCTTTTGTGTTAGAGTGTGACACCCATGAACTTGAAATCGTGAAATGAAAATTTTAAGTGATATTATTTACTATAAACCTACAGGTATGTATGACTTTTGCTGTAATTATTCTTTAATTGATGTTTTAATGTTAAAGCACCACATAAAATATTCCAAATTGTTTCGAAGAGGAATAATTGATTTTAATTTGATTAAAATTGATTTCTACCATATAACATTTGACGCACTAAGTTTTATTAGTTCTAAACATTCACTGAGAAGACGTTAACAAAAACTGGGAAAAACCTGGAATAAGCTACTGCTAGTTCTTAATCCACCCCCTTAAACATATTGAATTTTTATTCAATACTATAGTTGGTTATAAGTTTTAGTTCAATTCAGGTAACTACAATATGGGTAGTTTTTTGCTTGACTTTTTACCCCATACAAGCTACTGCTGAAGTAAATATGTTTTTCTACAGTTTTTTCTGGTGATAAATGAAGCTACGTTTTTTACGTCCACATGTAATTAATTTGTTATGTACAAAATTAAATAAATAAATCGGCGATGAGGTATAAGTATGAACTGGAAATTTCGTGGTTTCAATTAACTCTAGGATAGACTCCACGATCCTCTACGTACTTGGGAAAATTACACATGATCATTAGCTACTAACTCATGACACCTGTTAACTTGTATGCTTGTTATTCTATAATTCTTTTGGCTCAGAGTCCTTCAGGGGAACTGTAGTCCAATCACTGAAAGCAGCATGAAGGTGAACGACTTTGGATTCTAGCCTATTGTGTTTTTTTTTACGATCTCTATGTATAGTACTGCACTCCTCCTCTCCCCTCCTCTAAACAATAAAATTCCTTGCGGTTGCGCGCACGTTCGTTATGTTCCCCATTACTGTCTTCACCGACTGAACGTTTAGGCGTACGACAATTCCGAGTGAGGTAGATCGTACGTATGTCACAGAAAACTTTCTAAAAGCGATCTGCCATCAATATTTTTGAAAGAAAAAAAAAGTTCTGAACACATTGGCCCGAGCCGACGCTGTTCTGCACACCATTCTGAGGACAATTGGAAGAATTGTCCACCGACACTTGAGCTCGGACAGTACGTTATAGGTAGAGACCTGAAAAATTCGCGGGTTCATTACGTGCTATGATAAAATTCAAATAATTATACCTTAGTGCTACTTCTGCCATTGGTTCACTGTTAATCTGGAGGACTGAGGGCCAATTAGAGACCCTCATTCATAGAAGTGTCGAATCACAGGCCACCCAGTCGAGACGACTCACAAGTCAGCAGCCAATGAACAGTGGCATTTGCCCGAGTGTGTAAAGGATATTGGAGTCTATCCTAAAGGTCATTGAACCCGCGAATTTTTCCCGTCTCTAGTTATAGGACGACTCCAAAGTGTTGAGGTCAGCTCGGACTTCCTGCACGTCGCAACTCGGCGGCCAGGAGACGTAGACACATTCGGTTTCGTAAATTAGCGCGGGATGGTCGTGTTTTTTTTTGTTTGGGTGGGATGGAGGGGGGGATGGGTCGTTGGTGGGGGGGGGGGGGAAGTTAGCGACGGGGCTGCTGCCCGCGAGCTCTTTCTCCTCCGTAATTACAGACCATTAAGGTTTTATTCTCGTGGAAAAAACCTAGCCCCCACCCCCTTCCCTACTCGCCGCGGCGACCACGCCTACGTGGCATCCTTCGGTTTTCCCCTCTGGAAGATGGGATCGCCGACTTCGACGCCCCAGGTGACCACTCGCGCCTCAGCCTCGCGCGTCCAGGCCGGATGCGCCGTTAAGGGGCCCGCCTACCTGGGCACACATACGGTGTGCAGAGCTTCAGGAAAAACAACGCGATTTCAAAACTACTCAAGATATCCGAGTGGGACCTATTTACGAATAGCATTTAAGAGTTCGTTGAGGGCTGAAAAGTACTTTTAATTTCGAATTAAGGTTTTAAACTGTATTTTTAGAAGCGTTAAAATGCCTAAAACGCGTGTTTCCAGAGTAATTTTTAGGCATAAAACAATCAGTACAGATTATTGAAAGCACTTAAGGGGCTTGCATAACACCTTTATCTTCATTTCTCCGCCATATAATGTTACGGTCACCCCTCAAATTTCACAGTTATCCTGTGACTACGAGAAGACTGCGCGCCAGTTCAGAGACTTGCGCTTAGAGGCTATACCGCGTTGGAAGCACCAGCGAGCGTCGCGCTTATCATCCCGCCTCACTAACACACATACACCCCTGACGAGGCGGGCCCCTTAACGCGTGAGAGCTTGTGAGTGAAGTTGTAAATGGAAGTGCCAGAAGGTTTAACTAAATATCTGTAATGTAAATCATGTGATATCAATTCAAAATTTGTGAGGTGAGTATTTCCTGTGAAGAAATGGAATTGATGTAGTTTTTCCGATGATCGTTATTTAAGATCTTACGGGGAAAATAATTGAAACTCTGTGCATTTCATGTTTGTATCACGGCCTGGAAGGACCACTTCGTCGTTCTATATGAAAACTAGCGACATGTGTTGCTTTTTACCCGCGTCCACACACGGTAAGCAGAGCTCCAGGATAAACAACGCGATTTCAAAACTACTCAAGATATCCCAGTGGTGTCTGCTTGCGGAAAGCATTTAAGAATTCGCTGAGGGCCGATAAGTAGTTTTGATTTCGGATTAAGTTTTTAAAACTGTATTTCTAGAAGAGTTAAAATGGCTAAAACGCATGTTTTCAGAGTAATTGTTAGGCGTAAAACAACCATTATAAATTCTTGTGAGCACTTAAGGGACATGCATTACACCTTTATCTTCATTTCTCCGCCATATAACGTTACGGTCGCCGCTCAAATCTCACAGTTATCCTGTGACGACGAGAAGATTGAGCGTCAGTTCAGAGCCTTGCGCTTAGAGGCTATACCGTGCTAGAAATACCAGCGAGCGTCGCGCTTATCATCCCGCCTCACTAACACACATACACCCCTGACGAGGCGGGTCCCCCGCCTCCCCGGTCACACACACACACCAACACACACACACACACGGTGTGCAGAGATCCAGGGGGAAAAAAACACGCGATTTGATAACTGTTCGACACAGAAGAGTGGTTTCTGTTTACGAAAAAAACATTTACAAATACGCTACGTTTCCGTATTTCGTTTATAAACTGTACTTTAAGAAGAGTGAAAACGGATAAAACGCGTTGTGTTCAGAGTCCCCTGTATGGATTCTTTGAAACACTTAAGGGCCTCGCATCTTCGTTTCTCCCCCCCCCCCCCCCCCCACACCCACACCCAATCAATGCTGTGGTCACTGTCAGAACGCAAAGTCGCCCCACGGAAAAAACGAGGAGACTGCGCTACAGTTCATGCCCTTGCACGTAGGGGCGACGACAAGCGAAACGTGACTAGGCGGACCCCCTTAATTGTTGCTCGTGATCGGACAGTTTCACACAATCCTGAGTGGCATGGACATGTCGCGTAGACACCCGGAGCTATGCACGTGGATTGGCGGTCCAGCCAGGAGGTCACCTTGACGGGAATGACAAAGAAAATTAACATACAGTGCAATACCATTTAAATCCAGCTGTGAAAAGATTCTCTATATAAAAAAAATACAGATGCGCTTTAGTCTTTTATAAAAATAATTACGATAATATACCTGTAGAATGTGAAATGAAAGGCACTATAAAACGGGAAACCTGTACCGAAAGAAAAAAAAAATTGTTTGCGAGTCTTATAGTACTCGCCAGTGATGTGTAAACATATAAACTCGGTAACGAGCAAACTCATATGTTCTCATGTGTTTCATGTAGCAAATAAACTTATAATACGATACTCAGACACGAAATATAAAGTAGAATTTTGTTTTTAAATAATGCCGAACGTGAAAATTAAACTGATAAATAACAGTCACTTTACCAATAACAAAATTTCTAGATGGGAATCGTGCTCATTGTTTCTGCAACCGCCGCTAGAATTCGCTGCATGAATCGTAAACATCGTTTTGCCACCATCACACGCGTATAGATATTAGCAGCACGAAACAACTACTGTAGATATTTTACATTGTTATAAACGACTTAAATAAGACCCCAGCTTTTGAAACGATTTTCGACAAAGAATTTGATTAAAATACTGCCTATCTTGTTAAAAATTCACCAAACCGTTAATACTATAAATTTTGCGCACACGTAAGAAGTTATACTTCTATGGCATTACTGAAATATTAACCTGAAACATTTTAAAATACATATTATAATACTAATTTTATCTTTGTACATTTTTTTTTTTGCTTAAACGATTGAAATCAGTCTGTAAATATTTACTGCAAATAAAACTTAACCATATCGAGCTGATTAAACAATATTATTATGCAATATTATTAAATATTACTGTTATTAAAAAGTAAACAATCTGGTAACAATATTTCAGCCACGCCCCTTGATGTTATGAGCGCTCTCTGTACCGCTGTTTTACTAAGCCTCTTGGGAATTTAGAAGGAGATTATGTGTTATAACCATTGTAATGCCAGTTATCTTAGGTACTTTAATACTTGTAATTACTTTTTACTATTACTATTTTAGTTTATTAAATATATCTCAGGGTAGTTTCACTATTATAAAGTTACATTTGGTGAGCCAACACGTTTGGTATGTACCATGATATTTACGAAAGTCACTATAAACGTGTTTAATTTGCTACACGTGGTCTGCCGCCATGTTTAAACATTTCCGTTCATCGATTTCCGTTCCATTTTCACGAAATCACTCCCACCAAAATGCCGTGTGCCGATAGCTCAGATGCTTACTCAATAACAACCGGCGGTGATGACAAACTCTGAGCGAACTAAAATCGCACGGCGGTCAAGGTCAACAGACGGAACAAGTGGCCCGATTGGTACCGGATTACCGAGTGTACCTGATCATTATATTCCGGATTAAAGTCATTTCTTTCACTGTATTGAGGACTATTTTTTTTGAAGTTTCCCCACATTTTAAATTTCTTCGCTAATTTTTCATTGCGTTTTTACTAAAGATTATTTAATAGCGGTATTATTATCACATTCAAGCAAATTTTAAAGCAACAAGTATCGTTCACTTAATATCTAAATAGTTTTCCAGTATTAAAACTATGCACATAATAAGCATGTTACAACAAAATAAAGTAAAATTTTTGAACATATGTTTAAAAAATTATTATGCTTGAATAAAACAACAATAAAAATATAAAATTATGTGCCGATTTAGGTAAGAAATACTCAGTATTATGTCGAAAACGTATTTCATATATGCAAAATCAACTACATGTATGTGTTGTAAAAATTTACAATATCGTTAGTGTAGTAGGCTATTACAAATTGTTTCTTGGCAACTGGTTTCCAAAGGAATGTGTTGTGAATGTACAGAAAGTTTTTATTTTTCTGTGTACAACTCTGACTCGTTCTGAATAAACGAGTCCCGGAACTTATTTACTCGTCTGCGCGTTTACGATCTCTCGGATTGCAGCGTTCAGCTCCCCACTCCCCTTCTCTCTTCCACCGTCAGCCAATCATGTCGAGGAGTTCGGCCAACAAGCGAGTTTTATTGCTAGTCGCCTCTGAATATGCATGCCATTCGTCCAGTGTCTACTCTTCCAGCTGCACGATCCTTACTAGCAAGGAACTGAAGGTTTTATTATTTTATTTTTTCTTAGCAAGGTGTTTGAAGAGGGAAATAATTGCTCAGCCGTGGCTTTACAAGGCTGCATATCGGCAAAACAATTTATTAACATAATGAATTAGTTTTTACTTAACACTAACGCCATCAAATATATATATATATATATATATATATATATATATATATAGGAAGTCAAAGCTTTTATCTATGACTGACTGAGGGATAGGCAACGCACAGTCTAAACAGGTGGACCTAGAGATTTGAAATTAGGATATATTCCTTGCGTAAGATACGGGGTCACAAAGTAGGGATTTTTTGAAATTTTATACCTAAAGTGATGAAAAGGGTTGGTGAAATTTATGTGAAGCTAAATACCACTCACTGACTCACTCATCACAAATTCTCAGGAACTGTAAGACCTACAGACTTGAGAATTGGCACGTTTGTTACTTTCGCCACGTAGACATCCGCTAAGAAGGGATTTTTTTTTTAAATAATCTCCAGAAGGGATTTGCTGGGACGTAAATAATCAAAATTCCCGTTTTTAAAGCATAATAACTACTGACTTGAAACTGGGCAGTGATGTTCCTTATATTTGGGGGCAGGCATTTTTCGCGAAAAGATCTGAACACTTATTAGACTGCAACAAGGTATACCCGCACTTGTGGTTTCTTCCTTGTGATTGGCGGCCGTCTGCGAGAGAAGTCGTTGTCTTGTTTGACCGAGCCACTCAGGACGCGTTTACTTCCGCACTGAATCACTGTGATTGGTGTTGTTACAATCGATAAGTACCTGGGAGAAACTCTCCCAATCACGAAACAAAGACGATTCTATAGTGTTTTAACTTTCATCTAGTCCCGAAATCTTTTCGCGAAATCTGCATGCCCCTACTTATTTTACACAGCCATCAAATGAGAACAAGGTTTTCCGAAAATCAACTCCCAAAGTGGTGTACCTCGGGCAGCGCCGGTTACATCAGGTCGTATGTAGTTCGTTATTAACTCACTGTCCAGATCCTGACGCATTGAAGAGTCAATGCCAATATAAAATTATCAATAAAGTAAAAAAGTTGCATCATACTTAAATAACTCTTTTGCGCGGAGTATCATTAAATTTTTTTTAGCTGGTATCACGTCTATCATCAAATCCACGATTATTTTGTGGATACATTGGGTATCAGAGTAGACATGAAGCACATATACATCTGCTCCAGTCGATGATTGGACTGCAGTGTTCTTGTAGATAATTAGAGTCCATCCTGGAATTAAAATAATCAGTGAAATAATTGTGGCCGTATCTATTAGGGATAATTTAAGTACTTCAATCAGCGTATTTAAGTGCGAGGGCTTGCAATCACTACGAACGATATGCAAATGGACTAGAAGGTTTTTCTGTTCAATGAACTGGAGAAAACTATACACGAGGAAATAAAGCAGCTAAAGTTTAAGTAAATTCTACGATAAATAAAAATATTTTCAAAACGAGTTGATCATGAAAATGAATGCGGAAAAAAATTTCAGAGTCATGCGAATATTTCAACAGATAACAAATGTTCTACGACGTAATTTTTTTTGTTATAAATAATTGTTTGAATTACAAACAACGGCCTTCGGGACTTTAAACTAATACTTTCAGTACGGTACACTTAACAATTTTCACCTTAATAAAACAAAAGAAGAACGTTGTTACAAACAATCTAGGGATATTCGTAAATTTACTGATGCACCTACACACACACCCACACACCTACACACACAAACACACCCACACACCCACACACACAAACACACCCACACACCCACACACACACACACATATATATATATACATATATACATACACACATATATATACACATATATATACATACATATATACTTATATACATATATACATCTATATATTACGGGATCTGAGTTTACATACATTATAAATAAACTCAACAAAAATTATCTCGGAACAGTGATAAAATCGTTAAAAATCTGGTTCACTACATGGTAAACACATTCATTATGCATTATACGTGCATGTCCACTAACAAAGGTACACATAATTAAAAAATCATAATGCAGGATAGTTTCTGCTAAAATTCGATCTTCGGGGAATTAGGAAAAGCGCTTCGTTTTATTGGAGGTCCGTTCTTCGTTGGAAAGTCCGTAATTCCTAACAGCGTATTACTCTATTGTGTGACCGCAACCATAGTAACGACATAAGGGAATCACAGAGAAATATACAAGAGACATAAAACAGGACTTTTTAAAAAAAAATTAAAGAATCATTATTGTTCATAATTAAGGTATATAAAAAACAGCTTTCATCACTACTCAAAAGATTGGTACGTACCTTGACATGAGACAAAGGAAGCAACACTAATTAAGCTCTGTTTTAAAATAATCACTACCAAACTGATTATTCTAGCTCTCTTAAGCCAGGCATTCATAGATTAAAACCAAATGTTGAGGTTCAAAGTTGGGGTTGTTTAGGCTTGTTTTCTGTGGGTTTTCATTTTCATTTTTATTTCTTATTTGGCATTCATGAATTTTTCCCATTAATAACTGTGCAAAACTGATTTTGCATATGACAAGACATTGTATTAAATCAAAATTTCCCATTACATGAATTATTTAAAGAAGGTTAGCTTAGGTTATCGTAACTAAATGAAAGATTGGTTAGGTTAGGTTTATTTAAAATATTTTTTACCGTATCACACTAATATTATAAATGCGAAAATTTGTGTGTATGTTTGATACTCAATAACGCCAGAACCGAACAGCTTAACGGATTTGGATGAGATTTGACATACAGCTAGCTCATAATAAAATTTAGGCCTGGAAATATTAATATTTTCGATATATCGATACATAAATATCGATTTGTCATTATATATAAACTTTTTTCTATTCTTTACTTACTACAAATGGTTATTTAAGTATGTGTTTTATTTAGTTATTGATACATACAGGATAATATAAAAGAAAATGCCTATTACAAGTTCAGCTGTTTCTAGCAAAAAGTGAATAAAACTAATTTTTTTTACTATCAATTAATACCTTCTTTTCTCCAACGTTGATGTATTAATTATTATGGACTCTTATTGACTTTTCGAAGATTTCAAGCGAAAAATAAGCCAATAAACATATAGAAAAGAGACCAATGAATAGTAAAAAATTTAAAAATTACTTAGTTGTATTTGATATTGCTGGTAACAGCAAAACTTGTTATAAGTAATTTTATTATATTTAACTGAAACTAGCATAGATATATTCCTGTATTTTGTCAAACATATAATCATTTATTTTTTAGTTATCTAAGCTTTTATTCTTTGCTATTTTTTCTGCCAAATTTATTTACATATAGTTTTATTAATTTTTTATTTGAAGAATATAATTTTATTAAAAGGTTTATATAATCGGAAATAAATTTAGATACCAAAAATTATCGACACCTAAATATCGATACCAAATATTTGATATTTTTCACCTAAAAATCGATATTTCCAATATATCGATATATCGTTGCCATCCCTAGGTGAGGCTCACATTCCTGAGCACTGTAAGCTGTCGCTAAAAAATTTTAATAAAAATAACCATGACTTATTAAAAAAAAAAACTCTCTAGTTTTCGCTGTCTTCGTGCTACGCGAGCTACAGACGGACAAACGGAAAGACCGGCAGGCAAACTCTCTACTCTATTAATATATATGAAGCAATTAAGCCTTGATTGTTTCTTTAGAAATGTTTAACATGTTGTAATGGTTGCACATGATGTTTTCTCGGACCTGAAACCCCTGGGACGCCCGACAAGTGTTGCGCCAGGCTCCTTAACCGGCGAGGGGTTGCCACAGCGCCTTAATTAGGCCGACGTGCTGTTTACGACCGCCACGGCCCGTATAATTAGGGGCGTAAACACCGGACCTCGTCGCAAATTAAGCAACATTCGCCCGGGGGAAAAAGAGAGATAAAGGATGGTTTTATTTCCCACGTGTCGCAACTAATTCGACTCCGTATGTTAATCAGTTCGAGAACAAACACTGTATTTTTTTTTTACTTGTTAGACTTTTACGATTGTGATTCACAGTTTGTGAGACCTCAAGACCATGTAACAAAGATCTTCAGGTCTTCACTAACATTCTTGATCAGATTTTTGTGCCTTTAATAGCTCTGAATCATCATTTTTTGAATTTAAAATCTAATAGACTATAATTAATTATTTGTTGGCATGCGGTTGATACTGAGCTCAAATATCAGTTCCTATAATAAAGGTTTACTGTCTTTACTTTTTTTTTTCGAGCAAAATATACGTGTTATCAAGTTTTATTTAGTTCTAGAAATAAACAGGCTTCTTACAGTTCACTTTGTTATTTTCTGTTACAAAAATAAATAAATAAAATGTTTCCGAAAATTTTGATATTCCAATAATGTTTCATAATCGCTTTTCCGAGAAAAGTGATTTCTAATTTTTTTAATTTTTCAGCAGAACTTTTCGTTAATAGGCAAGTACAAGTATTGAAAAGACCGTCAATCTGTTTTCACGTACAGGAATAGTGGCAAAGGCGTGAAATCGTGTTTGTGAGGTCCTAGGCTTGGATCGATGTCTAGGCATTCAGATGTTAGATTTTTCACGGTTTTTCGAAATCACTGGTATCTTGCCAAAGTTCCAAATTATGTCGATTGCGATGCGGATCTGTATGTTACCACCTCGAATTACGTTTCAGTCAAATAGACGTTAATTATGTTTGCAATATATGAGCACATTATTTAATTTTTACTGGACATGCTGTTCAACTAGAAGACTGTCACGAATACATTCAAGATGGATTAGACTTTGCTGTGAAGTGCTGAAGTGCAGCAAAACTCTGTAACCACAACACTTCCAGAATAAGTGCTCTTGCAATAATGTACCTATAGTAGTGAGAGGGAAGGAAATGGTGAAAGAATATTCCCTAATCGAAGTTAATGAAAAAAATTGCGAGATTTTGGTGAAAGTGGTATGTTATTTTAGGTGATGCAAGGTGAGCTGTTACAACACGTACACAAGTAAGTAACGCATTTTGAGAATGATAATGTAACATTCCAAATCCCTTGTTGTTGAGGTTAAGTTTTTTGAACATATAAACTCAAATTTTAGGTTTATTCTATTTTTTCCTTCTAATAATTCTCTCCCCCCCCCCCCCCCACACGTGCCAGAAAAAGATAAAATATTCCTGTACACGACACTGCACAGACTACTAACATTACGACAACAACAGTCTGAATTGGAGGTGCCATTTAACTGTCACTGTAGCCCTTGGAATGTTTATCAACTTTAGTTTATAACGTTCTGTGCACCAGTTCTGTTGATAACTTGTGAAAAAATTAGAGGATGGATCTATTGTTTTCATTTATCTGCTAATATTTCTCAATTATTAATTAATGTCTATATTAACAATTATGTATGTAAATGTTCGTTCGTTCAAAAACTTAAATTTCCAAAAAATCCTTACCGATTACTTTAAAATTTTGACACAGCCTTGCATTCGAATACGCGCGTGCTTTCATATCCTATCTATGTCACAACTCTGACAGGTAAAAATATAGATAAATATATAGATAGGTGAAAACATAGATTTTTAATATTTTCATTGCAATAGTGTGACGTAGAGAGACGTATAGATATAGGTAGAGACCTGCAAAATTTGCGGATTCATTCGGTAATAGGCTAGAATTCTAACACATATACCTCTTAGATAATTTTGCTATTGGCTTACTGTTCATATGGACGAATCTCAACCAGTTATAAACCCTCAAACAAAGAAGGATCGAATCACAGACAAACCAGCTGAGACGACTTACAAGTCGGCAGCCAATGAACTTTAGTTATTTGCCCGAGTGTAAAGGGGTATGTGCAGTCTATCCTGAAGGCCATCGAAACCGTGAATTTTGCAGGTCTCTAGATATAGGTGGGTATATAGAGGAGAAACAAATAGTTATAGATAGCTATATAGAGAGATAACGAGAGAGAGGTAGATATATAAATATACATATAGAGATATATCTGTATATATAGAGAGAAAATTTAGAGAGGGATAGAGAGATACTTTGTATATGTGTAACTACTTCAAACAAATTATTTTTTATTGAGGCGTTGCAACGCATGCCGAGCATTAGTTAGTGTATATAAGTGTATATATACATATAGTGTATATCCTTACTAATATTATAAATGCAAAAGTAACTCTTTCTGTCTGTCTGTCTGTTTGTCTGTTTGTTTGTTTGTTACCTTTTCCCGGCTGAACGGCTGAACGGATCGTAATTAAATTTGGCAAGGAATTAGATTATATCCTGGGGATGGACATAGGCTATCTTTTGTCTAAAAAAATAAATTTTAAACGTGTTAAAAATATATCTTTATTTTATGTAATGTGTGTCATAGATATACAAACTGTTAGTGTCATTTCTCTGTGTCTGCCGAGCAATAGCTTTCAAGCCATTACGTTACGTTTTGCTATTGTAAGGAACTAAGTAGAGAGTAAGAAAATAAAAGCTCTTGACAGTTTGTAGTGTCGCCATATTTGTTTCACTTTTCAATACCGTTTTTTAAATCGCAGAAAAAAAATTCATTTTTCATAGACACATAAATAGTGAGTGTGTGTCATTTCTCTATGTCCACGAGGTCTCGCCGCGTTAATTTTCTCCTTGGGGCGAACCTGTCCGCTTAATTAAATAAACAGCTTTTATCGTTGAATGATTTCATGATTTATTTCATAAAAATCTGCTCTCATAAGAAAGTTAGTTTTATAGACATTCAATAGGCGTCTCTCTCTCTCTCTGAAGACCAATCTATGAATCGTTACAAATTTATTTCCTTTATTTTTTTAGTTTGATTCGATACAATATGATTTCACTAAAAATCAATTTCTACCCCTTCCTATTTTGATTTCCACATTACGAAGTTTCACTTCTTCCGCGCGGAGGGACTCCACGCAATATTTTTGCATGCAATTAAAAACTATGTTTTAATAATGCCAAATAAGTATAACTTCTCATGCGCGTACCTAAGTACACTGGGCGCAATATAACTCCGAGCTTGAGCTACGTCACACATGAGGAGTAGTGACTGCAACACGTGTGGGGGGTCGGGTGGACGAGGAGAGGGTATGAGCAGATACGGCGACCTTGCACAGCAGGTAGAGAAAAGCAGAAAACATTGACCACTTACCACTGACGTTCCAAGCACTACCTCAGTTCTTCAACGCCACTGACTGTTCCATCCGAAGAGTCTGATGTGTAAACGTCACTGCTGTCACTGTTTGCATCACCTGACAGAACAATCACTTTATCAATTTCAATGTCAAAACGCACATCCTTATCCCAGTATTCGTTCTCGAGTGTCTTGACGTGATTGCAAATCGGTATCCAATCTTCTGGACCCATTCGGTTAAATATCTCCTCGCAAAGTTTTTTTACATTTGCTAAATTGCAAGTAACATTTCTTGAAGCGACTTCTCCTTTAACTTTAGCCCATATGTTTTCTATCGGATTCAAATCCGGATGATAAGGGGGCAGACGAAGTAATGCGTGGCCACTATTTACCAATAGTCTGTCTGCCGAGTACTGCACTTGCGAAGGTTTGTGCTTCTTTATGAGGATATACAAGTTTGGTTTAAGCATGTCGCTAGTAAATTAAATATTCTCTTTACTTAACCACTGCTGCATTTCCGATTTTGTCGAGCTGGAGGTAGGCGTTTTATTTATTTTTACTTTGTGATAGGGAGCATTATCTATCACAACAACACTGTTTGGTGGAAGATTTGGTATTAATTGTTCGGTGAGCCATTTTTCATAATTATCTTTATTCATGTTTTTGTGATAATCCCCTGTTGCCTGGTGCGACTTCCACATTGCAAGAGCATTTGGGATAAAACCCTTTTCGCCACCTGCGTGAATCATTATTAATCTTTGACCCTTCGCGACAGGCACTAGTAAACCATTTGAGGACATGTCACTCCACATTTTATTTTTTACATGATACGTCAATATGTACGACTCATCCATGTATATAATTTTGCGTTCATCGTTTCTATATTGACGCATACTCCTGAGATATTCTATACGTTTTTGCCGAATATCTGATTTTTCTATTAAAAGTAAGCGCTGCGATTTGGTTTTCTGCCACCTGAATCCTAGCTTCTTCAAAGTCGTCCTTAAGGTTGTATTGCTACCTTGGTAATTTATGTCATTCTTTAGTTTACGTCATACAGTTTCGACAGTCGGCACACGTTTTTCAAGTAAGTAAAAATTGTACACAGTACGTCGTACCACAGCTTCATCAAAGGTGTCAAGTTCGTGTTTACATGTTTTCTTTCGCTTCTTGTTGGGCGTCTCGAAAGATGTTCCTTCACCAGCTTCATTCCTCTTAGCCTCTCTTTTAATTGTTTGTACAGTCGTGCGAGACACACCCGTCGCCTTAGCTGTGCTTTCTCTAGTGAAATGGAGGGTTCCTGCAATCGCGCTTCATTTTCCATAAACTGCAGAACGTTATAGACGATTTCCCGCGCCTGCGAGTGCAGTTTTTTACTCTTAACTTTTGACAACACTGGAGGCATTTTATGTATAAAGTTTTACTTTACTGAAGTACTGCACTACATATGCAACACTGGCTCTGAACAAAAGTGATACACTACATGCACACAAATCTCAGATCCAAACTGCAAACGAAAACGTTTAGTAAGTACTACGGATGTATTAACGAACGTATTCGTCGGATTTCACCGAAGGACTAAGTTTTCACTCTGTGCAGTAGCGTGTAGCCCCTGTTATCAAGTTACGCATTATCTCTCACTGCCGCGCCACGTCTGTCTTCTCCAATGTCGGGACTCACATACACAACACGATTTTCTAACCGTCACCCAGGCTCGGAGTTATGTTGCGTCTACTGTACACGCACCCATTTTTTTTAATTTAATTTCTTCTATATATATTTTTTCTCCCTACCTAGGGCACTCATAATTCTTTTAAATTTCACGTGAATGTTTTCAATGTCATTCGAGTTGTACAATTTTTTTTGGGTCAAATTGGTCATTATTTATACTTTGTTTCATTTTGGAAACATACGTATTTTAGGTATTATGACAAATAAAAAAAAATTAGTTTCACTAACATTCTTAGGTTTTTATTATGTGGATAGTTTCAAGTTTAATATTATGTAGGTACATAAATTCTTAAACTTATAAATTTCTTCGAAATTTATTCTTAGGTTGGTAGGGCCTACTAATATTTTCTATTTGTCAATATTGTTATTTTTTTTACAGTACCTACTTATTTGCAAGGAGTTTGGTTAAGTGTTTATAATTTATCTGCTGAGCGTCAAGAGTATTAGGGCTGTTGAGACCGAAGACCAGAAATATTTATCAATTATGTAATATATTGTTGAAAAATTTGAATTTTACTATTTCAGGAAAGTTGATTTTTTTTATTAATTAGAATAGTTACGTGTAATTGCCATCTTCCTTTATTTCATATTAAACATTATGTTTGTTTGAGTGTGAGATAATTTTATATATGTATGTTTTAATTTCATTTAATTTCTTATATATATATATATATATTCTTACCTACCTACTTCTATTAAATTTCAGGTGGATGTTAACATTGTCATTCCAGTTGTATAATTTTTTTTTTTCAAATTAGTTGTTATTTATACTTTTTGTTTCATTTTGGACTATGTTTTTTTTACTTAATTCAAAGATTTGTGGTGTGTACAGGGAGTGATATCTCTATTAATTTCTATACTCCTTTGGATAAGCGGAATATTGCCACCACAGTTTTACATATAAACAAATCCTACAAATGTTTTAAACATTATGACAAATATAAAATAGTTTCACAAACATCCTTAATTTTTGTTGACGTGACAACGTCTAATAAATTGATGAACGCCGGCTGCACGCACGAAAAAGTGTCCCACTACGGATGTCCCGCTACGGATGTTCCTGTTTGCTCATTGTACGCATGCGTGGCATCTCTCTTCATGCTCATTGTACGCATGCGTGGCATCTCTCTTCATGCTCAATGTACGCATGCGTGGCATCTCTCTTCCACTCGATTGGAACGACCATCGATTTGACTTTTCAATCATATTATCGTCGTTTGAATTATTAATATTATGTAATTTAACGATCGTCCACCGATTTTCAGCACAATCGGTACGGTTATTTAAAAGTAATGTTAAATATTCAAATACGTTTTGAACCAACAATGGTGTTTTACAGTTACACATAATAATTCAAATTACAACCGGGATCTTTTGCACGATGTTTTAAAAAATATTGTAACACCTTATAAATAAGTTTGGTGTATTTGGGATGCGTATTTGTTATAAAATCTAGTTATTAAAACGAAATAATATTATTCCCCTACCGTGAACAAAAATCTTATAAACATATATATAACATCTGAAACTACAACTTATCAAATATGGCCTCGTGGCTGAACGGCCAGCGGTAATATTTAATTTTCGTAAGGTTGTCGGTTCGAATCCCAGCAGGTGCGAAGTTTTTTTTGTACTTGTAAAATAAATACGGAGCACGTAACATTACAAAAGTAATAAATAGAGACCGGAAAAATTCGCGAATTCATTTCGCGATAGGCTAAAATATAAATAGTTATACCCCAGTGCTGCCTCTGCTATTGGCTCACAACTCACCTGGATGACTCTGGGCCAATGAGAAAAACCTAACCAAAGCTTTATACGAATCACAGGCTGCTACGTTGGGACGTCTCACAAGACAGCAGCCAATGAGTGGGTGACATTTGACCGAGTGTACGTAGAACTATGGAGTTCATCCTACAGGTCATTGAACACGCGAATTTTTCCGGTCCCTAGTAATAAATATATTTGAATAATGAATGAAAATAAAAGTGAATTTATTAATTAAATTGTACATTTCATTTCACTCCTTTGTATCCATACAAAATAGTGATAATTCAATAAAAATGATTCAATTTTATTCATAAAAGTATGCAGAGGTAGATTTTATCATACAAAAAAAAATAAAAATAAAAAATTCTTCCTCAAAGAATATATTTTTAATGCCTGAATGGTTTGGTTGCAAAAACCTATTACGGCTCAGTCTCAGGCCGAATATGGTATTTCCTTTTCTTCTGGATCAATCATTTCATCAATGTTTTGTTATGACGTCACGTTAAACTATCGTCCGTAAACCGACTTTACAGACAACCAATTTTTTTTGGTGTGTATAGTTTGAAGTTTAATATTATGTATGTACGTAAATTCTTAAACATACAGTTATTTATTAATTTATTTAGATATTTATTCATAGGTAGGTAATAAGCTTTCTATTTGTCAATATTGTTATTATGGTAGATAGGAGTATACAGTAAATGCCTACATTCTTAAATTCCTTTATATCTCTTTCGATTTGGAGTGTTTCCGAGCCATTCGGGGTCCTCAACATAAACCCCCCCCCCCCCCCCTTCCCAGGTGCTTAAAGCCCCAAAATTTCGAAAGTTTAAAAATCTTTAAAAATCTATCTCTTTCGATTTTAAGTGTTTTCGAGCCATTCAGGGTCCTCGAAACCCCTGCCCCCTCTGGGATCAATGCCCCAAAATTTCGACAATTTCAGGAATTTCAAATATCTATTCTTTCGAGATGGAGTGTTCCAAACCATTCGAGGTCCTGAACATCCACTTTCCGCAAAAGTGAAAGCCCTAAAATTTCGAAATATAAGAATATATATAATTGGATGTTGGCATGTATGACGTCGATAAACTCTTTACACCGTTTGACCGATCGCCATGAAAGTTGGCACATCGAAGTGTTTTTATCATGGAGAAGGTTTTGATGCTAGCCATTTTTTTGTAACTCGCCGCTAGATGGCACTGCAGCGCATCAACTTCTAAACCTTTCAACCGATCGCCATGGGTAAACAGAAAACCATAGGTCACAGATACACAAACAGTAATTATGTGTCATTACTTAATGTCCACCACACTGGACATATCGCTATCCATTGTGCTGTAACTCGCGGACAATATATCACCCGGTGTTCAGCCCGGGCAAAGCCGGGTACTGCAGCTAGTAGTTTATATATGTAATGTGCATACACACACATAAACGCTCGAAGTTCTCTAGCGTCAGCAGTGGTATTCGCTTGTGTTGTTGAAACTCGGCCTTGCAAGCCATGTTGAAATTTTATTTCTTCCTCTTATCAATGGAAGTTTAACTGTATGCAATGTCCATCTGTGCGAACTTAAAAAAAAAAGCCCGAGGAGAGAGAGATTATAGCGCAATGGACGACGACTTGATGTACCAGGCCTCTGACGTCACGGTGTCACGTGACACGCGAGAAGTGACGGAGGAACTGTGCGACACAAAGCAAGTCGAGTCGACGCCTGAGGCACGAAGCGACACGATGCGATATTTTGCCTGGGAAGCCTACGATGTACATTCTGTATTGCACAGACCCGAATACTCACGTTGGCAAGCCATCTTTTCACAGACGAGAGAGCCACACCCGAAGTTCCCCGAAGTTTATGCTCGCTTTTTTTTCCCCTGTTCTATCTGATTGCATAAACCGGTGTGGCATTAAATTTTGCGGTCGATTAGGATAGGTTAGCTACATTATAAATAGGCTACTTTAAAACATTGTGGATGGTTGGTTATATTAGGTATGTATAGCTACATTAAAAATACTGTAAAAATCATTTTATCGTTGCTTAGCACATAACGTTTTAATATGTAGCTACCCAGGGCTAGGAAGGCGTTTACATGATTTCACAGTATCTTTAATATAGCTATCCTAACCAAATCAACCGTCCACAATGTTTTAAAGTATTTATAATGCAGCTAACCTAACCTAATTGGCCATTAGTTATCATGAATTGTATATTCATTTACAATGAACAAAAAAAAACCGAAGATGCACGAACGGGCGTTTGGCTCTCTCGTCTCTTGAAAGAAGGCTTGCCAACGTGAGTATTCGGGTCTGTGCAATACAGAATGTACATCGTAGGGTTTCCCATTTTGCCTGATGGTAGTTTGACTTCCATGTAGGCTATATATGTACACACACACACACACACACAAGCAATGCACAGAATCAAGACGCGGCACGACACCACAAACTTGTCGCGATCAGACACGAGGCCACAAAATCATCGAATGACTGCTGCCAACTTCGCCGCAAGCGGACTGTCTGATGGCTGCAGTGTTTTGCGCATGCACGAGTACATAAAAATATATTTAAGGCTTGTCGTAGTGTGTTTATAGCTGACTAGTTAAAAAAAAAAACTTTTTTTTTCATTGTTAATATAATTTGAGCAAGTATTCACTTGCAAAGTATTTTAGTTGAATTTTACCAAATTTTGAGCTGCTAGAATTCTTTGCCGGAGCAGCTACGTCGACTGTCGAATCAGTCGATTTGTAAACCGAAATTTTAAACTTTATAATAAAACGGCTCAGATAAAAAAAAAAAAAACACACTTAAAAAAAATTACGAAACCCCCTGCTTTAGACCTGATTTTCTACAAGGATTTTTATTTAAAAAAACTACCCATCTTGTCCATGTTTTACTAAACAGTAAATAATATGAAGTTTCCCTTTTGGCTTTGTAACTTAGGTTTTACGTCATCCGCCACAGATGGCAGCACCACACCGTGGCCGTTACATATTTTCCGTTCCTCGAATTCCGTCGCATTTCAAGGAATCACTCCCACTAAACGGCCTTATTACGAGAGCTAAGATGTTACACACACATAAAAAAGAAGAAAAAAAAAGGTACACGCTCTGATACATCCTGCGCTGAGTGTGGATTCTCTGACAAAGAAAGTTGTACCCTTGACATCGTGCTTGTCAGACTCCGTGACCGCCTGTCCGCCCCAGCCAGTTAAATTCGCGATCACCCCCCTTCTCCCACCCGCCCTACCTTGTCGTGCAATGGTTTAACTGCTTCTGCGAAGAATGAAATGGCTTGTAGGGGGGGGGGGGGGGGTAGAAGCGCATCACGCCAGCGTGGAAGCGCTGTTCACATGAGAGCGAAGTCCGTGACCAACGCTCACCTCTTTCTGTCCCTCCCTTACTCTACCCCTCCCCACTGCCAAAAAAATAAACTACACCCCTCTGCCGGAGGGCCCGTAAAAAAGCTTAATTTACGATCCCCAGCGCCGCCGGTGAATTAAGATGGCGTGGAAGTGGTTTAAGGCTCCGCTATAAGCCTCCACTGTCCGACTATTGCGGGACGACGCACAACTTAGGACATATGTAGTCATCTCAGCGAGCTGAGCGGTACCTGTGTACACGCCCTGCAGAGGGAAGGACTGCGGATCGTAATGGCCTCGTGTTTGTGAAGGAAGCGGTTAACGCCGCCTTCATCGCGGTTTCGGTGTTTGGGGAGAGAGGCTATGTCGAGAGACTGAGGGAACCCATGCCTTGATGTAAGCTTTTGGACATACGCCATTGCTAAGCACATGTATGTCTGTAGAAGAAAACTACAAAAAAAAACACAAATGACAAAAACACAAATGAAGCAAAAAATTGCTGTTGTCAGGATATAAACACCACACAATACTCCACAACAGGAATATGGTCAACAAACAAAGAAAAACAAAGAAAAATGGACTAACAGAACGAAAAAAAAAACCCACAAATTATGACAGCAAAAAAAATACCGAACCCAAAAAAAAATAGCACAACAGTTGAAACGAGACAAAAACACAGCAAAACGAAAATACGAAACAAATACAACAGGGAACCCATCCTAGCATCGGCACCGCCGCAACCCCTACCAACAGGAACACGCTAGCTTGAGTCCTTCAGGCGAGCACTGCCACATCTCTGGGACCTCTCGGACCTCCCAGATAGAGCCCGTGATCCCACCTGCACCATCAGCTGTCCAGTGTAGTGCCGGAGCAGACACTCTGCTCACACGCCCGCCCGTTTATTAGTGGCGACTCCTGGGGCTAGTCCGGTAGAGCTCCGAGCGACCACACACACCGGTGCCACATGACCTGGGCGCCACGAGGAAACCCCAGATGGGTAGAACAGTTAACTTATTACAGCCATAACTAGAGACCGGAAAAAATTCGCTGATTCCTTTCGAGACAAGCTGGAATCCAAACTCGTTTAGCTTAATGCTGCGTCAGTGATTGGACCGCAATATTTACCTGAAGGACTCTTGAGCCAATGGCAAACACTCAACAAAAGAAGAATCGCAGTAAACAGGTGTCCCGAGTCGGTAGCCAATGATCAGGTTAATAGTTGCCCGAGTACATAGAGAATCGTGGAGTCTATCTTAGTGGTCATTGAAACCGCGAATTTTTCCAGTCCCTAGTCATAACTTAGTATTCTTGAATAAATCCAAACATTTTATAACCTCACAATCTTCATAACGATTATAACTTAGAAACATACAATTTAGAAATCTGAAAATCGTAACTACGAGCTATCACAACTCAGAAAAAAAAACTGTTAAATTTAAGAAACTCAAAACTTAAAAAAAAAAAAAAAAACACTCAATGTCAAACCACATAACATGAAAATGTCATCACTTGGAAACAAAACAACTAGGTACTACTTAGAACTGTCATAACTTAGGTACAAACAACGTCGAACCCCATAAAGTAGTATTGTAGTAATTTAGAAACACACTACAGAGCTGTCACATTTTAAAACACGCATCTTAGAACTGTAATAACTTAGAAAAAACACAACTTAGAACTAACCTGTGTCTTCTAAGTAATGTTTTAAATAGTGGCGTGTTTCTAAGAAATGAAAGCACCCTAAACTATTGCGTCTTCACATTATGTGTTATCTGCAGTTTACGAAAAAAAAAAGAAGGAAAATATTTGTAATTACAAATTTTTGCCAGACTAATTGCGTCATAAACTCTCACTACAAGCTCGTTTTCTGTGTTGCTACGGCTGTGTGCTGGACACGGCTCGGCTTTTACGGTTCCATTTCCCACTAATTATTTACAAATAAATGGAATTAGCAAAGAAGAAGAATCCCACAGTGGTTATTTCATTTTACTGTGACTACAGCCCTATTAATTTGAAGTTTTTTTCCCCTGTTAATGTAGGTATCATGACAAATGTTTTGCATTTGTTTCTAAATAGCTAATTTTGCCATCAAATATGTAATAATCGTTACTTGCTAGCTGTAAAATGTCCCGTGAGTGGTCATGATCATGACAAATTGCGTGATTTCTCCCCCACCCCTCCCCCTTCACAAAATAAAATACTTTTTGATAAAATACCTGGTAAACCTTTTTTAAAATGAAACATTATAAAACATATTGCAAGAAACTATCGTGGTAAATTTCACTGCCCATATTGTTAAAATTCGTTGAACAGTTGATACTATAATGATTACCTTTGGCTTTGTGAACATTGGTTCTCGCCGTCCGCCACAGATGGCAGAACGATGATTACAGATTTCCGTTCAATGCGACTTATGTTCCATTCACGAAATGACTCCTACCAAATGTTTTACACCGAGAGCTGAGATGTTGCACATCAACTAGACAAATTATATTTGTGTAAATAGAAGCTTCAGGACCACAATTTCAATATTACTAAAATTTTAGTTTGTGTAATTTTAAGAATATTATTAACGGTGTCAGTGCGCGCCGCGTTCCGCAAGCTGCGCGTGGAAATTATGTCATCGTCGGAACGACAGGTCGTAAAGTAAAAAAAACCTGATCGCGGGTAGCTAGGTCTCTAAAAGTTACAATTCGCTCGTTTTGTCGTTTATGCGCTGTCGAAATGTCTTTCTCGGCCAATACGTTAGCGTGAGTTACGCGCGCTCGCAACAAGATTCATTTTTACTAACTTAGCCTACATCCGTGTGCAAGGAGCACACCTGCGACAGGCTTTACCTTGGCACCTACTGTGACTCCATAACGACGTGACGGAAGACTCGTGTTTGAATTACGACCTTAAGAAATGCAAAGCTGAAGCAGAAGTGAGGTCGTTAATTTTATCGCAATGTTTTTTTTTTTTCAGGTCTCGGGTAGAGCGGATTAAATACAGCCCAGTGGCTGATAATTATGAAAAAAAAAAAAAAAAATCGTGACACACGAAATTTGGGTAATAATTTTTCCCCTCGCCAATTTTTGCGACGTGTCGTTTTACCTCTAATTATTTCAATGGAATAATTTTACGATAACGATAAGTTTCGTGGTGTTAGTAGAAATTAGTTGAATTTAACTTCACCCAGACGCTTGTCCCTTCTTTAAGGACCCCGAATAACTGGGCACATAGTATATGGTGGGCAGAGCTTCAGAAATAAATAAAAGTGATTTGAAAAATGATTAGGTACGATATCCGGGTGAGGTCTGTTTGCGAAAAGCATTTAAGAACACACACCGATGTAATGTTTCCGTATTTATTTTTTAAACTGTATTATCATAAGAGTGAAAATCGATTAAACACGAGTTTTTAGAATAATTTTAAAACATGAAACTTCAAGTAGGGATCCATAAAATCATCAAAGTGACTTGCATTGCACATTTATCTTCATTTCTCCGCCATATAATTTTAATTTTTACCGCTTAAAATCTCATAGTTGTCTTATGCACGACGAGAAGATTACGTGCTAGTTCAGGGACTTGCTCTTAGAGGCGACACCGCGCTAAAAACACCAGCGAGCGTCGCACTTATACTTACCATCCCACCTCACTAACTACGCGGAATTCTTTTTTTTTATTATTTTAAATATTTCAGTTATTCAGCTTTATTTCAAGTACCATCCTTGGGAAAGCACTTTAAACCATGGGTTGTAATGTGTGTGTGTGTGTGTGTGTCTGCCCAAGCTTGTCGGTCGAATGCATACTTTCTATAGTACCTAAAACCTGCTCTTGTTGTTCCTGTGTTAACACCCTAAAATTGTTTTGGCTTATTTTAATTTTCGTTCTTAATCCATGTTTATAAGAGTAATGTGTACTTGAGTTTGGCTGTCTTCGAAAGGTAGCTGACTAGATAACTAAATGCTTATTCAATAAGGAAAGAGATTTAAAACACCAGATTATATATTGTCAGTTGTTTGACTGTTAAGGTTAAAAAGCGCTTATACGAGTTGAAAAATTGAACAAGAATGATCCCTTTGTGTCGTTGAGGAACACGTTGCTGTAATCACGCAACTTCTGATGGTGATGGCGTATGACTAGAGACCGGAAAAATTCGCGAATTCATTTCACGATAGGCTAAAATATAAATAGTTATACCTCAGTGCTGCCTCTGCTATTGGCTCACAACTCACCTGGATGACTCTGGGCCAATGAGAAACACCCAACAAAAGCTTTATACGAATCACAGGCTGCTACGTTGGGACGTCTCACAAGACAGCAGCCAATGAGTGGGTGACATTTGACCGAGTGTACGTAGAACTATGTTCATCCTACAGGTCATTGAACACGCGAATTTTTCCGGTCCCTACGTATGACTAGGGGCAGGCATTTTTCGCAAATAAATCTGAACGCCCATTAGACTGAAACAAAGTACATCTACACCAGCGGGTTCTTCCTTGTGATTGGCGGACGTCTGCGAGGGAAAATGTTGCCTTGTTTGACCGAGCCACTCAGGACGCGTTTGCTTCCGCACTGACTCACTGTGTTCGGTGTTGTAACAATCGATATTGACCTGAAAGAAACTCGCTCAATCACGAGACACAGACGGTACTGCAGTGTTTTAACTTTCAGCTAGCCTCGGTTATCTTTTCGCGAAATATGCATGCCCCTATGTATGACTTGTCTCGCGTTGTACCTAAGATCCGTCGGTGGACGGCCAAATGCGTTTGTTTTGGCTGCTCAGGCGTGACCAGATAAAGAAGACTGCGACACGTCAAGACAGATAGCAACTCCCGTTATGACAGCGATGAAGTCGACCATCGGCAACATACTTAGCGTGCGAAGAGATGTTTCTTAATTCCGTTCGTGGACTTACCGTTATCTTGTTTGCAAGAACACACGCGATTATTTCTTCACTTACCCACTCGAGCTGACAAACTACATTCTGTGCTCTGAGACCCGACGGACTTTTATTTTTATGTTAAGGCTCGGTGTCACACGCAATATTGATTTTTTCCCCTTTTTTTAGTCGTTACTATTATTCGAAGGCTACTTATGAAATAATATTAACTTGGTACCTTCTTCGCGTGCATTTGCATTTTCAACATATATTCGCTAAGTGTAATATAATTAGTGTAAAAAGTCACGAAAGTGTTCGCAATTATATTACACCTAGTAAATATAGGTTTTTAAAATATTTACGGCAGTACAACAAATGAAACGGAGGCGCCATGTTAAAATTTCAGAAATAGTACATAAATAATAGTAATGATGAGAAAATGAAAAGAAAAATCAATTTTGTGTGTGAGACGGTGCAATACGAAAGATACTATTTTTAACTGACTTTGTCTATTACTGATTGCTTATGGAGGATTAGGGCTCATCATTTCGAAATTTCAAGTATTTAGACGTAGCTTGCGAGAAAACTTTCGTGTTCAATTTTTTGTCTCCACATGGTACCGGCCTAAGCTTTGGGCACTTCAGCATGTCAATATTCGTTAACTAGATTTACTATTACGGCCCTGTTACAAATAACAGTTAATTTATGGACTTTTAACGAAGAGTTCTCCTCAAATAAACAAAGGTTTACGCGTAGATCCAGATAACTGGATATTCACTATAAAATACGTCAGTTTATAACTTCTAAAAGTTTATGTTTTGCTATAATTAGTTAAAATGAAAATTTATAAAGAAAAAAAAAAGAGTTTTGTTGACAAGAGTTTGAAGATTTGGTTAAAAGTCCGAGTTGATTGTTATGAGTTCATGTTGAAAACAAGTAATTTTAGTACCTTTCAGTAAATTAACAAAGATTCTTGGATTATTGTAAGCAGAGTTGCTCGTAAAAATTAATGAGGAAGTTTTAGCAGTGTAGGCATCTGTACAAAATAGTCAGTTCATTTCTCCCATTAGTCACACACTGCAGCCTGATCATGAATATCACATCACAACAAGGTATAACATTTTGGGAAAATAATATCACATAACTTGTTCACCTATGAATCAGACGCTTGGATTGTAGACATAAGAGATGCAGGGTAGATCAGAGCAATAGGTATGGAGTTTATGAGGGTATGTTGGCAGTTTTGGGGCGAGACAGGATTAGGAATGAGATGGTGCAAGCAAAAGCAGGAGTATAGGACTTGAATGAGATCATGGGAAAAAAAAAAAAAAAAAAACAAGAATCAAATGATATGTCCATGTCCAGAGAATGAGAAATGAGAGGCTGCCTAGGAAAATTACGGATTTGAAGTAAACTGGAAGAAGGACTCCGGGATGACCGAGGAGGAGGTGGGAAGAGCAGATACTCGTTAAAGGTGTGCAGGATAAAGGAGAAGAATGGAACAGAGTGAAGGAAGAGGAATGGTGGAGACACGGAGGAAGATGGAGGCATTTTATTTTTCTGACCAGGAAGCTGGCTGGAATCAGTTAATGGTGATGATTAGCTTTGTCTTTCCGTGCCAAACATTTGGTTTTATAGTTGGAAATTGTAATATAAGTAAAATTATTATTCATGATGACGAGGGCATTAAGACCTTTATATAGTTCTTAACCTTATGAGCCTAAATTGTATATATATTTTATGACCAAATTTTTACCATTGTAAACTTCACTATTTTCAGTAAGTGCCAAACAGGGTGCCATAACAATAAGACACAGAACTCGCACTAGGAGGACCATATTTCGAATCCTAGTACAGCAATCCTTATTCCAGCTTTTCTCGGTCCCCCTAAATCGCTGCAGGAATAATCTTGGGCGCTTCCTAATTATAAGAAATGTCCAATACCTTACTCAGTAACTCTGATTGATGATGTGTGGTTCAGTTTCTGATTAAATATGTGTCATAAATGGTGTTGGCTATTAGCATGCTACATTCTCTGGAGTTTCACTGTAAGTATTCTGGAACCCCATAATTTATCGGTGTTATTATTCGGTATGTCCATCTACATCGTGTAAAATTTCGTAACAGTTGTTTCCTATGGGAAAAGGCCATATATGGTAGGGTCTCCTTCTAAGGAATCCACCTTTATTCTACAGTTCTCAAAAATAGTATCACTTGTCACTAGCAAAGCTAACACAGTAAATTAGTTGTTAACACTGACAACCTCATGAATTTGTTTTCAAAAAATGTTGACAGAACAACTACCACATTTGTGACAGTTTACATGACCCAGACTTCAGTCTCTCAAGCTGGTTATTTCTCTTTTGGATCCGACAACAGGCTCCCACTAACTCTGATCAGTAATATTCCACTGATTTCAGTAGGATAATTTATTATTACCTTTAAGTGGGACCTACATGGTTTAAAATATATACATTTAAATTCTACTCAGTCCATGTTGGAATATGAGAATATGAACATTGGTGACCCTGCTGAAAAGTAGTTACGAGTTTGTGTCATGTAACTTGTCTCAAATTTGACAGTTTTCGAAAGTAGTACCAATGACCCCCATTACCCAACTGTCCCTCACAAATAATCACATTGTATTGGTTATAGACTCTGAAAACCACGTGAAGTTGTAACACCGGTGACAGATCAAGAGCGATAGAGATCTACGTGATTTTGTATTTGCACTGTTCGAGGTACCCGTGCAAATGTTGACTCTCATTATACTGGGGCTTAAGAAAGCATGATGTATGCTGCTTGTGACTACTGTGAACTTAATGATTAAAAATACGCTACTTTTTTTAAGTTAGCATAGTAGATCTACGTGAAATTTAAAATGTTATATATGTATTCATACTCGTATATTCTGTCTACAGGTAAGGGGAGCATGCGAGTATTGGTATGGTGGACTAAAAAGTACACAGTCAAGAAGTTTTATTTATTACTAGCTAAAGTACCTGGCGTTGGTCGGAATAATAACACCAAACTGTAATGAACATAGCCACCGAGTTTCAAGTCTGTAGGACATACACTTGAAAACAGGAAATTTTGATTTTAAAGTCCCGTTGAAAAACTTTTGAAAAACTGTCTGATTTTACACTGTGTCTGGCGCTTAAGCGAGTGGAAGATTGGGCACAGCAAAACGCCGTCCCTTGCGGGAGACGAGACTCTCCCCCTTTCCGTAGCTAGCATCGAGCTGGAGGTTCCAGGTATAGATGGAACTATAAAAGTCCAGGCACGACTCGGAGCCCGGGCGGGCGTTAGCTGTGAGCTGCGACAGTAAAACGCGGGTGGCGGGCGCCTGTTTACGATAGGTCCTCTTGTTACGCTGCTAAAGGTGGCTGTGTACACACATCCTTGCCATGGTTACTCTGAGCACTGTCTTGGGAATCTTGGGAATCTCTGTGGTGGAATTGCGGAATGCGGAAGTAGAAAAGACTTTGTCAAAGGGCTGCCCCCAGGGCTCCATGCTTGGACCCTTGTTGTGGAACATACTGTTCGATGAATTCCTCCGGATCCGGCTGCCTGAGGGTTGCGAGATCTTTGGGTATGCCGATGATGGACTTATTCTCGTCTCAGGTTGTTCCAGGGCTGCTCTTGAGTGGCGATGTAATGAGATCTTGGGGCAGATTTCATCCTGGGCTGACTCGGTGAAACTTCGGTTATCATCGGGAAAGTCCAGATGCATGATGCTAAAGGGCAAGTTTAGCGGAGCCTGGGCTCACTACCCACATGTGAGCCTGGGGGGTGAGCGCCTGAAATTTACCACCACTCATAAGTATCTGGGAGTCTTACTGGATGATCGGCTCTTATTTGCTAAGCATTTAGAGTACGTTTCCCAAAAGGCTGTGGTGATGTTTCATCGCCTCCGAGGATTGTCCCCGACCAACCGGGGCCTATCGTCGCCTACGCTGGCATGTCTGTACAGGGGGGTGTTCATCCCAATCATGACTTATGGTGCAGTTGCATGGTGGCATCGTTCAGGATTGGTACACATGAGGAGGAAACTGCAGTCGGCGCAGCGTGCTGCCCTTCTTGCGGTTACCGGGGCCTACCGTACCGTATCCAATGACGCTCTGCAGGTTCTCGCTGGGGTGATCCCACTGGATCTGCTCGTGGCTGAAAAAGGGCAGCTTGCTGCCCTGAAAGCTGCGGGCACCCTCAGGCCAGAGGACCACATAAGGCTCAGGGAAGTGACCATGGGGCAGTGGCAGCGCAAGTGGGAAGCTAGTGAAAAAGGTAGGCATACCTATGAGATCTTCCCGAATGTACAAGATCGTCTTCAGTGCAAGCATATAGAACTGACGCGAGCCACGGTTCAACTTCTAACTGGGCATAGTAACTTCAAGGCCAAACTACACCAATTTGGTCTAGCAGAGAATCCGCTGTGTGGGCACTGCCACACGGTGGATGATGTCAGACATGTGCTGCATGATTGTGAAAAAGTTGAGGATCTTCGTGAACAGCTGAAGTTCCACCTGGGTCTGATTGGGTGTGACTACGACCTTGCAAATGTGGTGGCGCGGAAAGAGAGTTGTGTTCTCTTCCGTGAATTTGCTCGGAGAGTCATAGTGAGACTTCAAGTGGCAGACGAAACTGAGCCACTGGCTCCGTGAGCATTCTCCCTTGCAACTGTCAGCGGAGTAGTATTCAACTACTACTGAGATACTTGGATTATGTACTCCTGGATAAGGCACGCACAGGATCATTGACTACCTACTGGTTAGTCAGGGCCCTAATGGGGGACCTGGCCCCAGTAGATGGTCCTCAATTTATGGCAATACCTGGATGACTGATGGGTAGCAGGTGCTGAAGCATGTCTGGTAATTTGTATATGGGTATATAATGGATATATAATCAATATAAAGGAATATAATCAATATATAAATTACATGTAATGGACATATAATCAATATATAATGGCGTATAAAGGACATGTAATGGACTTATATATATATTATGGTGTTGGTTTTGCTGGACTGTGAATGCGCCTGACTTGAACCCTTACCTGCATATAGCCCCATGTGGGGATTTCAGTCTACAGGTTCCTAAGAAGCCACTATGGGTACCATAGTGGTGGAGGGGACATGTTTTCTGGATCTGGTAGTTCAGTAGGAAGGGGCCCTGGACTATACAGATCTGAAAGCAGACTCCCAATCTACCCTTAAAGGGCGCACATTTGGGAGGGGCGGAAGGCGGGTGCGTTGGCCTTCGGGCCTCCGAAAACATGTCTTGGGAATCTGAAAGGACCCTCATAGTGAATGAGGAATGGCCCATGGTAATGGCTAGGACTGAGAACGCTGCTGGCGTGAATGGGGGCACCTAGGCCTAAAGGGCTGTAAACCATCTGAGCTCTGCACAGCGGTCGGGAGAGGTACCGAGGTAACTCCGAGGCCATCCCGATCCTTTACACATTCCAGGTGGTTAGTTCTAGTCATGGCTTGCGCGGTCGTCGTCGGAGGAGTCTGAGCACGTCCGGGCCTTAATCAGCTGTAAGCCCGCCGGGCTGAGGTACAGTGGGTTGAAGGATCATCCAAAGAGACGAGGTAGATCCAGTGGAGTGATTCTGAAGAGTGGCGGTCGGTCTTTTGCCGAATAGACACCAAGTTGATAGTAGTAAGGGAAGAATCCACAAAAGATTGAATGGTGTACCGCTGAGGTTTTCTCCAAGGCCCAGGATTCTGATTGGGTAGGACTCGTACTTGGTAGTGGTGCTCCAATCGCTTGGAGCAGGCTTTGAGGGTTCTCTAGCCATTTGAGGAGTCGATGTTGTGAGCGACAACACAGCTCCAGTATTAGCCTGGACAGCTAGGAGAGGTTGGATAGGCCTCCACCGGACCACCGTTCGCTGGGTGTTTTGAGGAGTCCCAGTGTGATGTGGTAGTTTGGGATAGGCGCCAGCAGTGCTGATACGATCATAGGGGTAAGAACACAGCCAACTGTCTGGTCAGCCGAGTGAGGTAGGGGACTTAGGTGGTGACTACGCTTGAATGGGTAGCCTTAGTCTCTGGTCATAGCTGAAGCTCTAACACCTTTCCTGAGTCGGGCATACGGCGTATTCCATATCCTCGCCCATGGGAGTCCCAGACTGAGATGGCCTTTAACGGCTGGAAAGACTGGGTTAACAATTTAAAGTATCAATTGTTTTGTGAACCTGCCTCGGGTGTTTTTAGGAACGTTTAGAAGAATGACTATCGATTGATTGCAGTCGTAGCCATTGTGATTCGTCCGGAAAACGCCCATTTAATTTTTCATTTTATGCCCCTTAGACCCTAAAACCATCAACTCAAACGTTTATGTATAAGTAAGTAAATATATATATAAATCTATGTGCATCACTTCTTCATGAACACTATAGGCTTAAATGACATATTTTTACACAAATTACTTCCAGACTGATGCATAAAGTATAGAGATGAAAAATCTTTGTCGAGTTCGTAAAAGGGCTTGATTTGCCCAAGAAAGCATAAATGGGGAAGGTTTTGCATATCTTTGGGTGGTCATCACCCCTTTTGGATATGTCAACTGCCTCCTACTAACTTTAACCTGTAAGATTCCACTGATATCAATAATATATTTTATTACTACCTTCTAAGTCTTTAGAAAAAAATATATATAAATTCTACCGACCCGTCCATCGAAACCAGAACGAAACATTTTGCAATGGAAGACATAATTTGCCTGCATGTTGGCTCACTTCGTTTATATTTGGTTTTATGTATCGTTAACATCGAGGTTATTAGAGACTCACGTAGGCCTGTACCACACGAGTACACCCATCGGTACATGAATCGGTCTTGGTCTGTAACAAAGATCCATGCAAGAAGAATGTTTATGAAGTTCGGGAAACCATGGGTAACTGATTATAGGGTATATGGAACTGGATTCAAAACATCATTCGTCCAATGTTTCTGCTGTTGGCTCACCAATTATCTGGAGAACGTTTGGACCGAACTACAGACCATCAACCATAAAAATATCAAATCACAGGCTATCCAATGGAGACGTCTCACACATCTGAAAAATCAGTAGCTAAAAATTAGAGGACGTTTGAACGGGTATGCAGAAAACTGTGGAGTTAATTCTCGAGGTAACTGAAACCTCAAATATTTCCGGTCACTAGTAATACGCGGAGCTACGATTATTTCGCGGAATGATTTCACTACAGGCATATAATCAAACCTTTTTCGTGTACTCATCGGTCGAGGAAAAGGCCATGTTATTTGGCGGGTCAACATCATTGGGCAATCATTTCTGCTCCTTGTTTAATTCTGGCTCAAGGTTGCGAAGGGCACGTGAAGAACGGCGTAGTCCATAAAGCAGGTGTTTATATTCTATGAAGTCTGAGAAGTTTAAGTTGGTCAGGAAAAGTCATGAAAAAGACAAGGAAATTCCTCAGTGATAAATAATTTGATGAGGAAATGTCATTATCCAGTTTGCCATCATCCAGACTTTGAAACTTTTTTTTTTCCAGGTGGCATTTTAGTGCATTGTTGTTCACACTGTAAAATGGTGTATGCAAGGTACTGTTCGAACTAGTACAACTGTAGGGATGGTGGAAGCTGAATTGTATTCATTTTTATCGGAAATACAAAAGTATCTTTAAAAATTCACCAGGGAAATTGGTAATTTTGGCGATAGAACGTCATGTAAAGATTTGTATGGATACTCTATGTATGCTTCAAATCTTCTTTGCCACCAAACGAATCCGTGGGATAACCGTGGCGCAGCAATCTTGTGCTGATGGTATATAGGTGACGTGTTCCAACATCTGGAACTCTGCGTGCGGTGTGGCGGCAGAGCCGGGCGACTAACAGTCGGGAAGTTTGTGCGATGATTTAAAGAATGTTTGGGGGGAGGGGGTTGAAGCGCCTCAAAACCGCGTCGGACACGTCAGGTTCGCAGCTCGTTGTCCGGCGATCCCCCCACCCCCCACCCACCACCACAGCCTTCCTGAGTCCGGGCGGGCGGGACAGTAAACTATCCCCACCCTGGCACTAGCTTCGTCACGCGAGATTTTTACAGTCTGCCGGGGACGTCTAAACCGCCCATAATTCCATTCCCTCTGCCCCCCTTTTCTCCATCGGTGGAAGAGGTTTTTTTTTATCTTTTGGAAGGATGACGGGTCCAGGGAGAACGCCACGGAATAACTTTCCCACAACTCCCCAGCCTCGTCTTCGTTCTTCCGGTGGATGTTTATCGTGACGGGCGGCGGGGGCCTGGGGTCTCCCTATGGACTCATGCCCGCGCGAAACTCGGGTGGAGGCGTCCGTAAATCGCCGGAATATCAATAGCCCCCCCCCCCCCCCCCGCCACCCTCTGACCGCGACGCACAATGGGTCCGCGCCAGACTCGGGCAGGTAATCACACGGGTCGAGGTGAGACGTGTATGTTTTTCTCACCGTCGCGGCCGCTCTGGTTTTTTTTTTACGACGACGCCTGCCTGTCCTGACGCGCCCGCAAACCCACGTGTTCTGGCGGAGGAGCGTCTCGGGTTAATCGAGGCGGCGTCGTCGGCGTCGTCCCGTGTCTCGCCTCGTTCGTGGCGTGCGTGTGGTGTGGCCGAGCGTACGTGGCCCACCGCGAGGGTTTGGTTTACCGAGCGCACCGCGGTTTATCGATCCTGTATGGTTTTTACGAAGTCTTGTGTTGGTTTACCGACCGTGTCCCGTCTTACATATGAGGATTTTTTCCTCATCTGTAAGATAGGACATTTTCCTTCAGGTTAACAAACGTATTTGGTTTTACAAAGCGTGGTTAGTTTTACCAAAATCTGTTTCTTGGTTTACCAAACTATCGTCCGTATTTAAATTATCGACCGTGTTTGGTATTACCAAATAGTTTTTTTTTGACGTGACAACGTCTAATAAATAGATGAACGCCGGCTGCACGCACGAAAAAGTGTCACGTTACGCACATTGTCCCGTTACACTGTGTCCCGTTACGCTCATTGTACGCTTGCGCCGCATCTATCTCTCTTCCACTCGATTGGAACAACCATCGATTTGACTTTTTCGAGGCACATTAAACTTGAAACACTCCCATTCGTCAATGTTTTATGACGTCACGTTAAACTATCGTCCGTAAACCGCCTTTACAGACAACCATTTTTTTTTTGCTTTAACGAACTTGTTTGGTTTCAACAAGCGTATTTTTTTTTTTTTTTTTTTTTTTTTACCTAATCGTGTTAATCGTGTTTTGGTTACGGAACGTGTTTTGTTTTACCAAACGTTTCTAGGCTGTGGTTATCGAAAGCGTTTATATTACCGCCACTGTTTAGTTTACCGATCGTGTTTTGGTTATTTCTAAATCGTTACTTGGTTTACTGAATGTGTATTTGGTTTTACCGAAAACGTTTGGTTATGCGGTGGAGTGTCCGGCACGCATTCTGGATGTCATAGGTTACAAAAATGAAAACCACTGGAGAATATGTACAGGCCATAAACTGCAGTGGGCAACCAACCATCCCAGCGTTCGTCTGGGTGGATGTCAAGGAAACTGCGTAGAACCGAAATCAGCTTTGTTTGGCTCGCATACTGATGGAAGCGTGTTGAAGTGGGTCACCACTGGCCCACACTGCCCTGTTTGTAGAAGTACGCCGTCGACCGCTGAGTTGTGAAGCGTGCTTCAAGATCCTGGGAGTTTAGTCTTGCTCCAGACAAGCAGGCCGTACTTTATAACTCCCCACCCCCAACCCCCCTTCTGACCAAAATAAAATATTGAAACTACACCCCATGGGGTCCTCTAGCCCTCGCGAAGGTAAATCACGGAAAAAGGATTTTTTCGGGTGAGGGAAAAAGGGGGGAAGGGGGGCAGTTTCGTGTCATGTTGGCTGAAGAAACGACGCGCGAAATTCCGCATTATCGGCTGTCAACATTCCCTGCAGGGGGAAGGGAGGTTGTAAGGCGCTGGCGTGAGGATGGTCGTGCCTCGATCAAGACCACACAAAACTCGTTCCTCAAGACTGTGTTATTCGACTCTTTTATGTTTCATAGTCGCCGATCAAGACGAGCTCCTTTCAGGGCTGTGCGTTTTTAAGGCCCCTCGCCTCCCCGGTCACACGTACGATGTTCAGGCCTTAAGGAAAAAAAAAAGATCGTTGTTTGAAAACAGCTCGAGATATCCGAGTTAACACTCGGAGGGCGAAGGAGTAGTTTTGTGTCCGTGTTTCAATGTTACATTACAATTTTAATCAGAGTGAAAATGACTAACACGTGTGTTTTCATAAAAATAAAAAGTATTACGCATGAAACACCCGGTACAGATTTTTTAAAATCACTCAAGGGACTTGCACTGCGCATTTATGTTCACATATCTGCCATATGTTATGTTCACCGCTATGCACAACGAGAAGACAGCGAGCTAGTTCAAGAGGCGATACCGCGCTAGAAGCACCAGTGAGTGTCACACATATCACCCCACCTCACTGACACAGATGGACCCTATAACTGCAACTATTTGTAAATTACAACTGTTTGCAATAAAATACTTCACTCTCATTTCAAAACATTCATCATAGTCTCTCACTCTTTTTCTCTTTCTCGGTACTCCAAAATCACAGTTAATGTCTCTCTCCTTGAACGCTAACCCCGTATAAATATTTTCTGCTATAATATTACTCCCATTGTCCTTCTAATGCCAACCCATATGCCTCAGGAAAATGTAATGTCCGAGACTTGACAAAAATGTGTATTCACATGTCAGTAATATTCAAGCTACACTACAAGGAAGAAATATTGATAAAGTGACTACTCCCAGTCAGAAAATATCAATTTCTTCGTTCATTCTCAATAATCAGATGTGAAGTTCGACAATTTGCGCTTCCGACGCAGTATTTTGATGTTCACAATTTTCACTTGATTTCTCATGATAAAATACCAGTATCCACAGTTCGTACACGTAAGAGTTGTTTATTTTCTCTACATCACATCCGAATGTAACAAAATTTATCCACATCTAATGGTTTTTCAGATGTTTCATAAATGTTGTATCAATACCGATACATTGAAATATCGTTGGAGAAACCAATGTATCAAAACATCGCATGGCTCCAAGAGTCAACATTGCTGTTTAGAAATTTCAAAAACGTTGTATCAGAACCGATACCTCTAAATATCATTTTGAAAACTATGTATAGAACAATTGGATGGATCGAATGGCATTATCGCTTTATAGAAGTTTCAGAAATGTATCAAAAAGATACATAGAAATGTCTTTACGAAACATATGTATCGAATAATCGTAGGCTATAGATTCCAAGTCCATATCGCTTTGAAGATGTTTCAAAAATGTTGTCTCAAAATCGATACATCAAAATATCGTTTCGAAACCTATGTATATAACAATAGAATGTATCTAAGTGTCCAAATAGCTTTTTAGAAGTTTCTAAATGTTTTATCAAAAACTATACATAAAAAAAATATCTTTACGAAACCTATGTATCGAATAGTCGTATAGATCTACAAGTCCATATCGCTTTGAAGATGTTTCAAAAATGTTGAATGAAAACCGATACATCTAAACGTCGCGTCGTTTGGCGACCGAAGTACCGAAGTACCGCACAGCCTGCGCGCGCACCAGGCGGTCGCTCGTTCGCGCCTGTCCAGCGACGGTCAGCTCCGCGTGTGACGTCATCAGGCATTCAGCGCGCGTGGGCGTAATGGCGACGCGACGGCGGCGGCTGGACGCCTCCCAGGGGCTCCAAGCGGCGATTACGTCATGTCAGCGCGTCGCCGCCTCGTGGCGCACACCGCGCTGCGGGAAACACTTTGTGTCCACACTGAAAAAAAAAATCTCTGTACTTTAATTTGCACTCATTAATTCAAATATGTTTATTACTTTAACGAAGAGATTATTTTAACTATAACTTTTATACATGTTTGCCATTTAACTTCTTCCAATCTGTGTTATTCTGTTAAGGATAGGACGATGAAAGAAAAAGTGGGAAACGAATGGGAGTGTTTCAAGTTTGATGTGCCTCGAAAAAGTCAAAACCGATGGTTGTTCCAATCGAGTGGAAGAGAGATAGATGCGGCGCAAGCGTACAATGAGCGTAACGGGACAAAGCATAACGGGACAATGTGCGTAACGGAACATTTTTTCGTGCGTGTTGCCGGCGTTCATCGATTTATTAGACGTTGTCACGTCAAAAAAAATCTCTGTACTTTTTCGAAAGATTCGTTTCAAAACTAGTGTCCAAGAAAAAAACCTTGTAATCCTGCAAGTGAGATATTGTAACTCTGTACAACACATGTCTGTGGTTATTTTTGCATACAAGAAATTCTTTTTTCGAGATAATACCCTACTGAGTTTTCTCACAAAAATTGGCGCACAATTGTATATGTTTTAATTGTTAATTAATTTTTTTAACCATGGGAAATATAATCGAATATTCAATAAATGGTCTTTATTCTGTTTTATTATGCTTATTGAGGTGCACAGTTAATAACTGCAAAGCTATTCAGGGAATGGTTCACAGATAACCTTTTAACTATTGGAGGTTCTGGGTTGAACCAGAGCATCAAAAGTCCGTACCCAGTGTGACTACCAACACACTGTTTTGTAGCGATACAGTTAGTTGTTCTCGTGTAAACGTACCGATTCACAAATTCTGCAAGTTTATGTATGAATATTTCTGTCAATTTTTTTTATACTAGTATAGAATTGCAAGAGGGCTTGGGATCAGAGGATGTAATGATGTAATGAGTCGGTGAAGACAGGTGGAGTGTGTGCAGTCTTCGACGCAGCACCTAGGTCGATGTCCTCCCCCTTACTCCCCCCCCCCCCTTAAAGCACCCCACAGAGAAGCACCGTACTGCATGCGGCGCTAAAGCGTCGAGCCCACAGATAAGTACTTATTTTGGTGTCGCGGGTTCTGTAGAGTTTCGCAGTGTGTGGTTAGCAAGCTCCAGGAATGGTTGCGTTCGAGACGATGAGAGGTCAGTAATTAGTAGGGCCATGCATATTGCGCGAAAAGATTCCGAGACGAGCTGAAAGTTAACACACTGTAACATCGTCAGTGTTTCGTGATCGGGTGAGGTTCTTTCTGGTACAATGACGAAATTCACAACTCCAATCACAGTGATCCAGTGCGGAAGCAAACGCGTCCCGAGTGTGGCTCGGTCAAATAAGGCAACGACTTCCCTCACAGACGGCCGCCAATCACAAGGAAGAAACCGCTGGCGCGCGTATACCTCGTTGCAGTCTAATAGCAATTAAGATCTTTTCGCGAAAAATGCCTGCCCCTAGTACCTAATTAGTAGAGACCCGTGAATTTCGCGGATTCAATGACCTCCAGGATAGACTCCAATATCCTCTACACACTCGGGTAAATGCCAACTGTTCATTGGCTGCTGACTTGTGAGTTGTCTCGACCGGGTGGCCAGTGATTCGACACTTCTATAAGTGATGGGTCTCTAATTGGCCCTCAGTCCTCCAGATTAACAGAGAACCAATGACAGAAGCAGCACTAAGGTATAATTATTTGAATTTTAGCATAACACGAAATGAATCCGCGAAATTCACGGGTCTCTACTAATTAGTAGTGTCGCCAAGAGACCAGCAGGAGCGGGGTCTAGCAGGCCACAGAGCCTCACCCAGTTGTGTGGCGTGTACCGAGGTCCTGTGATCGAGTCCCTTCTAGATTAGCAGCACCCAGCGACCTGTCCGTGTGCACGGCAGAACAGCGCTGAAGCGAACCAAACAGCATCACGCAAATGACAAGTGCGACGATCAGGAACCCACGGTCCAATCCAATCCCCAACCGCTCCCCCCTACCACACCGCAACTCCTACCCCCATCCCTTTCTTTCCAGTGGAATCACAACATGAGGAGTCAGAAAACGAAGAATGGCCCCAATTACACTTGGTGAACCAAAAGGAATATCAATTATTGCGGCAATTTTCCTGAGGTTCTTTTCTTCTCGAGGGGCTCTAGCAGCAAACGTTTCGGTCGACATCTCAGTCACCGTCTTCAGGGTGGCAGTCTCGGACTGAAGATGGCGACTGCAATTTCGACCGAAACATCATCCGCGGACCATTCGCCTTCGACGGGACCGAAACCCACTGGCGGTCGTAATCAGTTTTGATGATCGCCGTCACAATTCAACCTATTTTATTTTTTTTTCTCTCGAGCGAAGGGCGTCTCGAACCGGGTCAGAGCAGCCCCAAGGCCGCCGCCGGTTGTCGGCATCTTGGACTTTATTTATTTGCCGGTTCCGGTCTTAAAAGCCGGTCTTCCGCCTAACGCGATCCGTTCAGGTGTGTTCCGTCGGCTCGTCGGACGACCGGCCGCGAATGACCCGCGTCGGAACATGCGGCGGAACCTACAGTTGGTCCTCGGCGACGTGAGCAGTTTTGCAACCCTGCGCTCGGCTTTTTTTTCCCCCTTCCACAAAAACACACCCCTACCTAGGGTTACCAACTATTTCACCCTGACCATAAGGGACACTGAACCACACCTATTAGCCCTCCCCCGGAAAAATTTGAATTTTTAGATGCAAATTGGTGCTATTTTAGCAGTTTTTGTATCTGAAAATAAATTATGCAACTTGTTGAATTATTAAAATTTTTTGTATTGGCCTAATAATCTTTTTGAGTGATGAATTTAATACATAAAGATATTTTTAGTTAAGAAAGTATAAAAATTCCAGACAACTCATATGTGATTGAGCATTGGTAAACTAACTTCAACTCTCTCCAATGCAAAATGTGATCAGGAAAAAAGTGGGGGAAGGGGAGGTTGCTAAAGCCACTTAGCCCTTTCCCCGCCCCCCTTAGATTAGAACCACCACTAGGGACACCATAACAAGCAACTTAAAAAAATATTTTTTAATAAATGTATGCCTAAGATATATTTTCTCATTTTTCATTTCACCAAACAAACCCAACTTTAAATTAAATGTCATCTTGGGTATAAAGTACACAATATACAACATGCAAGACACAAAAAACGATGTTTCACAAAAAAACTTAACAACATGCCGTATCAATTTTGTATTACAATCAAAACTGTTATAACTTAAACCATGCTTCGTATGGTGATAACATAGAGCTAGTTCAGGTGCTACAACAGAATTTTGATCGTTAGTGCCTTGTTTTACGAAATAACTGTTTATCTTAGTATTTTCACTCGCATTTGCTTGTTGAACCGTGTTTCTATGTAACAATGTTGAAGCATGCTGTTTTACATTGTTTTCGCCGCCGTGTGCTATTGAAAACTCTCTTTTGCAAAGTACACATTTGGCTTTGTAACTATTATCATTACATTTTAGCCACTTATATTTATGTTCCCATTGAACTAAATAAACATACGGCCGTTTCTTTTTTCGCGGTGGCGAATCGCACATTTTTTGGCCAGTGAACGGCGGAGTAAACGGAGCCTCGCAATGTCGCAATACATATAACAGGTGGTGCGGCGCAGGCGGGAAAATACTTTTTCAATTTTATGCAGGTGTGTGAATTGAACTTTAAACAAGATACGGGAAATATCACGTCCCGTCCTGCCTACGTACGGGATAATTCTTTTAAGTTACAGAATACGGAAAATCCCGTACAATACGGGACGGTTGGCAACCCTACCCCTACCAGACGTCAAAGCTAACGCTCATGTGAGCTTTCTTTGTACAGTAGGTTGATGATATCTGAATACCTGGTGACAGTTTAACTTTTGTCTTTGGCCGAAGACAGAAAATACTATTCCAGGCTAAGTACGACAGATTTAACACTTCAAGTATTTAAAAATATTTTTTTATATAAATTGTTACACTCATCCATTATTAAAGAGTTATACTCTTTAGTCTAGAACGAAAGTTTCGATCGTAGTTCGAAGTCGTCCCAGAGAAATGGGAGTGGGTGAAGAACCCCCTCATTCGGAAGTGTCCATGGGCCAAATCAGTGAGTCCCAATTTTTTTTTTTTTTTTGGCCAGGGAACTCTATGATTGACTTTTCTTTTGACGGAACGCCAACTCCTTCAAAGGAAGCTATTCGACAATAATTGTGCCTGCTTTATATTACATTCGTCCTGACTCACGGAACCCCTGTGACCCTGCCACAGAACACCTTTTAGGAACCACTGGGTTGGATTTTATTGAAGATCTGTGGAAAACCCCTACAATTAGGGAGGAGATTACCCCCCCCCCCCCCAAAGGTGAAAATTGGACTAACAATACTTTTCGCAGCCGGTATAAGGAAAACAATGTATAGGTAAGAATTTGGAACATTTTTCTATTTTTTTTTTGTGGGACGTCGTTCTCCAAAGTTGTGGACCTACGAAACAAATTATGTAGCCTACATTGAACTTGACTCATGCCCGAGGCTTTTGTGCCAAGTCTGACCCTTCAACGGGAAGGAGGGGTGGAGGCGGTCCAAACCCCCATTTCCGCAGCAGAGAGACTAAAGCTGCGGCCAGACAGGGCGCTATGCTCGCTATGTTCGCTATGTTCGCTACGGGAGTAAAATACAGCCAGCTGCATCTCAGGTTTCACTGGCCACACAAAGCTGTGTTCGCTATGTTGGCGACGTCGCCAGGTGTTTGGTTCTCGGCTATTTTTTCTAAAACGTCGCTGACTTCGCGCATGCGCAGATAAACGAAAACACGTGTTTTTGCGTGGCTGTACTTCTGCGTTTGCTTTTTACGAAGTTTAATTTGTCTCAGTATTGTGCTTTAAATTTTCAAGGTCGACGGAAAATTTAATTAAAATATCACGAAAATAACCATGTTTATGGAATAAATCGATGGGAGAATATAGGAGGCAGGATATGCAGGACAATGCCTGGGATTTGATTCCAAGGGGATGCTATCAGACTGATTTGATTTTATCCTGAAATAATATATAAATTTTGTTTTGTAATCACAAGCAACTCCTTCATATAATTTTTCTGGTCTTCAAATTATTTTGTTATTATATTTAATTCATGACTCAATTTCTTCTTACGTTCACGTACTGCGAGAGCCAGCAGAATATTATCATCGTCGGAATCATCACTCGAATCCCACGGCATGCGTCTCACCGACATCGCGAACTAGACTATTCTGTCTGGCCAACTGGGGCAGCGAACATAGCGAACTGCGCGAACATAGCGTAGCTCTCAGTGTGGCCAGTTGCGGTGTTGTCTTCTACGAGCATTGTTAGCGTTGTGTTCCCCTGCACGCAGTGTACTGCAGCTTCTTCCCCTGGTGGTTTCGTAACCCGCCAAACTTTCAGACTCACTGCGACTGTTGTATAATCCCCACCACACACAAATTTCCCGTACTGTTTTCACTTTATTAAAAATTATTTCTAACATTGTAACGCCAAGAGTATATCTGTGTGGTTTTAAAAAAAATTGCATTTATTTGTAGTAGTGTATGTAGTGTATGTGTATGTTATATTTGTAGTAATGTAGTGTTCATGTTCATTGCAGACATGTTTTCCTTGTGTCACAAAAAAAAGTTTGACAAATAGTTCAAAAGAATTATTTTGCAAAATGATTAAGTTATCTTACTTTGAATTTAATAAAACAGAAAAATGAGATTGCATAGCATCTAAACGAAACTGTCTGAATCATTTGCGAGGACATAAGAAATTAACCCGTACCTACTTGCAAATACATCTATTTTTTATTGTTGAATTAGTTCATGTCGGGTAAGATCCAAAGTATTTTAGTTTAGGTAAAATAAAAAGTAAACAAATTAAATTTTTCTTCGATACTTTTTATATGTATGTAAAAACATTCACATAGGCAAAGTGTACATAGTTATACTGTAATATGCTGGCTACAGAATAGAACAATACGAATCAGTGGGCCTTTCATTCCTTTTACTTATCTTTTCTAATTTGTAATTGTCAACTTCATAAAACTACGAAAAACTAGCAAAATATAACTAAGGTTTTAAGAATTACGCAAATTGTTAATGTAACTACCATAAATACATCTAAAAGAATGTAATTTAAACAGCATCTTAAAACCGTTTCAAGAACGGGATGTTTATGAAGCTGTCAATATAACAAGTTGTAATGTGTTTGATTAGTGTAAGAGAAGTTTTTTTGCAGGGGTGTATTTTATTAAAGAGCTCACGTTTAAGCAAACTCACTATAGACAGGGTTGTTCCAATCCATACGCCCTTCTCAACCCAATTCCAAACGTGGCCTATAAACCTCGGCCGCCGAGCCTTGCAAATTGGCGAATTGGCTTGTAGTTCTTTGTTTACAACCGGTGCGGGCTGGGCGTGGAAGGTTGTTTGCCCGCCGATTGGTTGGGAGGGGTTGAAGGGGGGGGAGTGGGGAGGTAGAGAACTGCCCGAACCCCCCCACGAACCACTTTCTCGAGCCACTCCCACGCTGCAGGTACGAGCGTCGTGACAGCACCGTCGCTAATGAAGACACTATAATTTCCACTCGTAATCAACCCATCTGTTAATTAGTGGCGCCGCGTTTTCCATTTTGTGTCGACGGGTGGGGCTCGCCCCACTCGTTACCCCCCTCTCCCATCCCCCCTCACCATAAACCCAATCAAATTTTATGGACGCTGGTCTCGAGTAAAGTTTCCCCCTCCACCACCCCCCACCGCACAATAAACTCTTTCTTCCGTAAATCATTTAGTCCTTCTCGCTGGCTCGGAGACAAAAGTTCACCGAATGCTCACAGCGTGGTCTCAGATGATGACTTCATCCTTCGTGTCAAGGACTAATTGCATTTTCATGCTTTAACTTGCTGAAGCACCCGGGGATAATTCAGAGTTAAGACGCTTCATTTACGGAAATTGGGGGTAATTTCTTTCTAAATCACTTGAACACAGTGATTTTCCTCCTTGTTTTTAACGTCACATGTTCGAAAATTTCACGAAGAAGTCTCAAAATTTCAGTTTTATGACGTGAGAAAGGAGAACGAATTGGTTTCCCGAGATCCCATGTAGACGGTAGTTTTAAAAAATTAGAAGTAACAGAAGTTTTACTCTTATTTAAACGTCAAGTGTGCCAAATTTCATAAAAAAAAATTACCATTAGACTCTGTTTTATGGGGTGGGAAAGGAGAATGGGTTTCCGATACCTCACGAAGTTATTGTCCTTTCTTATGTTTTGAAGGTAATATAAGTAGTGTTAGAGATTCGTTAAGGTCAGAAAGAAACTGTAGACTTTTATAATACACACACAAACCCACAGACACACTATTAACACACACATATATAATGTATTTTGAAGTGAAACTTTTTTTTGCTGAGTGGGTTACAATATTTTCGACCGTTAAGTTTAAGCAAGACTGCTTTAGAAATGCTGCTTTCTTGGAAAACTAATGAACAAGGATAAAATGAAGAGAATTACGATTCTTCCTGAGACTGAAATTTTCGTTTTATTTGGAAAAAAATGTTATTATTTTGTCAAATAAAATATATTCTAAACTAAACAGTTATCGTGCATTTCAGTGTGCGTCCTGTTACTTAACTAAATGTTTGTAATCGTGATTTGCTTATTAAATTCCCCCCCCCCCCCCCCCCCCAAGTTTTCAAGTAAATGGAAATGAAAACAAAAAAAAATTCCATTGAGTAGTAGGGGCGCAGTTAAGCTCAAAAGCTTAAAGAGCTACTAAACTTAATTCCCCATCCCCCTTCAAATATATGATAGGTGGTAAGCTAAACGCCACTATAAGGTACACGCACCTTTCTGGCTTATACTAAAGCGAAAGGAATACAAATTTGTACGAAATTATTTTTTTCCGCCTTTTTGGGTCAAATACCCCACTGTGTGTTGTTCGTAAATTAAAGGTTGAAAATTTTTAACAGTGCAGGTACGCAAGTATTCGAGTGCGTAAGTGTGCGAGTGAGCTAGCGTGCGAGTGCGAAAGTATGCAAGTGTGCCACGATGCAAACATGTTATCAGACACTGTGTTTTCAGCGGGCGATTTGTTAGCGTACAAAGTACGCAACTGAGTTTCACAATAGTGGTTCAGAATTGTTACAAAAATGGCTACGAAATACCGCCTAAGAGTCTCACAGGTGTCTTGCTTGACTCTCTATTATTCGCGCTGAGAACCACGTTTTTTTTTTTTCGTTACGCTTTATCGTTGCACATCGATAATGTAATTGTGTCATCTCGACTTACTCTTCCGACTGTAAAAATCTTTTTAAAAAATGTAAGCTAGCCTTTCAGTACTCGCCAGAGATATGTACTCATATTGCAAATACTTGGACACGAAATTTAACGAAGAATTCTTTGAAATAATGCCGAGCGTGATACATGTAAGCAAATTTATTTTTCAACTACATTTCTTAACGCGAATAGCACGTAGTTTCCGCGTTCGTCACTAGAATTCGCTGCCGGAGCAGCTACGTCGACTATCAAATCTTTCCATTTGCAAACAAAACAAAATAGAACTACATAATGAGACGGCTCCAATAAAACCGTAAAAAGACTTGGAATAAAAATACGAAACCCCGGATTTGGACAAAGATTTTGGACAATGAATTTCATTAGAATACTGCCCACCTTGTTAGAGTTCGCTATACGTTTAATAATTTAAAGTTTCCCTTTGGCTTTGTGAACTTCAGTTCTCGCCACCCGCCACGTATGTACACACGGCAGCACCGCGGTCACGCGTTTTCCGTCCCACGCGAACTTCCGTTCCGTTCACGGAACTCACTCCCACCAAAATGCCGTGGGCTGTATGTATCCGGAGCAAAGATGTTAACACATATAAAAAAATCAGCGTGATGTTTTAAGTGAAGTCACGGAGTCTTAGGCGGTTCTTACGCCACGCAGCTCGGTTCGGCGACACACATGCTCCGTCGCGCATAACTAACAGTCAATAAGTGTGTATCTCTCCCGTGCGGCGACATTCACGGCGGGCAAACAGGGAGATATTTAACTCCTAAAGAAACTATTAAACGGTTTGAGTCCTGAATCCTCAAGGGGCGAGGGCGGGGGGGGGGGGGGGGGGTCTCCACACACGAGCACACACACATACACAAGTTGCTTGTTCCTTTTTTTTATTATTATTCTTTAGCCGAACGAACCGCGGGTTAGGTAAAAAGAAGTTGTGGGGAAAGGGTGGAAATAAATGTTCATTTCGTCTCCGCTGCCTTCTGTGACGATGCCGACCCGGGATGGGGAAGTGAGATAAAAACCTGGTTTCTCTCGGCTCTTCCCCGCTCCTTGAACGGAATATCAGACGTCTCTATTGGACCGCGGCGTTCCCACAAGCTGGTCTGATGTCGGGGCCGCGGCCGCACTTGTTAGAACCACTCGGAGCTGGAACACGATCACGTACAGACCTGCACAATTCGCGGATTCATTTACCTCTAGGATAGACTCCACAGTCCTTTAAATACTAGCGGAAATGACACCTGTTCATAGGCTACTGACGCGTGAGACGTCTCAACTAGGCTGTCCGTAATTCGGCACTTTCTTGTGCGTTGGTTTGGTGTTTCCCATTGGCTCACAGTTCCCCGAATAAAATGTGGGCCAATCGCAGAAGCGGTACGAAGGTATAGTTGTTTTGATGCTAGCCTATCGCGAAATGAATCCGCGAATTTTGCATGTCTCTAACGATCAGGTAGAGCCTCGATAATCCCGCAGGGTTCATTGGGCGGCAAGGTGGACTCGAAGCACGTATGCATTTGCTTCACGTCTGCTTGGTGATTGGACAACCCTGAGCCAGGTAAAAAAAAAAGGGCGAAGAAGTGGCCACCCGATCACGCGTAACCCGCGGGAGATTGCGACTCTTGTTATCGACCAAAATGGTCTGGATTGTACAGAAACAAGAAGTCCAGCCTTGTGTGAAATAAACCCCCGAAATAATCCTGTTTCTACTAATAGAGACTTGCGGTTTGTTTTTTTACGGTTTAGGAAGAATCGAAACTTTTTTTATTCGTGTTAGCATTGGTACATATATCACCCTTAAAAAGTTTTAAAACTATCAAATAAATACTTGCGTAAATGATAAACTCATATAGATAATCAGAATATATATATATATATATATATATATATATATATATATATATATATATATTGCAGTCCTAATCCAGAGTCACTACTTCTTTGTTTCTAGGTTAAATCGCCCATGACGATGGCTGCTACAAAGCATGCCGAAACGCCTAAGTATATAAAGGAGTGATGCTCCAATTAAATCCTAAAATACCATCAAATTCTTTGTATTTAAAGGATTCTATATTCGAGGAAAAAGGTATGAAGAAAATTGTTACAAGAAATTAAGTAAATTAAAATATTTAACCTCTGAAGTTTTCTCGGTCAATTTTTTCTTCTTCTTACCTATCCTGTTATCATTCTACAAAAATTTTTGTGTTAATCTTGTAATATATTAATAAAATTAAAATATATATTGATTCTGGAAACCTAGTTTATGAGACTAACATGTAAAGGGTTGAATTGTTTCTATATACCGTAGTAATTATTTCGAGTTTCTTGTACATTATTTAATTTATGACTCTTCAGAACTAGATTCGGATTAGAGGGGTTTATCCCAGGTACTCTTTGGGGTTTGAATTCAAGATTTGGACTCGGGTAGTTTGGGTTACGACCCATCGCTGATATGAAGTTAATCAGTACTAAAAACAAATGCTAGGAACCACAGCTGTTTAGGAAACAATCTCCCTTGGTATATTTCCAAGTTGGCTGCAAAGCACTGTACACTTGTTTACCGAAACCATTGCGGCATGAAAGAGAGACACGGAGTTGGTGTGTTCTTGTTCGCAGACGTCCTTCCTTCTCCTCGCACAATGTTAAGCGATGTTAGTTTTAATCAGTGGCCATTAAGGAAGGGAAACAAGGCTCTAACCTGATGAAGTAATTATCCAGTTTACAGCGCAATAACGAATGCCGTTCGTTATTTCGGCCTCGTTACTTCACGGCTTGTTTGGTCCCAGAGCTGGTCTGCTCTCTCTCTCTCTCTCTCTCTCTCTCTCTGTCTCTCTCGCTTGCTCGCATTGTTCTCTCCTCCGTCCACCTGTTGTTTTTGTCGGCTACTAAGCTAGCAGTAAACTGGCAGTAGATCGCATCGCGGCGAAGAGAAAGCAGCATTGCCGATTTGATGTGTGGAGTTACGTCTATACCTTCTGAGAATGTGTCCGAGATTTTTTTTTCTTTCCTTTCGGTAGTCCTACAGAAAAAAAAAATTCTGTACGTTTTCAAAATAGTCCTTTGAAAACCATTTGCCAAGAAATAGTTTGTGATACTACAAGAAAGTTATGACTTTGTACAGCTCGTGACTATGGTTATTTTTGAATACCTAAGTTATATGAAATACGTTATTCGAGGTAACATTGAGTATTTCTTACGATAATTGGCGCATAATTTAATGTTTAAATTGATGTTTCGTCTTTGAATATATATATTTTTGAACCTTGGAAAATATATTCTAATATTAAATAAATTGACTTTATTGGGTTTTATTATACTTATTAATGTGCGCAGTTGGTACTGGGGAGCTGCTCGGGGAACGGTTTACGAGTGACTTTAACTATTGGCGGTACTGGGACAACACAAATCATAAAACGCCCGGGTGAAATCTGAACTACCCAGTGTTACTGCGAATACAATTTTGCAGTGATACGGTTGTTTTCATGTAGCTAAATATACAAATTTACAAATATCTACCAAGGATATTTCTGTTCCATTTACAAAAATAAATAATAAATCACAATGTGGGAGCGCCACGCTTTATCCACGGGGAAATTTGACGTGACAGCGACGACGATTGTTTCATGAACATCTAACTCGACACATCGCTCTCGACATGTCGACCTCTCCATCTGTCGCGACATGTCGACCTCTCCATCTGTTTCGACATGTCGATCTCTCCATCATTGGTCTCCAAGTATGCACTTCGACGTGTCGATCTCAAAGTGTCCAAACCAAATCATACCTATATATAAAACAATTCAGTAGGCCGATTTTTAATATTAAGGTAGTTAGTCATTTATAAGTTTTTTTAAAATCATCCCCATTTCTACAAGCATTGTCGCTCGGTCCAGGTTTAGCAAAATATTAATACGGCTGATTTTTTTATCTCTTTTTTTATGTAATAACCTATACCTATATATACACATATTAAGGGTAATGCTAGAAGAAGTAAACCTAGGTTTACCCGGGTTAACCAAGCATTATACCAGTTTGTTAGGTAAATTCCGAATAATCACCAAAATTTTTATTCGGCGTTTATTCGTGTACCTCCACACGTACCCAACGCTGGCTGGGTAGTGTTAGAAAAACCAAATGATTAAAATTGTTAGTCTAATTTAATTCATTGAAGGACTGACATAAAAAAGATAACTTAGCTATTTTAGTGATTATTCGGACTTTACCCAACAAACTAGGATAGTGTTAAGTTAACCCGGGTAAACCTAGTTACTTCTTGTAGCATTACCTGTTATTTAGGTATATGTTAATTTTAATTAAACTTTTGGTTTTGACGAATTTTTTGTGGCCAAGGGGACCATAGTAAGCGAAAAACTAAGCAGAAAAATTCCTAAAGTCGCACTATGGTAACTGCAATAGGTAGTTTTTCCTGCAACATTTATACTTTAAGATATTGTGAGCTTGACGACAAGATGTTGCGCCAGCCGGCACGGGATAGTCCGACTACTGTAGAGGCGTGCGCCAGTCGGCACGGCAGAGTACGGCTACTGTAGAGGCGTGAGCCAGTCAGCCCGCTAGATTCCGACTACTGTAGAGGCTGCGCCAGTCAGCCCGCCGGAGTCCGGCTACTGCAAAGGCGCGCGCCACTCGGCACGGCAGTCCGACTACTGTAGAGGCGTGCGCCAGTCGGCACGGCAGAGTCCGACTACTGTAGAGGCGTGCGACAGTCAGCCCACCAGAGTACGACTACTGTAGAGCCGTGCGCCAGTCGGCACGGCAGAGTCCGATTACTGTAGAGGCATGCACCAGTCAGCTCGCCAGAGTCCGACTACTGTAGATGCGTGCGCCAGTCGGCACGGCAGAGTCCGACTACTGTAGAGGCATGCACCAGTCGGCACGGCAGAGTCCGACTACTGTAGAGGCATGCACCAGTCAGCCCGCCAGAGTCCGGCTACTGCAGAGGCGCGCGCCACTCGGCACGGCAGTCCGACTACTGTAGAGGCATGCACCAGTCAGCCCGCCAGAGTCCGACTACTGTAGAGGCATGCACCAGTCAGCCCGCCAGAATCCGACTACTGTAGAGGCGTGCGCCAGTCGGCACGGCAGAGTCCGACTACTGTAGAGGCGTGCGACAGTCAGCCCGCCAGAATCCGACTACTGTAGAGGCGTGCGCCAGTCGGCACGGCAGAGTCCGACTACTGTAGAGCCGTGCGCCAGTCAGCCCGCCAGAGTCCGACTACTGTAGAGGCTGCGCCAGTCGGCACGGCAGAGTCCGACTACTGCAGAGGCGCGCGCCACTCGGCACGGCAGTCCGACTACTGTAGAGGCGTGCGACAGTCAGCCCACCAGAGTCCGACTACTGTAGAGGCTGCGCCAGTCGACACGGCAGAGTCCGACTGCTTCAGAGGCGTGCGCCAGTCGGCACGGCAGAGTCCGACTACTGCAGAGGCTTGCGCCAGTCGGCACGGCAGTCCGACTACTGTAGAGGCGTGCGACAGTCAGCCCACCAGAGTCCGACTACTGTAGAGGCGTGCGACAGTCAGCCCACCAGAGTCAGACTGCTGCAGAGGCGTGCGCCAGTCGGCACGGCAGAGTCCGACTACTGCAGAGGCTTGCGCCAGGTCTCGGCGGGAGACGACGGGTTGCGGTGGTGATGCAGAAGGGCGAGGAGGGGAGGTAGGCGAGGCCTGTGTGCCGATGAACCCCCCCTAATGAGCAGGGGCTATGCTGCGGGCATGCGCGCAGACATCCTGCTAGCGGGGCGCGCGTGGCTCGCGTGGCGAGTACGCAGGCGACGTGGCCGCAGACATCGCCGTCGGACCGTCAAGCGCAGCTGCTGTGTCTTCCTCGAGTTCGCCGGGATGTTTGTTCGAGCTGATCGTTTTGTGTTCGCGTGTGCGTCGCTGTATTGTCGATCTTCTCCCCCGGTTATCTGTTTGATATTTCGATGGGCCGAATCCTAATTTCCTTGTATATTAATCCAGGTGTTAAAGGTCAGAAATATAATAATGTAGGATAAATGAATATATATATATATATATATTAAAGGCACATCTCGTCAGTGTTGTATCTGTGTTGGCTAAGCGGGACGATAAGCGCGACGCTCGCTGGAGCTTCTAGCGCGGTGTCACCTCTAAGTGCAATGATCTTAACTGGCGCGCAGTATTCTCGTCGTGAATTAAGCGGTGACCGTACCGATTGTTTCATGGATTGCTCTGGAAACACGCCTTTTTAGCCATTTTAACTCTTCTAAAAATAAAATTCAATTCTTGAACCGGACTTCTTATCGGCTTTCAGCGAACTCTTCAATGCTTTCGTGAACAGACCCCATTCGGATATCTTGAGTAGTTTTCAAATAACGTGATTTTTTCCTGGAGCTCTGTACACCGTAAGTGTGCCTTAACTATAGTATTTTATATGGTTTTCTCACAAACTTAAGTTTCCAGAATAAATATATATTGTATTTATTATTCATAAATTTACACGTTTTGGTGCAATATTCTGGGGACTGGTAACAGGATAGGAATGAAGAAAAATATTTACCTACTAAATTTTAGAAGTTCAGTTTTGAATTTTTGAATTTACTTTATTTCGTTTAATATTGTCCTTCGTATATTTTCCCCCTTCAAATATCGAATTATTCGAATACTAAGAATTTCATGGTATTTGAGGATCTGAAGTTATATTGCGCAGGAAGTGAACAAATGACGTAAACATCATTTATTAAAACATCGGTTAGTATTTATATCTAATCACAGTACATACAAAACACGTTTTTCTTTGATATCAATATTTAAAAAGGTGTAAAAATGATTTCACTTAAAACATATATTTCTTAGTAATAATTACATAGACTTTAAATTGGCTGAAAAACTAGATAAAAAACAATGATTACTAGGAGTAATAATCTAACCGTGTTGAAACCTGACAATTCAAAACATGCCTGGTTTGTTAATAATTTGGATTCCAGACTCTTCCATGTTGAAGATATGTCCAGGCATATATTTTAAATAGTTTTTGCTCATCCCCCCCCCCCCCCCCCTTGTGTACGTCACTGAGCCTGATGCCAGAAAATTACGTGACTTTAGCGAGTCTTTAGCAAAGATGTTTCGTTGTTTTTAACTCGGTAGGAATGGCGCAAGAGAGATCTGATTTCAAGGTCGGGGCACCCATTGTGTTGGTAGACTCTCTGTCTTCCTTTTGTAGCAGATCTTGAAAGCTTAAGATTCCTCGCCTCAATTTGGCGGGAATGTGAAGATAGAGATGTAATGCAAGGCCTTCGAGTGCTTTCAAAAATTGTACTTTGCATTTTCGCGCGTCCTGAAATGCTTTTCGTGAACAGACGTCACTGGGATATCCTGAGCAGTTTTCAAATCGCGTTGTTTCTTCTGAAGCTCTGCTCACTTTTACGATGTGTGCCCGTGTTCAAATTTAGTAAACTCGTGTTCAAAGGAAGTGCACTCAAGTTCGGAGTCACTAAACTCATGACTAGAGACGGGAAAAATTCGCGGGTTCATTGACCTTGAGGATAGACTCCAATATCCTCTGCACACTCGGGCAAATGCCAACTGTTCATTGGCTGTTGACTTGTGAGTCGTCTCGACTGGGTGGCCTGTGATTCGACACTTCAATGAGTGAGGGTCTCTAATTGGCCCTCAGTCCTCCAGATTAACAGTGAACCAATGGCAGAAGCAGCACTTAGGTAAAATTATTTGAATTTTAGCATAACACGAAATTAATCCGCGAATTTTTCAGGTCTCAACTCATGACCAACCATTAGTGAACTCAGTAACCGACAATTTACGAAGGACATTCGCGAAGTTATGAAGATCCCTGGATAATTTGTAACCGCAGTGTTGTTGGTAAATTTAAGCGTGTTCTGTCCCGTTCCAGGTCACCATTTTATACTCACGTTCCACACGGTTAAACATGCCGCCTTTTTACATGGCTGAACTTTCAGAAAATTAATAAAAAAAATATGTATCGCTTACTTTTTGCATAGTTATATGGCTAAGTGGCATTTAAACGTGGTTTAATATCTCACAGGGAAAAAAATATTTAATCTACCTAGCCTTTTTAAAATCTTCAGAATGCTTATATATTTTTTTAAAAGACTTATAAATTTTTTTGTATATAAATGTAAATCATTCCATGAATTAGCCATCAGCATTGTCTTTAAATCAAAATAATTATTTTCAGTTATTTATTCTATTTGGTTATCCAAAATTTTGAAAATTAAACTTTGCCAGCTAATTACGAAAAAAAAATTTGTTGAAGTTAGGGCACTTAAAAATGTCTACAAATTTAACCGTGTTAAACGTAAATGTAAAATAATGGCCTGTTACGGTACGTCCACCAGTAGGTGGAGATTTTTCAACAGGGAAGTTGGAGACTGCCATAGTTTTCAAGGACATCAAGTCTGGGACGTTTCCGGAAGACGGGCGAGCAAGGAAACCACCCAAGGCCCTACGCCTGTTCCTTTTATTACCGAAACACATAAATTGTAACACTTGTGTCATTAAATTTTAGAAGTCTATCTATATTATTAAAGTAGCTGATGTACCTGCACTTCGCTACACTGTAATTATTATTTTTTTTGTAAATGGAACAGTAATACATATTTACGTAAGATATTTTGTAAGTTTGCACATTTACATGAAAAACAATTGTAGCACTAAAAAAAATAAGTGTTCGTAGTTAATATTGGGTTTGGGTTCTTAATCTGGGAAATTATGCTTTTGTGTTGTCCCAGTATCTCAAATAGTTAAAAGTTATTTGTAAACCGAATCCTGAATTGCATCAACTGCTAACACATTACTGAGCGTAATAAAACAATATAAAGATCCAATTATGGTATTTTTAATTATATTTTTCATGGTTTCAAATATATAAAATCATGCGGCAATTTTATTGTAAGATATACTCAGTATTATCTCGAAAAACGTATTTGATAGGCCTATATGCAAAAAAAAACCATGGTCATGGAGTTGCACAAAGTTTACTGTATCTTTCCTGTAGTATGACAAACTATTTCTTGGCAGCTGGTGTCGTGAGTGTGTGCAGGAGGAAGTAGAGAAGACCCTCTCGCGCGGAGAGAGGAGAGAGAGAGAGAGAGAGAGAGAGAGAGAGAGAGAGAGAGAGAGAGAGAGAGAGAGAGAGAGAGAGAGCTGACTACGTGTCGGACCACGCTCGGCGAGACACGATAAAGTCGTAAAGAACGCGGCGGGCAAATCAAGGCTAACGATCCCGACGCACGGGTTCCCCAGAAGGAAGTTGAGGGGGGGGGGGGGGGGCGAGTGTTTGTCGAAAAGGGTTTGAAGGGGGGGGGGGAGGGGGTGGCGTAGAGAAACAAACTAACACCGTGGAAAGTGCGAGGGAATGACGAGGAGGGGTTTGGGGGGAGGGGGGGACAGGTTATGATGAGTACGTAAGGTGCTTGTAGAAGGAGGCGGAAGGGAGGTGAAAATAAGGAGGTGGGTGAGATGAGGCATGGGGTCCAGGCCGCAGCATCCAAGCTGCGCGCGCCATGATGCATCACTCAAAGGTGAGTGATGGAGCATATGCGCCGAGGCGCCCACCCCACCGGCGTGCAAGAGCGGCACACGTGCCAGTTATGCACTAAAGCAACACACACTAATTAAATATAAAGTCTGTGATTTTTTAACTTTTTACACACGAATATACGTATATATTTTTTCATCGGTCTGTATTAAATGATTTACCTCAAAAGCTACTGATATTATTGACATGAAATCCATTTTTTTTGTTTTTATTGTGATATATCAAATGATTCCAAAGATATGGTGATGATTTAATAGCAAATATAAGTTAATTATATTTTGATTATTTTTTTATGGAGTTATGATTCATTTAATATTTTTCAAGTTATTTTTAAAATTATTTCAGTGTTGACGTTAACTTGGGATCCACCCATAACTTATAATTTAGAAACACACGACCTACAACTGTTGCAACTTATAAACACCTAACTTGAAACAAAAAACGCTGAACCACATAACGTAGAAATGTCGTAACTTACAGAAACTCATAATTTAGAACTAAACAACTTATAAACACGCAACTTAGAACTGTCATAAAACAGAAACACGCAAATCTGAACCACGCAACTTAGAAACATAACTTATAAAATCACAATTTAGATCTATCATTACTTAGAAACATACAAATTTGGTCTGTACTAACTTAGAAAAACGTAAACTTAGAAACGATACAAATAGAATATGCAGGTCGATTAGTAGGGTACGTATAGTAGGTACAGGAAATGCCAATTTTTTATAATCCAATTGTGAAGGAGTATCCCGAAAATTTGATTAAACAATGTGGGAATAATTAATAACATAACGTTCTGCCTAGATATTTAATAAAAATTTATTATAAATAAATAAGAGTTTTAAAAAACTAAAAAAACACGCTTTTATAGAAAATCCAACTAAAAAATAGAAAATAAATTATAATAAATTTAATTTAAAAATAGTGTAAAAAAATGTATTTATTTTAAAAAAAACCGTGGGGTGCATGGTGTCAATAGTTATAATTATTTTACTGACAGATATGAGTAGAAGTATTATAATTTTGATAATATCTTAAAAAGCACCCCACGCTTTTTTTTAAAAATAAAATACATTTTTTTATTTTGCACTATTTTTAAATTTAATTTATTATAATTTATTTTCTATTTTTTAGTTGGATTTTCTATAAAAGCGTGTTTTTTAGTTTTTTTAAACTCTTATTTATTTTTTACTTTTTAGTTTTGTTTATTTATAAAAGCGTGTTTTTTAATTTTTTTTAAACTGTTATTTTTTGTAATCTACTATTAATTCCGTGATAACTATAAGTAACTGTAATTATTTTACAAATTATTAATGTGTACAGCTGTATTGATAATCAAATCTCGATTTTAGAAGCCATTTAAAAATTTTCACGTTATCAATATATACAGTGAGACTTAATGGTATAAGGTTATTGACGAACAAGTGATATCGACCAGTATTACATACTGTACGAAATTAATGCTGTGAAGCAGGAAAGGATGGGAGTTACGGATTAATTATTACGTGAAGGGTTCCACATTTACGTAACAGGAATTTTGGGAAGGATAAGGATTGAGAAAGGATGAGGAAAGGACCTGCTCAATGAGAGTGTATACAATATGTGAGAAAAATTCGGATAGATCGGACTGGGATTCGAACCCAGAGCCTTCCGATGACATGTCGGCTTCTCTACCATCGGGCGCTCGATGTACGATAAATATGATACAAAGCGCCCCACGCTTTTTTCACAATAATACTAGTATTTTTCATTCATTATTGTTTTAAGCTTATTTTAAAAATTATTTCCTCAATTTCTTCCAGGTAAAAATCCTTAAACTGTAAGTTTTTCTCTCTATCCAAATATGTTTTTGATATATCATCTGTCAAACTTATCCATATTTTCCGTGTTTGATGTCTTTTATTTAATGAGTTACTGACCTTGGCATAGTTTGGAGTATTTGTAACTGCTTGGTGTAGATTTGCAGGTTGGTGTTCGAGTGGAATTTCAAAAATCTGCCCATCAGGTGTAGCTATTGAGGTTATGCATATGGTGTTTGATTTCCCATCTGCTGTTGGTTTCACAGCAAAATCAAACTTCCATTTTTCCATGTTTCGTGAAATATTTGCATAAAATGTTGATTTATAATAATGTTTCACTCTTGGTTAATTTGTAAAATAAAACAAAGACGTAATTGTGTTTCTCTATTTAACGAAAGAAACAACATTTAAAGCCCTTATTTCAGGTTTTCATTCTTCATATTTTTACAAATATAGATAATATTCTCTTCAAGAAAGTATATTGTTCACAATAATAATAACCCACTCTCACTTTTCATTTAATTACATGTCACAATATTTAGTAGGCTTTGTTTATATCGCGCCAAAGACAAACTGAAAGAAAAGAGTTCGCACATGAGCGAAATGGTTTTCTGTACATATATGTCTTTGTTTCATTTTACCAATTATATAAATTGACAGAAATCTTATTTTGCAAATTGATTAATGGAATAATCTTATCAAATTAGTGCATTGTCATCGGTCCTCGATAAATCTACAAAATTTGAATGAAATCTGGCCGTTTAAAGTGGGTCAAAATCACACCCAAAGGAGTCGGTTACAAACATACATACAAACAAACAAACATACAAACAAACATACAGGTGAAGCTAATATAAAGCGTGTAAAAAATTAGCTCTCTAAAATCACTGACACACAACCAAGGGAATACTGAATAAATGTCGTGGGTGTGAGTGTACGAGAGAATGACAGTATCATATTGAGAACATGAATTGTTTTTAAATTTAATACTTTTATATTTAAAAAAATGTTCGATATGTTTTAGGTTAGCATTTAATTGTATTTTAATATATTTATATTTAATATAATATCTAATATGGTTTTTGTTATTGCAAATCTTGGACGTTTAATTGATAGATGATTCATCCGCGGTAACTGCTGTAATTTATAATTTGTTTTTGTCTTTAATATATAATGAATCAGTGTGGGAGAAACCGTACACGACTTGACTGTGCGAAACAAAAATCTAGTAAATAAAATAAGTAAAACGCGGTTTTAAACTGTCGCGAGGCACCGTGTAGTGTCGCTATGGTCTGCTTCTGTATTTTCCTAGCCTAACTGGACTCGCTTTCGTGATGACTTGCGTTCGAATCCCGGCAAAACCATTTCTATGTCGGTTTTCGACAATTTGCCAAAAAAAAAAAAAAAAAAAAAAAAATCGCTCTAGGCAAAACGCTAGGCCGATTCTTACCTTACGTGCCCCGTGCATTATGACTTGTTAACACATTTCAATAGTGGAAACGAGGCAGCTTGAAAATATTTAATTGCTGGGTATAGGAAACGCAAACACGTAGAGTTATTAGGTCGCAACGTAAGCGACAACGTGAAAACGCAACTCGCAACCAACGCAAACAAAGTCACAGTCGTTTATAAAGCTCACAAGTTGCAAGACGTCAGCAACGATATAACGTAAATTTTTACAACAGTATGTATGTATGTGTGTATATATATATATACCTATATATTCTTCCCCGGGATTTTTTTGTTAATATTAATTTATCACGATAATGAAGTAAACTTTTAATCATTTGATTTAAAAGTGTTTTCTTCTTTCATTATGTGAAAATTTAACAAATGTAACCATGAGACACGTAGTTAAAAGAACATATGGACTTATATGAACATAACGTCTTGAGTGTGTTTTTTTTATTTAGGGTTTTCGGAACACTTCTCTTCAAATATGGCCGTCTGAAGCGCAAGCCAAAATCCAAAGAAGTTGAAAATTGCACGATGCTTGTGTTACATGTTTGCGTCTCGCGAAGTTTAAAAACAGATATTTGAAAACGTCGTTATTGAAACTTTTTCGGCTGGTGTTGCTTGTGTTCTTGTGTTTTATTTGGGTAGTTTATAAATACAGCCTATGGTACATGGAGCGGTTGCTGTTCTTAAGTTGAAGTCACTCTGCGGTAAGTAATTGGTTACGTAACAAAACGTAATTGCATAAAAGCTACTGCTTGAATCTTTTTTTTTAAATAGTTCTAAATGAAATCGCTAGGAATAGCTGTAAAAAAAAATTGCTAAAATGAAGTGAGTGCAGTTAAACAAAGATGTTAACAACACATCAGCGAGGAATTAAAGTTAAACTTCTTTATAGCCGTCGCAATAATCGCGCAAACCCATTTACTAAAATTTTACTTCCATTTTCGAACCTATAATTGCTAGTCAACCTGTATTACGATATTGTGCACAATTCCCATTTCTTCAAGTAAAAATTCACTCAAGAAAAATATTCAAGAACTCGTTTTCAACCTGTTTTCGGGGTTTCTGGTCACGCTAAAAGTCCTCAAATTGTTTGACAAAGGTGTTTGTGCCTGATGACGGGAATAGGTATCACTTACCGAAACGTTGCAACTGTTTTATCTTGGGAAGACTATACTGTGTTCGATTGTGTTGTAGTCGTTGTGGTGTCCGAAATATGTGTTTAGTCACATCGCTGGGTTCGTTTGTGCGTCTCTGTGTTGATTTGCCTCGATTATCTTAGTCACATCACTGTGTTCTTCTGATTGTCCAAAGTAGGTTCTTATTGACGTGACACTGTCTAATAAATCGGTGAACGCCAGCTGCACGCACGAAAAAGGATGACTCATTGTCCCGTTACGCACATTGTACGCTTGCGCCGCATCTATCTCTCTTCCACTCGATTGGAACAACCATCGATTTGACTTTTTCGAGGCACATTAAACTTGAAACACTCCCATTCGTTTCCTACTTTTCCTATCATCGTCCTATCATTAACAGAATAACACAGATTGGAAGAAGTTAAATAGCAAACATGTATAAAAGTTATAGTTAAAATAATATGTTCGTTAAAGTAATAAACATATTTGAATTAATGAGTGCAAATAAAAGTAAATTTATCAATTAAATTGTAGATTTCATTTCACTCCTTCTTTGTATCCATACAAAATAGTGATAATTCAATAAAAATTATTCAATTTTATTCATAAAAGTATGCAATCATTTCATCAATGTTTTGTTATGACGTTGTCACGTTAAACTATCGTCCGTAAACCGACTTTACAGACAAACAATTTTTTTGTTTTTATTTACTGTTCTTGTTGCAACTGTCTAGTCGTTATTCGCCTACTGTGTTTGTCTCTTCTGTTGTGATATTTACATAACTAATTACTTTCACGGAATTCTCTGTGCTGACTATACATTAAACTTTTGACATCTGCTGATTTTGTCTTGTTTGCTTTGTGTTTGCATGCTGTCCATTTTTTCTGTCCATCACGCAATTTTAACTATGACATACAGTGTAACCAGTTACCGTATATATCCAAACATACATATTTTAAAACTGATATTCCCCATTGCAAGAATATTGGAAACACTTTTTAAAACTTATAATTAGTAAAGTGTCAGTGTGTGCATGGGGGACACAAAAAATCCCCCGTCATTAATCCTCAAGAAAGTTTTGGCCTTTCACTTTTTTTTTATGAAGTCCTCGTTTTGCGATCTAAGGAAATGTCCCTCTTTCCATGCTTCATACACGTATCAGTCAGTGCACGCATTATGTCCGTTCTACGATGACACGGAAACGGAGACGAATCACGTAAAATGTGAACCGAGTTTCTACAACAGCTCGCTGACGGAGACGGAACCACACGGATCAGCTCTCAGCAATGCTGGGCTCTTCCGTTTGCGTCGCTCCGTGCGACCAATAGAAGCTGAGTACTTGGCTGCGGTGGTAGCCATGTTTTGTTTGTGTTCTATAAATACGTTAAAATAAACTGTTTCCATGTTAATTAGGCTACAAGAACGTGGCTTCGTTAATTGAAATTATTGATTTTTTACGAGTTTATTGAATTTAAGGTACTCGGTCTCAAACACTAAATTAGTTCTTTCATTATATATGACATTGCTTTGTTTTAAAGTAGCCCTACTTTTCCGTTGCACACATTTTTTTTAGTCAGGGAGGGGCAGATGAAGTGGCACTAGGGTAGATCCACTCTAAAGCAACTCATGGTTACCTACTATGTGTTCTATTATTACTTTGTCGTTTATATTTGATTTTGATGTAAATTTTTGTCATGCTATTATTTTGGTAGCATAATATTTGTTGACGTGATATCGTCTTATAAATCGATGAACGCCGGCTGCACGCACGAAAAAGCATGACTCATGTCACGTTCCGCCTGAGCCGAGTGTGCAAGAACCGGTCAACCACCGTGTGAGAAAATCTTCTATAATATCAAACAGGTTAAGGCGGGCATTTTTAACTAATTGTTCGTGATTATATTTCAACTAATTATTTAAATAAAATTTGCAAAAACTGTAAATAATATTTGAAAATTAAAAAGTATGCCATTTTTCATCAATGTTTTCTTATGACGTTATCACGTCAAATTACCGTCCGTAAACCGATTTTACAGACATACCCCTTTTTTAATTAAATGCAATTTTGGTAACCTTGAAATGCCTTGTCATTGGTAGAGACCTGCAAAATTCGCGGATTCATTGACCTCTAGGATAGACTCCACAGTCCTTTAAATACTCGCGGAAATGACACCTGTTCATTGGCTACTGACGCGTGAGACGTCTCAACTAGGCTGTCCGTAATTCGGCACACTCTTGGTTTAGTGTTTCCCATTGGCTCACAGTTACCCGGATAAAATGTGGGCCAATCGCAGAAGCGGTAGGAAGGTATAGTTGTTTTGATGCTGGCCTATTGCGAAATGAATCCGCGAAATTTGCATGTCTCTAGTCATTGGTGGCCGTTCGTTATGATTCCGAGCGTTGTGGAAGCATCCTGACGCGATAGTTAAATGGTTCCGGGCGATGACGGCAGCCGAAAAGCCGAAGGCTCTTGGGCGGTTCTTGTCCCCTGGGCCAGGGCGCGGCTGTCGTCCCGCCTCGGAACGGAACTGCCTGGCAGCGCTTATACCCATCACGAGGCAGCTCCGCGGGCAAACAACACAACACAATGCTCGGTGCGGGGCCCACGTCTTAATAACTCTCGACGGCGGGGATCGCCGCCACACTGTCGAGGTACCCTCCCGTCTGGTCAGGGCAAGCCTTTCTTTTCACAGACCAGAGAGCCAAACGCCCGATCGTGCATCTTCGGGTTTTTATTTGTTCATTGTAAATAATATTTAAAAAAATGTCCGTGAATGTTTATTTTGGACAACTCATGATAACTAATGGTCAATTAGGTTAGGTTAGATACATTATACGAGGTTTTTTTTTTCTTCAGCCTCCGATCGGCTGTAATAAAAAAAACGGGAATGAATTGGGAAATTATTTAAATGTCAAAAGAAACGTACATCTTTACTTTATTTTTCCACATAATCACCGCGCAGATTGAGGCATTTGTCGTACCGATGCACCAGCTTTCCAATACCCTCTGCATAAAATGATGCCTCCTGCCTATTCAGCCACGTTTTAACAGTGCTCTGCAGTTCATCATTGGTGTGCCCTTCTGCCTGTAAGAAACGGATGACTCCACGCAGCTCGCATTTCGCCGTACAGTTTATCGTTGCAGCCATGTTGACATTCCCATAACCAAGCTTCAACTGAGGTGTGTGTTGGCCGCGCCACATGGTTGGTGGAAGGGGATAAACACAACGAGACGTGTCGATTCGTGTACGAGCGATTAGGGTATCGATTAATGGGCATGCCATGGAGAAATGAAACTGTAATCACACTGCAGGGCACTGTTAAAACGTGGCTGAATAGGCAGGAGGCATCATTTTATGCAGAGGGTATTGGAAATCTGGTGCATCAGTACGACAAATGCATAAATCTGCACGGTGATTATGTGGAAAAATAGAGTAAAGATGTACGTTTCTTATGACATTAAAATAATTTCCCAATTCATTCCCGTTTTTTTATTACAGCCGATCGGAGGTTGAAAAAAAAAATAATCCTCGTAGTAGAGACCGGAAAAATTCGCGGGTTCAATGACCTCCAGGATATACTCCAATATCCTCTACACACTCGGGCAAATACAAACTGTTCATTAGCTGCTGACTTGTGAGTCGTCTCGACTGAGTGGCCTGTGATTCAACACTTCTATGAGTGAGGGTCTCAAATTGGCCACCAGTCCTCCAGATTAACAGTGAACCAATGGCAGAAGCAGCAGTAAGGTATCATTATTTGAATTTTAGCATAACACGAAATGAACCCGCGAATTTTTCAGGTCTCTAGCTATTATGTACTGCAAATTTATCACGATAGAACCATTTCATTTGTCTTTCGTTCACAAATATTTACTAAGTGTTTATAGTAGCGCTAAATGTCACGAAATTATTCATAATCAAAATCAACCACGTGGCATTATGCAGCTCGCAATAACTTTAGTTCGTATCTGCTGTTGAATTAGTGACAAAAGAAATGACGTAAATGAACTTTAGTGTTATACGAGGCATGTTTTTTTTTTAAAGTAAGTACCGTTTTTAAATTAAAAAAAATCAATTAGACTTTTTTAAATGTTATTTTTACCTGTCTACTTTTCTATAATTTTTCCATCGATATTAAAGTACTTATCGTATCATACAACCAGCTTTTGAATCCCATCCTCATATAAGTCTGTCGCCCGATTTAACAACCACTGCAGGACGGCTGACTCTCATCAGATAAGGGCGAGATCGTAAAATGTCTGTTCTCTTTCACTTTTTCGTCAACTTTAACGGTTCTTACTAAAAAAAATAAAATAAACACCCATCGTACATAATCTTGGGCGCAGCGAGTATTTTTGAAAGAGGAGGGCGAAGGAAGCTATAAGAAGAAATTGTTTTCAGGCCTTTTCTTTGGTCGGCGGGTTGGGGGAGGGGGTAGGAGAAATAGTGGCATGGATTACCCCCAGGTAGGTCTGGAGTCTGGGAGTTCTCACGTGGAAAAACAAATATATATATATTAATATGATACCTTAAAAAAACATTTTTAGGCTATGTGAGTAGGGTAGACTTGGTACGGTTGTGCCAGGGTACGATTGTGACAGTCATCGTATTGGCGAAACTGTAAGGAATAGGGTGGAGGGGGCTGCAAGGGAAGAGAGGAGCGGCATGTCTGTCACAGTATTGTGTCATTCGGCGCGCGACATAGCGGCTTGCAGAGTACCACATTACTATTTTTCCATGAAAAGTAAGTTTTTGTGTTCGATTTCTTTGCGCGATTGTTGTTTTATTAATACAGATAGAGTGATAAGTGTTTTTTCTCGTAAAAACTTAAACATTAGTGGTTAAATAGCAGTGATTAAATACTTTGAACGTAGGTAATCCGGTATAGTCATGGCAATTGTTTCTTTGCGAATGAATGCAATGGGTACGGTTGTGCCATATTTTCTGGGTACAGTTGTGACATAAGTAAACAATGATTTTTTTTAGATAGATCAAATGCAAAGGAAAATGTAAGCTCTGGTCTCACTTTGAGTGCACAGGTGGTAGTCGCCATTACATTTGTCATGACTGTGAAAAGTCTGACTAGATCTCAGTAGGTTACTTTTTTAGAAGTAAGAACTTCCTTAGATTTTATTGATTTTGTTTTTGTTGTTGCATGTTCATTTACACAATTGTTTATTTAAGCTGTTATACAGCTTATCGGAATTTTAGTTAACTATTGGCTGATTAATATGATGACTGTTAATAATTGAAGATGCTATAGAGCCTTATTAGTTAAAAGTAATATAAATGTTACTTTGTTTCCTGTATTTTACCACAAAATGATTGTATGACATTTATTATGTGCATAATAACTGATTAAAGACCATTTATGTATATTTTTGAACCTGTCACTTTCGACCCCAGGCACTGTCACAACCGTCCTTGGGGTGGGGACAATTGTAACATTTTCTTCTTTATTTTTCAAATGGTTCCTATAAGTTAACCTTTGCACTTATAGACAAAATTTTAGTAATTTTAGTAATATGTAGGCAAATATCCATTTCACTATCAAACACACCTTACTTCCAGCTAAATGGAATACTTACGAAATTATGGGCGATCAAATGAAAATTGGCACAACCGTACCCAGTCTCTCCTACCCTTAAGTTCTTTGTCAAAACCTGAAATTCCGAAATAAAGGGTGCCACTTATGAAAGGTCATTCCTCGCATACCACTGCTTATGATTATGTCTAAATACGTGATGAAAGTGAAGGCCACTCTCTAGTTCTGCATATTCGGTCACCACAAATCAAGCCATCCTTGAGTCATTTTAAGCTGGTCATGCATTGCTTTAGTGTGGATCTACTCTAAAGCCTCTTCACCTGCCCCTCCCTGACCAAACCATTGTGTGCAATGGAAAAGTACTTTAACACAAAGCCATGTAATAAATAATTAAATAACTAATTTAGTGTTTGAGACCGAGTCTTAAATTCAATAAACTCATACAAAATTAATAATTTCAACTAACGAAGCCACATTCTTGTAGTCTAATACACATAAACAGCAGAGAAACATTAAGTTCGCGTAATTTATTTGTTATAACAAAATTTCCGACAGGAAAATAACCTCTCCGGTACCTAAGCCAGTAATTATTGTCGAAAACAAAGGAAAAACGCATGTTTTCTTCATCTGCCCTTGGGGTGGGACCCGTGTTTCTGTCAGTAAAGAAATAATTGCATATTTTCCCAGCGGGTTGGAAAATGTGGGAACATTCAGTGTGCAGTTTCGCCAGAGTCCAACAATATAATTATTATCCCCTCGGCTCCAAGTTAACCTACACAGAAACTTTTTTTTTCTGTACTTTTACAAAAGATTCCTTTGGTAACTAGTTGCCAATAACAAGTCTGTAATACTACAAGAAAGATGTTGTAACGTTTTTACAACATATGGCTATGGTTATTTTTTCATATTGAATTACCTATGTACGTTTTTCGAGATAATACTGAGTATCCTTACAAAAATTGGACCATGATTTTTATATTTTAATTGATATTTAATTCAAGCATAATTATTTTAAACCATGAAAAAGATAATCAAATATTTAGAAATTAGAATTTATTTTGTTTTATTGTGCTTATTAATGTGTGCAGTTAATACTGGAAAGCTATTCAGGAAACGATTTACAAATAACTTTTACTATTTAACTATTCCCGGGCAAGGATCCGAACCCAGTATTATCGCGGACACTGTTTTGCAGTGATACAGCTGTTTTGATGTAAATGGACAAATTTAAAAATATCTTAAAATTTAAATGACTATTTCTGTTTAATTTACTATAAAAAATACAGTTTACATAATAGTCGCAAAAAAAAGATCTGAAAGGACATAGATTTTTTTGTATAATTTACACATGTAATTTTAATTCACAATTTAAAAAAATAATTAATTAAAGGAGTTATTCGTAAAGCCGCCACTATAGGCTTTGAATTAACTAACGGCGTACACGAACATTTGCTTATAAAGTCTGTGCCATGTATCATTTTGGAGTGTTCTCAATTGAAGCGCCTTTGGAAAACGTATCCTTCTGCTACTGTTGTTATGTCAATCGTGTTTGCAAACAACTTCACGTGGTTTGTCAGTATAATATAAAGTAACAAGTGAAATTTGAGAAATTGATACCACTTCTACTACTTTTTATAACTGTCAAATTTTAAACAAAGTACAGGATGAGGCAAAAGGTGGTTTCGGTTTTGAAGAGCCATTAAGAAAAACGGAGCAAATTTCAGAAATAAGGTTTATTTTATTGGAATCAGTATACATACATCGCCATTTTTTTTTTATCAAAGCTCTGAAGATCACATCAGGAAGATGGTGGCCAACAGCAGCGATGGGTTGATGAAGGTGATTTGGGAACTCTTCTAGCGCTTTTCGGCCCATTTCGAGGGGTGAAGCGGTGATTTTCTCCCGAATTCGCATCTTCAGTTCTTCCGAGGCGCGAGGAAGATGTTTGAAAACCTTTTTCCCTCGAGGTGACCCCGCAGGGAGAAGTCAAAAAACGCAGATGGCACGTTTACTGCGTGACACTTGCTCTCCTCGTATCGATTACTGAATACCTACAATGTAGCGGCGGAGCTATCTAGCAGGTGATGTGTATGAACTAGCGCTCCTGGTATCTAGTATTGAAAAATAAAGACGGCGGCTTTGCCCATCTAGCGGGTGATGCCATTATTCTTTCAAATTCAAAACTTACAAGTCCGAATATGCGTGTGCGTTGTTTGACGTGACAACGTCTAATAAATCGATGAACGCCGGCTGCACGCACGAAAAAGTGTCCCGTTACGCACATTGTTACGTTGCGATGTGTCCCGTTACGCTCATTGTACGCTTCCACTCGATTGGAACAACCATCGATTTGACTTTTTCGAGACACATTAAACTTGAAACACCCCCATTCGTTTCCTACTTTTCCTATCATCGTCCTATCCTTAACACAATAACACAGATTGGAAGAAATTAAATAGCAAACATGTATAACAGTTATAGTTAAAATAATCTCTTCGTTAAAGTAATAAACATATTTGAATTAATGAGTGCAAATAAAAGTAAATTTATCAATTAAATTGTGTATTTCATTTCACTCCTTCTTTGTATCCATACAAAATAGTGATAATTCAATAAAAATTATTCAATTTTATTCATAAAAGTATGCAATCATTTCATCAATGTTTTGTTATGACGTTGTCACGTTAAACTATCGTCCGTAAACCGATTTTACAGACAACCAATTTTTTTTTAAATACTTTATGTAATTCTCGGTCTGGTAAATGTCCGGTGAGCGCGCGAGGCACACCACGTCACCTTCACAGATTTTACGACTTCTTCCTGTGGGGTGATCTCAAGGGAAAAAAAAAAAAAAAGGTTTTTAAAAATCTCGTCCTCTCACCTTGGAAGAACTGAAGTTGTGAATTCGGGAGGAAATCACTCGCCAAAATGTGAAAGCGGCTGAGGACTTCCGAAATCACCTTCATCAATGTATCGCTGCCGATGGCCATCATCTTCCTGATGTGATCTTCAGAACTTGTTTAAAAAAAAAGGGGGGGGGGGGGTGATGTATATGCCTACTGATTCCTATAAAATAAACCTAATTTCTGTAAGTTACTCCGTTTTTTTTAATAGCGCTTCAAAACTGATACACACATTTTGCCCCAGATTATATACCTACATTGGCATCACTATACCAAAACATATCTACCATAAACTGGTTAATACAGACTTAATTTAACATTGAATTTATACAGGAGATTACGAGTCACTGCTCTATGAAGTACAACTGGTCAATGATTTTGTTGTTCTTTTTAAGACTTCATTTAAATCACTTAAATCTGTTTAAATTGGCACGTAAATGTGTTTTAGCAAAAAGTAAAATTTCATTTTAGCCTTTTTATCGCCTCGAAAAGGCCTAGTTGTGTCAAACATTACCTTCTAAAGAAATTTGACGCCATTTTTGTTTTAACTCGTATTATCACTGATGTGTCTACAAAGTTACAAAACTTCCAGTAACTTTGGTTTTAAAAATTTTATTTCAGGAAACCATTCAGTATTTCACTACCGGTGTCACAAGGCAGGAAATATTGGTTTGCTCTAAAAAATGAATATTGATAAGTTAATTTATTATGTTACACCTGCGTTAAAATGCAACTTTAAAATTACTGTATTCAGTCAAAATTACACTTTGATATTTTGCACACAGAGAATAAATGCATTGTGGCAATTCTACCAATGTTGAGTGAGGAAAGAACACATTTGAAAAAATAATCAGCCTGCACTTAAATGTTATATTACCATAAATAGACGTAAAATATAGATTAACTTAAATTAAACCATAATATAAAGCCATTCGGTTCGCTTGCTTATTATTGTCGTCCCCAATCCCTACCCATTAAAATGTTTCACCGTCTCATCCACGTAGGTATTTTAGTTGGTGGGTAGAAAAAATATATTTGACTTTTCATGATAATATGATTCTTCAAAGGCCTCCTTAAGAGAGGCAAAATATTTCGTTCAGATAAAAAAAAAAGTCGTTAATTCATCACTACAGTGAATTTGTTTTACAGTATTTAAGAGAACATTCTTTTATTCGAAGAAAATATGTATTTTTCTTCTCTGTGCTGGATAACATTCTCATTTTGTTAATGTTTGTATTGTAAAATGTAATGTGTTGGTTCTTGAAATTGTGTTACAAAAGTAAACATTAGGTAATATTGAAAAAAAAAAAGTCGGGCTACCTCCGAAAATATTAGGGCTATATACGATTAAGAATGTCAAAATAACAAAAATTGGTTTTATGAAATTAATGAAAAATTTTGTGGGACTAGCTAACAAAAACAGAAACCACTGTTTTGATTATTAAACAACATAAGATTTCAGAAACTGGACTCAACAAACTTCTCCATTGACCACACGTGTGTGTATATGTATGGGTGTGTGTGTGTGTGTGTAATCAGTGGTGGCCGCAAGGGAGGGGGAAAAGGTTATTTAGGGTATATATCTCCCCCCCCCCTTAAAACAAGTTTGGGAAAAAATTGTGATATTTTGGTGATGCAGTTTGAGTTGTCGAAACAATGGGAAGATTTCAAGCTACACTCAAAGTGACTCATTGATAGAGACCGGAAAAATTAGCGAATTCATTTCGCGATAGGCTAAAATACAAATAGTTATACCTTGGTGCTGCCTCTACTATTGGCTCGCAACTCACCTGTATGACTCAGGGATAATTAGAAACACCAAACCAAAGCTTTATCAAATCACAGGCTGCTACGTAAGGACGTGTCTCACAAGACAGCAGCCAATGGGTGGGTGACATTTGACCGAGTGTACGTAGAACTATGGAGTTCATCCTACAGGGCATTGAACCCGCGAATTTTCCCGGTCCCTACCCATTGATAATGTACGAGTAAAAAAAAACCCCTTGCTGTCGACGCAAGTATTTGAATATACAAATTCTGATATTATTTTTTCCTACGTATTTCTTTTTTTATTATTTCCATCTCCTGAAGGAAAAAAAAATCTGTATCCAACACTGTCTCTCTTGACGTACCTATCCCTACTGCTTTGTACAAAAAAAAGTAAATTATTATTATTATTATTATATTGGTGTGTGTGATTCGAAAACACATCCCCGGCCCGTACGGAGCTAGCTGGCGAAGGTGTTTATTTAGCTCCGTCAATCTTCGATGCACAGTTTTGTAATCTTTATCGGCGATGGCTTATTCCGGATCACCCCTCCTCCCCCCACCCTGGTGGAAGTGTTAACTGCGCTGAGCAACCCGAGGCGAGCGCCGAGAACGACTCGCTATCACGCCACTGCGCTCGCCCGCCGGGAACCCGCAATTAGCGCGGCCGTTAATTAACCGTGACGCAGACGCATCGCTTTCATCTGTCGAACAAAAAAAGAAATACTCTCTCTCTCTCTCTCTCTTTCTCTAACCCGCTCAACCCTTTTAGACTCGGTCCCACACGCCATCTTGAATTTTCTTTTTTCTGTCTCTCTCTCTCTCGTTTCGTTCGTCACAACTTCCCAAGTATCATCTCTTGCGCGAAATTTTTAGACAACCACTATATTACATAATTTAAAAAAATATCTGTTGAATATTTTTTTTTGTGACAGAACAACGCACGTAAGGGAGGTATCGACTTAAAATTTTTAGACATAGCTCTTGAATGTGCATACTTTTGGCATAATTTGCTGGCAGAGTTGAATTTTTTTTTCCAATTTTTTTTTGTGTGCATTATGGATAATGAGGAACAAATGGAATTAATAACTGAAAACAATTGTTTGTGTTTAAAGTCAATGCTGGTGGCTGCTGCGTTCATATGGTTTAAATTCCTTCCATACAATTTCTTAGGATTTTGAAGGGCTATGTAATATTAAATAATTTTTTTCTGAGAAAAATAACAACATTCGAATTTAGGTTGAAACTAAAATGTTACAGTTTTATATTCCATTTGATTCTCTACATCCATACTGAACAGAAAATGTTTAAAATGCAACTTTTCCAGCTAACTATGCAAAAGGTATGCTATATGATGATCTTCTTTTTTTTATTTCGTGAACGTCGAGCCGCTCAAAAATTCGACAAGTTTAACCGTGTGGAACGTAAAAGTAAAAAAAAAAATGATGACCTGGAACGGGACATACGCCTCTTCAGGGCTGCGTCTGTGTTGGTGAGGCGGGATGATGAAAAGCGCGAAGCTCTCTGGAGCTTCTAGCGCGGTGTCGCCTCTAAGCACAAGGCTGTATAAAATCTTTTTAGCGGTTTACCGTAACATTACATGGCTGAGAAATGGAGGATAAAGGTGTAATGAAAGTCCCGTGAGTGCCGGTTGTTTTATGCTAAAAAAAAATTAATTTTGAAGACACGCCTTTTAGACGGTTATACTCTACTAAAAATTACAGTTTAAATAAATAATAGTTTTAAAAAAACTAAAAAAACACGCTTTATATAGAAAAACAAACCAAAAATAGAAAATAAATATTAATAAATTTATATTAAGAATAGTTTAAATTTTTTTAATAAATATTAATTAATAATAGTGTATATAAGAAAAAAATGTATTTTATTTAAAAAAAAAAGTGTCGGGTGCTTTTCAAGATATTATCGACATGATAATCCTTCTACTCTAATATGTCAATAAAATATATATAACTATTGACACCATGCACATACAAACATACAGGTGAAGCTAATATAAAGCGTGTAAAAAAAACTTAATCCGGCCACAAAACTACACATCAGCCCTCGGCAAATTCGTAAATTGTTTTTTTCGTGAACATTTACCCCATTTGGACGTCTGGAGTGGTTTCCGAACGGCGTCTGTTGGTCCTGTAGCTCTGCGCGCCGTGTGTGTGTGGGCTAGAGACCGGAAAAATTCGCGGGTTCAATGACCTCCAGGATAGACTCCAAATTTCCTCTACACACTTGGGCAAATGCCAACTGTTTATTAGCTGCTGACTTGTGAGTCGTCTCGACTGGGTGGCCTGTGATTCGACACTTCTGTGAGTGAGTATCTCTAATTGCTCCTCATTCCTCCAGATTAACAGTGAACCAATGACTAGGGACTGGAAAAATTTCGCGGTTTGAATGACCTCTAGGATGGACTCCACGATCCTCTGTGTACGCGGGAATATTACACCAGTTCATTGGCTACTGACTCGTGACACCTGCTAACTGGGATGCTTATGATTCGATACTTCTTGCGTTGAGGGTCATTCATTGGCTCACAGTCGTTCAGGCAAACTGTGTTCCAATCACTGAAGCGGCAAATAAGTTACACGCACTTGGATTCTAGCCTATCGCGAAACTAACCCTTCGAATTTTTCCTGTCTCTACCAATGACAGAAGCAGCACCTAAAGTATAATTATTTGAATTTTTAGCATAACACGAAATGAACCCGCGAATTTTTCAGGTCTCTTGGTGTGTGTGTGGGGCCCTCGTGGTCTGCACTGCCCCGCGCTTCCGCGACCCTTCACTCCGTCGTCGCCGCCGCTCACAAGCATAGACGGGGCCGCGCGGACGCTGCGAGCAGCGATGCCAACTCCTACAGAGTGTTCCCCCTAGGACCAACTTAAAATCCCCCTAGATTTCTATTAAAAACCCCTAAAGTTGTAATTGTACACCCATTTGAGAGCTAAAATTATTTTCGCCACTTGTGATGCTGTTCTTTCTTCACTTTGTTTTCAAGATATACACTTTAAATTCACGCCCTTAAAAATTTCCTTAAATAATGTACCCACTAAAATATCCCCCTAAATTAATTTACCCCCCAAAAAAAAAAACAGCATTGCAGCTTTGTTCCCCCTAAATTTGGGGGGGAAACCCCCAAGTTGGCATCCCTGGCTGCTAGGGGTTGGCTAGGGGAGAGATATGCAACACCTCGCCGCGCAGGACGGGGCATAGCGCGGCGGCATGCATAATGCATGGGCGCCCGTCGCCGCCGACGTCGGTGCAGGCCTCCTACCCCCCCCCCCCCCCCCCCACACTTTTCCTCCTCGCGCAACAAGGGCGCAAGCACCACACCCCCTCCCACTCTCCCCCCAACCACGGTTCAAACCGCGCGTTTGTATGCGACGCGACAGCCTTTTGTTTTCGGGGCCGATTACGAGGCCTAACGGCGCGGGCGTGATTGAAATTTAAACGTATGTCTTTCTGTTATTAAATTTTTTTTTTTTAGGCCGGCAAAAAACTCTACTCCTTCGACACGTAACGTGGAGCAAACTGATCTGAAGGTGCTCGATGCGTTCCTCTGAGGTGAGAACGTTTAGGTAGATTTCGGGGAAATACCACCTTTTGTAGCCGGTTATCATGGTGCGACTACCGGGAATTTTTTAAGTAGTTTTTAGGTTCATGGTCCATAGACTCTAAAATAATTGTCAACTCATGGGTATGTATTATATATATAATTTTTTTTGGACACGATAACTGCAGTAATTTTTCAAAAATAACTTCTAAACTGATACATAAAATATGATCATGGGAAATCTCGATAAATTCGTTAATGGACAATATCCGACCAAAAGGGTGGAAATGGGGAAGTTTTTTTTGAAAACAGAAAAACAAAATGCTATAAATCCCATAATGATTGATATCACATCCGTTGAAACGTATAATAACTGTCAGAAGTAATACCGAAAACCTTTTGTCTAAATACATTTTTGTTACGACCAACCATAACTTCAATGGGTGGAAAAATCAAATATTAGAAAATCAAAAAATGCATAACTCCCTTTGTAGGCACACCATCAAATTCATTTTAACAGTTTGTAAATCTTAAAATTTTTATCTAAAACTTTTATCTAAAAATTTTTTTCGGTAAGACGAACTATTGATGCAAAAGGTTGAAAAACACAGGAATGGAATTAAAAAAATCATAATAATCGCATCACATATCCAATTAAATCCATTTTAATGTATTATAAATCATTAAATTATTATCTACAATTTTCACCTGAAATAATTTTTATACGACCAGCTATTTCTACAAGGGGTGGAAAATAACTGGGCTTCAAAGACAAAAATATCAATAAATTCCTAAGTAAATACAATTTTAAATCCGTTTGATTGTTTTTAAACCTTAAATATTATCTAAAACTTTTGTTTCAAACAATTTTTGATACAACCAACAATTACTGCAAAGGGTAGAAAAAGAGGGGTTGAATTACAAATATAAATTAATAAATACCTTAATAATCACGCCACCAAATTGTATGTAAAAATTATATTTATCTAAAACTTTTTCTGAAGCTATTTTTTATAAGATGAGCCATTTTGCAGAGGGTTAAATAAAAAGGGGTATAATTAAAAAAATTGAGTTCCGTACCATGTACACTATCAAACTAGTTCTAATTTATTGTAAAAAAAACCGTAAATTAAAATATACATTCTTCAGCTTTCGTCTAAAATAATTTTTTTACGACCTACCATTACTGCAAGGGGTAGAAAAAACAGACAAAATAATTCATAATTCCCTTATTAGGCACACCATCAAATCCATTCAAATTGTTTTTAAATATTATAAATTTTACCTAAACGTTTTGTCTGAAATTTTTTTTATTATACAGCCCATTCTTGCATGGGGTTGAAAAAACTTCCTCACCGTTCACACTATCGAATCCATTATTATTTTTGTTTAACTTACTAAATATTGTTTAAAATATTTGTTAAAATAAATGGTTATCTAACCAACTATTATTTGAAGGGGTGGAAATTGCGAGGTTTGAAATTTAAAAAAATAATTTTCTTAGAATAGGTATATACTATCAAATTCGTTATAACTTACTGTATGAATCCTAAACTTTATCTAAAACAATTTCTGATGAAACGAATTATTAGCGTAAACACATTACTTGTATTTTTTAAATCAAAACTTTCTTAGCAACAAATTATTTCGAATTTATTTTAAACAATCTTAAAAATATCTTAAATCTTGGTGCAAAGAAAATTTTTATACGAACACATTATTAGTACATGGAATAAAAAAAATTATTGAAGGCAAATATTTTGAATAAATTATATTATTTGGCATAATATTTCCGTTGCATGGAAAATGAGAAAAATTGTAATCCATCATTTTGTAATATTAGAGAACATAACTTTGTTATGTACATCAACTCTTAAAATGTTCCAGAATTTTGTAGAAGTTTCCAAAATATTTCTAGAAGAAATAGGCACTTCGAAATATACCTATTCCTTTAGGCTGTGCCAAAAGGGATTTTTTTGAGCCCATGGCTTCTCTAGTAAGTGTAAGTCCATTGAGGTTTTCGAACTTGAGAGTTGCTATCGCGATAGTGGCCATGGCAATGCCCTCACCTTGTGGATAAACCAAGCGCGGATCCAGAATTTATGGTCACGGGAGGGCCAAATTAAATTTTCTAATACAATTTTAGAACATTTAGAATTTAAATTTTAATACATTTTATATGTGGTTCAAAAACATCCTAGTATCTATAACACTGCAGTAAAATAATACTTTAGTAAATGTGGTAAACTATGATAAGGAATTAGGAGAAAAACTGAAAATTTTCATTGTTCAGGGAGGGGGGAGGGTGATGTCGCTATGATCCACCCCCTTTCTGAATCCGCCAATGGGATAAACCTTAGCATTCATTTAGATGGACTTAGAGGCTCGAATAGTTCGCGTTTGTGCATTTATTTACTGTTGTAATAAATGATAAAAATTCCTTATGTATATACTTACTTTTGCAAAGTATGTTTTCGTACGTCTATGTGATCGTAACTCAAATGAAATATATTTTTTTTAGGTTAGGTTATTGACAGTAAAAAAACACTCTAAAATCTTAAAATGAATAAAATTCTCGCTGAATTGTGGTTTTTCATAACCTAATTAAAACTATGTGTCATTTGTAGGAGGGGTTAAGGTTCATGAAAGAACCTAGGTGTTTCTCAGGCCGAAGCCTGTTCGCCTAGTCATGCTGGGAATTAGCCATGCAGAAGGAAAATACAGGACAAAGAGGAGGGTCAGCGGATGAAGTGTTCGTCGGGGGTAGAATAGAGTCTACCACCCAGGGGTTCGGGACACCAAGCAAAGATGTGTTCATCTATTCCAATACGAAATGGCATGAATGAACGGTGAACTTCGAATATGTTCGGAACTGTTCAGGGCTTCCTGAGTCCATCTCGGTGAACATTGGTTTTTCCCGAATCATGTGTTGCTAGATCCTTGTGATGGCTTCTCTCTCTTTGTCGGCAGTACCTACTGTCGCGATGCAGAGCCGAGATGCGTGCAAGAGCACTGTTCAGGCCGTGTTAAACAAACAAACTTGACAAAGGCGAAAGTGGAAAGAAGTAAAGAAGCTAGTTTGCGGCAAAAATATAAATTTCCGTGAAATAAAAACTGTCTGTGTGGAGTGAGGTGACGCAGCGGTAAAATACAGGACTCAAAAAAGGCCAACCTTTTTTTTTGAAGTGAAACTTCTTTAATGAAGGGGGGGGGGGGGGGGGGCGCTACAATTTACGAGCGTTACGAAAATTCCGATCGCACGAGGGAAATAGGTACGTGGTGGGGGATCCGGTAGAGAAGGAGACATTAGGGGAGAGGTAGAAATGACGCAGCATACTTGCTTATGTATTTATTTTCGATCTGCCAAAGAGAGTTATGTTTCCTATACCTAACAATATAAATTGCAAGAAGTTACACTTCTGTTGTGTGTAGACTCCATGCTCACATACATAATTTTTTTTAGTTTTATTTTTAGTTTTCAATGAAGTTACCAGGTTCACTAAAAACAAATGCTGGGGGTGTTCACATGTCATATGTTGCACGATTCCTTCGATTCCTTTACCAATTCCCCTTATCTACTTGTTTGCGTGTGTAATAGTCACTAACGATGAGGTATCGGAAACATTTCGGTTGCCTGCCATCCAGGCGATGGCCCGCAACTTCTATCAGCCCTCTTCTTAACCCTACCCTTTCTCCATCTTTTCTCCATCCCTTCGGACTCATTTTCTCATTTACCCAACCAAGGATTCACAAGGTCGCGCCATCGAAGGGAGAACCCGTTTGTAAACGTCTGACCTATCACTGAAGATGTCACAAACAGTACTAGCTCCTTAGTCCCCTTTCAGTTTAGTTGTTTTATCGAAACTTATGGCTTAGTGGGGACCCCTAGAATGAAAACGGAATGATTTACCACATCATCGTAGAATGAACAGACCTTTTAGTACAAATGATTAAAAAATATATAATACGTATGTTAAACAACACATATTAATGTAAATAGTTTAAAATGCCAAAGTAGAATATGCGATGTGTATAAAATTATGTAAATGTTAAATTCCTGAATATATAACCCTTAGTTAAATTTCCTGCTGAAAATTTATGAATGTAACAAACAATTAAACTTAAAATACATGAAAATTTTATTTAAAGTTGAATTAATTTTAATATATACTAGGTATATGCTAAGTGCATATGTGCTGTTAACCGATAATTTTAACAGCAAGAAATAAAGTGACCACAAAATAAAAAATATATATATATAAAAAGGACGTAACTACAAAACAGCAAATCTGCGAGAAAAAAACTTTCGGTCATACATAAAAACATTACATACATAAAAGATAAAAATACCATCGATTTCTTAGTATAATTATACATTTCAAAGATAAGCATACTAAAAAATTAAAAATCGAAAGAGATTAAGTACAGAGTTCAAAATATCAAAAGATTCACTGCAACGTTACTGGTCTTTATTAGTATTATTATTAATGTTAATAATACTATTAGAATAATGAATGGGTTGATAAACATAAATAATTATTAACCTTACAATTACACATAGGAAGAATAGCAAAGATACTTTTTATGTAATTTCTATGATAAACTATTATTTATTACCATAAAACATATAGGTAGTAAATATTCTATAAAATGGTTAATTAAATTATTAATACAATTAACTTGAAATTCGTGACATGTGGTTTGATTATTCGCTGGATCAATTGCAGGAATTAAGGTCGGCACAGAAATACAAATTCAAGAGTTTATTAGTAAAAATTATTAAATCCTATTGCTTCCATTCACGGTGTAGGTTGTAGAAATTAGAAATGTTATTATAATATTTGAGGGTTCAATGAAAATTAATTATTATTACCACGGCTATAAACTCAGGGTCAGCTTCGAGAAACTATTAAATCGGACCACTGGTTTTCAAATTCTAATTTCCAAACTGAAAATGTTGATGTTTTATACTATTTAAATGGATTTACTCAAAAACATATAATGTTTCTACTTGGTTGTAAATTCATGTGAGGACTGGATGAATTAACATGTATAAATGTCCAGGATGATGTTACAAATCACGTTCCTTACGACGCGAACACGTATTTGCTAAATACGTGACTGAACTGTCAAATGATGTTATAATTAATACTCACAAAAACTATGTGACGTCTGGTGAATTCTTTTAAATATAGTATATAAGAACACTGAAGTTAAAACTTTCATGTTCAATCACCAAAAATAAGTTGCGTATTGGTAAAAACCATACGACGAAGACGCCTTATTTTACATTATCTTACTAACAATTAGAATTTAATTTATCTCCCTGACCTGAACCGGCTGCTGATTGGCTGAAGAACATATAAAACATATGGCCTTCAGACAACAACCCACGGCAAAGAACCAGGTAAGATATAATTAAATTTAAAAGAAAAATAATTAAGTTTAAAACATACTTGACCCAAAGATATTACAAACGTATTAAAAGTTTGTGCTGAAAACAAATACAATAACAAACAATATTATAGGTTAGTGTTCGAAAATAAATATCTTCAACTGTTATTATATCGTCGTACTGGAACAATTAATGTTTGTAAAATATAGTCTGTAACTGTAAACATACAAATGTGGAAAATAAACATAACATAATTCATTACTCTTAAATAAAAATAAATAATAATAAACAGAATTACTGTGTGGGAAATCTTGTTACCGCACATCACTATGAACTTGGATTTCCAAAAAGGGAAAAAAATTTCAGTTTTTTTAGAGCTAAACTGTCTAAACTTTAAGCTTTTTAAAATAATTATAAGCATAATTATCCGCTATATAAAGTTATCGAAAAAAAGATATAACAAACACTTTAATAATTAAGGCGTGTTCCATTTATGTAGCAGTATTTCAAATGTTACTCTATTTTTACCCTTTTATTTTCTATTTTATACACATCGCTATGTAGAAGGCTAATATTTGTGCTTCATGATACGCTTGTATCCAAGGTATACATAAATCTTTTTGCCGTAACAGAGTCAGTAATTCAGTGATGAGCGCATCTATCTATCTATATATATATATGATATAAAACTTTCTGTGTATATATTTTTTAAGTTTTCTGCTTGTTGTATGCATATAGGCCGAAATATGGGCAGTTATATATACAACATACAAACACCATATACAGAGATGTGTTGTGACGGTTAATCCCACGCCGGGGGGCACGCCTCAAACCCCCCCCCCCCCTTTTTTTTAAGGAAATTTCCGCGGGCACGCCTTGCGAACCCTACAGAATTGCGCCCTTGCTCAGAGGTAAGAGAACACAGGTATCTCTTTGGTCCCAACTGTTTCGTGACATATTGTAACTCAGCGGTTCCCAATAGGTGTTCCATGGGGCAGGGTCACAGGGGTTTCGTGAGTCAGGATGAATGTCACATGAACCAGGCAAAATTATTGTCAAGTAACTTTATTTGAAAGAGCTGGTGTTCCGCTAAAAGAAAAGTCGAACTCAGGGTTCCCTGGTCGAAACTTTGGGAACCGCTGTTGTAACTAATTTTTTTTTTTTTGTTAATTAACCAGGGAGAAGCACAGACTGGAATATCACTTGTATCCCCTTCATCCAGATACTTTTTACACGCCTTAACCATGCTCTAACCATGCTCTAGATGCACTTGTCTCATTTTCCTGGAAAAAATGTTGTCCCTTGTACTCTTTTGCATCGGAACCCCTCACATGCTTATAACGTTTTCTTGAAGGAATGTATTTTTTTTTTTATGTGACAACGTCTGATAATTTGATGAACGCCGGCTGCACGCACGAAAAAGTGTCCCGTAACGCACATTGTCCCGTTTTGCTGTGTCCCTTTACGCTCATTTTATATTGCTCTTTGCTAACCTGAACCTCCTAGCATAGCGACCGAGTCCGTGGCGTAAATCTGTTTTCATGCATTTCAATGTAACATTTTCATTGCTCTTTGCTAACCCGTTCCTCCTAGCATTGCTGCAGAGTCCGTGGCGCAAATATATTATTTTTGACTGCATGTTGGTGTTGGGTAAGCCATTTTCCTTCACATCATCCTTGAAACACTCCCATTCGTTTCCTACTTTTCCTATCATCGTCCTATCCTTAACGGAATAACACATATTTGAAGAAGTTAAATAGCAAACATGTATAAAAGTTATAGTTAAAATAATCTGTTCGTTAAAGTAATAAACATATTTGAATTAATGAGTGCAAATATAACTAAATTTATCAATTAAATTGTAGATTTAATTTCACTCCTTCTTTGTATCCATACAAAATAATTATAATTCAATAAAAATGATTCAATTTTATTCATAAAAGTATGCAATCATTTCATCAATGTTTTGTTATGTAGTTGTCACGTTAAACTATCGTCCGTAAACCGACTTTACAGACAACCAATTTTTTTTAATGGAAATATCTTCACCGTGAGCGATTTCCGTCTCCGCACGCCCTTGCATTATTACAACTGTCGACTCCGGAACAATTGATGACGGCGCACTTGTGACACTCTGGCACCCAGCCCGGGGGAAGGGTTCCTCGAGAAAATGGGCAAGGCGCGTCGCGTGCTGACCGCGCGGAATGACAATTAGGCCCCTCGCTTCATTTGCGTCGGGTCGAAGCGGAGGAGAGCTCGGGACTCTCGTCAGGAAGCGATCAGGGGACGCCAAGATGGCGTCGACCTCAGGGGGAAGTGGATCCGGCTTCGCGTGTCGCGAGGGGATCAGGAAAAAAAAAATTGGTTGTCTGTAAAGTCGGTTTACGGACGATAGTTTAACGTGACAACGTCATAACAAAACATTGATGAAATGATTGCATACTTTTATGAATAAAATTGAATCATTTTTATTGAATTATCACTATTTTGTATGGATACAAAGAAGGAGTGAAATTAAATCTACAACTTAATTGATAAATTTACTTTTATTTGCAATCATTAATTCAAATATTTTTATTACTTTAACGAACAGATTATTTTAACTATAACTTTTATACATGTTTGCTATTTAACTTCTTCCAATCTGTGTTATTGTGTTAAGGATAGGACGATGATAGGAAAAGTAGGAAACGAATGGGAGTGTTTCAAGTTTAATGTGCCTCGAAAAAGTCAAATCGATGGTTGTTCCAATCGAGTGGAAGAGAGATAGATGCGGCACAAGCGTACAATGAGCGCAACGGGACACAGCGTAACGGGACAATGTGCGTTACGGGACACTTTTTCGTGCGTGCAGCTGTCGTTCATCGATTTATTAGACGTTGTCACGTCAAAAAAAGGAGCGCGTGTAACTCAGTACATGTGATGGAAAGTGAAACTTCTTTTGCAATCTAAAACTCGACTCGTGAGTGTATCGTAAGTAGTAAAACGGCAAAGAGAGAGAGAGAGAGAGAGAGAGAGAGAGAGAGAGAGAGGAATTGAGAAAGAAGACAATCTTCTAGATAAACATGAATTATCAAAATTATTACTCACTTCAAAATAACTGCTCAAGATATCAATATTAATTAATTAACAATAAATAATACTCATTGTTGAAATACTCAACTGTGAGTGTTACTGTTCCTTCAAACAATTCTGTCATTTGGAACACGCCCAATCTCTGAACGAAATGTGAAAGTCACAACATGTAGTGCTTGCTGTCTTCGCCGGAATTGCAGGGACTTTCTCAACAGCGCTCTCTGCGCTGCTGGTTGAACAAGGAGGAACGCGAGCGCGCTGGTAGCAAATATAAAAAAAAAATCAAGGCACACACAGCTGACTGTATAGGATACCTATATCTATTTATTTTTTTTAGAACAAGCGCATGCGCACACTGTCCTATTCTTTCATTCTCTCAGTTTTTTTTCAGCGGTGGACGAAATCATCGCACAAAGAGAAGACCAAACGAAAACTAGCCCAGCAACGTATATATCATAGTGCTCTCTTTATATATCTTTGGCCAAGTACTTATGCTCTGACCTTTTCGAGTCAGAAACGTTTCACAACAATGTTTCACGAAAAAGTTGCATTAAATTTCGGCCTTAAATATTTTACTCTCATCGCGCCCAAAAAAAGCTTTAACTTCAAATAATTATTTGGTTAAAACTAAATACCAGCGGGCTGACTACGAACACTCCACGCTCTAACGAAACACGGACCACAGTTCGTGATTACGAACCAACATTCGGTGTTCGTTTCTTTTATGATCTGCGACTCTTGTGAGCCATCAAATAAATAAGTGACGTCTAAGGGCTGAATAATCAACGTGTGCGTTAAATAAACTATTTTGTCAGTGAAATATGAAAAAATAAAATTAGTTCGATAAATAAATTAAATATATGTTTTTAGATTTTATTTTAATTTCTAGCATTTAAATTATCGCTGATTTGTTTGATAAATATTATTCAATTTAAAGATGAAGCAAATTAAATTTGCGTCGTCAATTTTGCAATAACTGTGTATTGCCATATCAAACATAAAACCATGGATAAAAATACTACCGTAAAAGTCCCACCCTCAACTATTGTTTACGTAAACTTCTTTGTAAATAATTTTTGCTCCGCAACAGACCCAGCTATTATAAAAAGAAAATCGTCCCACTTTTTTAATATTTATTTCATACTTATTATAGTTAAATTAAACCGCTAATCTCTTATTCGTTTCACACCACCAACCGATAACGTGGTATATAACGTAGCACATGTGCGATAAATATCGTCCGAAATGTGTGTTCATAATCAAAGGTTGCTGCGGCGTGTACTATCAGAACGACATCAGTGGTCGGAGTTTAAGGAAAAATGTTGTGTTCGTAATCACGTAGCTTCTTCCAACGGTAATCTCTAAGAGTTTGGATGTTTACCGTATCTTGTATCACGGAATGTGTGTTCATAATCTGCCCGCGGGCAATCTTCACAGTGCGAATAATTAATTTTCCAAGCTCCATATTCTGCCCGTTCAACTCTTTAATCGGACTATTCTCTTGAGATTCAAATACCCCTACTTGCTTAAGGGCTACCCGGGTACACATACGGTGTGCAGAGTTTTAGAAAAAAAATTCCACGTAATTTTAAAACTGCTAAGTAATCCGAGTCACGTCTGTTTACGGAAAGCATTTGAAGAATACTCTGCGAGCGGATGGTTAGTTCTGTTTACATATTTAGTTTTTAAAATGTGCACCAGTGCCTCTGAGGTACTTGAACGTGTGGTTTTCAGACTATATGTAGAGACCGGAAAAATTCGCGAATTCATTTCGCGATAGGCTAAAATACAAATCGTTATACCTCAGTGCTGCCTCTGCTATTGACTCACAACTCACCTGGATGACTCTGGGCAAATGAGAAACACCCAACCAAAGCTTTATCGAATCACAGGCTGCTACGCTGGAACGTCTCACAAGACAGCAGCCAATGAGTGGGTGGCATTTGACCGAGTGTACGTAGAACTGTGGAGTTCATCCTACAGGTCATTGAACCCGCGAATTTTTCCGGTCCCTAACTATATGTCACAAACTTTATTTTTTTATACCACACATCACGAAACTGTACCAAATGGGTCAAAAGGGTTTAATCGCGTGTTTTGGGATTAATTTTTAGGCATGAAACTCTCGGTACATATTACTGAAACCACTCAATGGACTCGGATTACATCTTTATCTTCGTTTCTACGCCATAAAATATCATGGTTTACGCTCGATTATCATAGTTGTCCTGTGCACGACGAGAAGGCTGCGCGCCAGTTCATAAGCCTTGCGCTTTGAGGCGACACAGCGCTAGAAGCACAAGCGAGCGTCGCACTTATCAACACGCCTCGCTAACACAAATACACTCCTGACAAGGCGGTCATATCGCATACTGCATGATCGAGCCGAGGGTTTTCCCTGTGCCAATGGAGGTTTTGCCTGGGCCCATCTTAGCATAATTCTTTAGTTAAAATATTAGAATTGGTGATGACATAAATTGCTACCATGGCTGGCCAATTAACCCCCCCCCCCCCCCCAAAAAAAAATTAACACACTATTGCATACTGTTATTACTGCATGGTTGGAACCCAGCATGATTAAGCGAACGAGCTTAGGGTTGAGACGCACCTACCCAATAAGAGCAACACAACGTGCAGTTAAACACAAAAAAAAAGTGTTAAATATGTTGACGCAGTACTTGACTGCAGATTCTACCCCTCGAAGTAAATAAAATATATGCAAAATGTCATTGAACACCTCATGTTATTTTGGGTGATGCAAGGTGAGATGTTAAAACACCCGCGATCTAAACTGTGTGAGAAGACGCTTCCTAATATAATTTTTTTTTTACTGCGCATGTTCAAATTTTAATATTTTTCGTGTGAAACCTCTTAGCTCTCGGTATACGGCATTTGGCGGGATTTTTTTTTGTGCGACGGAAGTGTAACCATGGTGCTGCCATCTGTGGCGAATGTCGCAAACCAAAGTTCGCAAAGACAAATGGAAACTTTATAGTATTAATTGTTTAATGAATTGTTACACGATGGGCAGTATTTTCATAAAAACTGTGGTCGAAAACCAGTTTCAAAGCCAGAGTTTAGTATTTTTTTTTTCAAGTCATTTACGCAGTTTCATTATATAGTTTAACATTTCGATCTGCTAATCGAATGAGTTGATAGTCGTTGTAGCTGCTCCGGCAGCGAATTCTAGCATTGGTTGAAGAAACAACGTACGATTTGTGTCAAAATTTGCGTATATTTATCACACTGGCATGCTTTTAAAGAATTGCACGTGTACGTTAAATTTAGTGCCTGAGTTTCATACCTATTATAATGGTATCTGCAACACAAGAACACATGAATTTTGCTCGTTACCGAGGTTAGATGTTGAACATCACATGCCAGACCTCATGTGTGGTTCGGAAGTATACACGTGTCTTCGATTTAAACTTTCTGCCGTTACGTTTATTATTCCTAAGGTGTTAAAAATGGTCCAGTGACTCTTCTTTCACGAACTTGTCCCAAGACTTTATCCGGACTATATCTATTCGAGGCAAACTTAATATACGTACTTGTCTTAAATTAAAAAAAAGGAGTTGTCTGTAAAGTCGGTTTACGGACGATAATCTTACGTGATAACGTCATAATAAAACATTGATGAAAAAATGCATACTTTTTAATTTTCAAATATTATTTACAGTATTTGCAAATTTAATTTAAATAATTTTTTTAAATATAATCACGAACAATTAGTTATAGAAATAAACTGAAGTCAAATCAATGTCAATCAATTGTTAATTTGAAATTACGAACTTGGACAAATAAATCAAATTTTTTAATTTGCTGCTTTTAAAAAGCACGCCTTAACCTGTTTGATATTATAGAAGATTTTCTCGCACGGTGGTTGGCCGGTTATTGCACGCTCGGCTCAGGCGGAACGTGACAATGAGTCATGCTTTTTCGTGCGTGCAGCCGGCGTTAATCGATTTATAAGACGTTATCACGTAAAAAAAAAAACAGAGTTGTGTATATGGTGTTAACTCAACTATTAATGGCTTAAGATCAACAATTATTACGTCAATTCATTTCACTTCACCCAGACTCAACTAGCCCATACATAATCACGCCATTATTTTTAATATACTATTGTTCGATAACAAGATAACAAACACCCTTTGGCGGGTTACAAGTGATTGGGTAACCACGTCTCTTTGTATACCTATGCCTGTCTCAGGGGCGTGTAGTATAATCATTTCATTAGTCTGAAGCAGGTGTAGGTATATGTGCTTCAAGTCTACTTTGCTACCCTATAAATCTGCGATATAAACTTAGCTCTGTATGACCTTTAATAATTAAACAAATATTTCATTTAAAGAACTCACTATATTGACTGAAACTACGTTAAAAAAACCTATTCAATCTACATTACACGTACAATAATATTTTAATGTTCAAAGCTTGAAATTTTTTACTATTGTAAACTTAACTGGTTTATTATTTATTTTATAATATGTAGCAATAAGAAAATTATATTTGCGAAAATTAATACGATATTCAAAATTGCTTAACGCTAAGAAAAACATGACTACGAGCAATCTTATATAATATCTATGCTATTATTTAAAAAAAATTACCATTATATTGACACAGCTGGGGCTTTCAAAAATTCTTTGGAATAGAAGGCGTCATCTTTCTGCGAATTCTTTAGCCGTGGTTTCTATCATCAATTAATTTTTGGCAGGTAGAGAGACCAACCCAAGGATCCAAGGCGGTCGTGGTGCCACAAAAAAACTGTAACAGGTATGTGATCTGAACACAGCATCGTTTCCTCGGGCAGTTATTTTATTTTTTTCTTCTTTTCCTCTGCGTCTCCTCCCTCCCTTCTCCTCCTTAGTGGCATATTTCTATTCTAAATTACCTCGCCTTTGGGTAGTCATTATCAATAGTTTTGGGTGTCCTCATTTAAGAGGCAGAATAAGTAAGTAATGCGTGGTTGTTGTTATTTGGTCGCTGGCTGTGTGTTACCAACACTGTCATTAGTAGACCCCTATTGCTGACACGTCTATACTTAGTGGAACATTTCACGTTACGGGCCGTGTGGAAAACATTGTTTGGGTGGGGAATTTTTTTTTTTCATTGTGCGATTTAGTGAAAGAATTATGTTTGCTTTTCGAAAGGGAATATTTCTTTAGGCCAGTGTAAAAGTTATTTTTAAGAAAATATAACAAGTAAGCTTCTGGAAAAAAAAAAATTATTTCTCGGAGGTGAAACAGCATGAGTCAAGAAATCATTTACCGCAACTGTTATTATCAAAAAATATTAGTTTATAGTAGTTTTATTTAGTAAAAAATTATGAAGTACATCATATTATAATTTTTTATAATTCTTTTTTCTAACAGTGAATTATCAAAAATTCAAATAGCTATTATTTACCCGTAACCTGAATCGTGTAGAAATGAATTTTAAAAATTAATGATTTATTGATTTACGTGCTATGCAAGATTTAATTTCTGCCATTTATTGTTTTTAATTTATGGTTAGAATTTAACGACACATGCTGTTTCTTATTTTGTGAATTAACTAGGGTAATGGGATTAACATATTTTTTATGGATAACAAAATTAAAAATAAATGTTAAAACATAGAGTAATTTAATGCTTAGGTAGTATGCGTATAAGTTAATATTATGCTGATGCATCTGCAATGAAACAAATACTTAATATCTTCACAAGGCATGTTCTTGAACCCGTATCTTCAGAGTCCACATGTAAACCGTCTAGGAAACTGCACCTATGCAAATCACCTAAACCTACATATGCTGTCTAATTTGTTTCTGACAGTTGCAAAACAATTAGTAAACATCCGTCTTTCTAAATAGCGTAAGTTACAGTTGATAAAATATTTCGCGTCGTGAACCGAAAATTATAAAAACGAAAATTATTATTTTTTAATACGCAAACGATTTTTGTACCATTCAGTTATGTTGGAAGCCTGAAATGTACGATTTACATATTTCTTGCTTGTTTTGGTTTTGTCTGTACAGCAGAGTGTGTTTTTTTTTTGGTGTCATAATGATTACTGCTCGCAGTGAACTGTTGGTCACATGCTTGTGCGGAAATCCAGTTGGTGCAAAACCTGTTGAAGTAAAACTTCTTTACAACCGGTTGGAGTGATGACGTTATCAGAGTGAAATTAAAAACCCAACCATCAGGAGTGGGGCGCTCGATGGCATTATAGCACACTCGCGTTTTTTGCTCGCTTGCACTTCTGCAAACTTATAGGCTTATAAATACTCGTAAATTTGCATACTTTGACACGAACGTACTTCTGCGCGCTTGCATACTTGCACGTTCATAATGTACTTGCATACTTTCTCATTCTCATGCGTGCATTATTGTGCACTTTCGTACTTAGACACTCCTGCATACTTACTTGCTCACATGTTTGCACATTTTCTTATACATTCTTATGTATACTTCTATTAGTGAAGTTTCACTTTCAACTTACGTGGCGGCGAAACAACTATTTTTTGAAGTGAACTTCTTTGCTGAGGAAGCTGCAATTTTCGATCGTTACGAAAATTCCGATCGCATGAGGGGAATAGTCAGGTACGTGGTGGGGGAACCGGTAGAGGAGGAGAGTGCTTCAGCGGCGACGTCACTCCAACGCATGCGCTAGCGGTCGAATGGGAAGATGGCATGGGATGGGAGATAGGTACGTAGCGGTGCATGCTATATGCTAGGGAGAGGTAGAAATGACACAGCAGTGATGACACCGGATTCTCTTAACGCTGCTTGTGTTTGTCTACTCCTCAGTTTTCGTAACGGCTGACGATTGACGCTACCATTTTTTTTAATTTTTTTTATATCTACCATTTATTTATTCGTGCACAAATTGTTACTGATGTATGCAATTAACTTTATAAGAACCGCTAAAAGTGTGATTGAAAATGTAAAAAAAAAGACGTATAGACTTAAGAGATTAGTGTAATTTATTTTTTGGTATGTAAACACTGTGATCTGAAATGTCAGAAGTACTCAGAGACTTATGAAATAGCCTAGACTTTATAAATGTAATTTATTATCAATTGGGGAGTTTTTATTTTTATTTTTTGATCTTATTCAGCTGGAGGTCGTGTTTTAACATCATGCCAAAAAATCATTAAAAAAAGACAGAAGATAAGCGGTATTATCACAGGCAACGTAGGAATGAACCGCCAAAAGAGGCGCCAAAAGTACCATTGTAAGGACGCGAGAGTAGCCTGCAGGTTGCGAAAAAAAAGCTTTTTTTTTATTATTTGAAATCATACCCGCATATTTACTATATTCAATTATTTTCTGTTGTTTAATAAAAAAAATGCTAATAATTTATCTCCATCTTTACCTAATTAGCAGGAAATATCACTTCTGCCACACGTGGACTCCAAGCACACACTTTTTTTTTCAAATTGTATTATTTATCTTTATATTTTTAAGCATAGATGCTAATAAATTATGCTATGCATATTTTCGGGACACCTTAATAAATAAAAAATATCGTGCTGATTTTCCAGGAAACATTTTGAGGTTATCTCTTATCTTAATATATATCTCCCCCCCCTCCCCTTCTCAACCACCTTCCCGAGAATGAACCAGTTTTTTTAGTCTTTTTGTATCCTTGCCGCCTTGCGCAAAAGCTAACTTATGCTTGTGCAAGAACATTTCTAATACAGTTATTCGTTTTGAACGAAGATATTTTTGTTAATGCCGATCTCAAGATCGCTTTCTTGCCCACGGGAGCCTACTCAGAATTTCTTTTTCAGGGTTTGGGGAGGAAGGGAGGGTTAGATATAACCTGTTTGCCTGTTGTTTTTCTTTCAAAATATTTCCTGTTGTTGGTGTAAATTAAATATTTCTGAGGATTTCTGGAAGGAAGGTGTGTCGAGGTGTGTCTGTGTGTGCGCATGCACTGCCGATGTTTGCCGGCCAGGTAGTAGCGCGCCCCGGCGACTGGCAGGTGAATGCGGGTTCTTTGAAGAGGGGAGAGGGTTCATCACGCGCCCACTTTGGGCGCTGTAATTAGTGACGTCACGTGACGGACGGGTGATGCGGCGGGGAGGGCTCGGGTTGGCTGGCCTGATCGACCCCGCCGACTGCAGGTAGAGTCGGGCTGGAGGAGGCCCGTTAGTGGGCCGTGGAAGCCACCGCGATGAACACTATCGCATTACTTTTGTGCGCGCGTCAGTGGTAGCGGGTTTGCTGTCACGTCGCACGAATTAGAAACACACACTTAAAAACCGACAACTTAGAGATGCGCAGCTTAGACATACACAATTTAGAAAAAGCAACTTAGAAACACACTTAAAAACCGAGGACTTAGAGATACACAACTTAGAAGTACACAAATAATGAAAATCAACTTAGAAACACACACCTAAAAACCAACAACTTAGATAAACGCAGGTTAGAAATACACAATTTAGAAAAGGCAACTTAGAAATACACTTAAAAACCGAAGACTTAGAGACACGAGTCTTCGAAATACACAACTTAGAAACAAATTTAAACCGACCACTTAGAGACACACAACCTTAGAAACATACCTACAACTTGGAAACACTCATCACGGAAACACACTACTTAGCTATAAACATACAACTTGGAAACTTATAGTTTTTTATCTGATACCCGAAATTCACAACTTAAATACATATAAATTAGTAACAAATGAACGATGATCACATAGACTAACTTAGAAACACACAACCTTAAATACTAACTCTTTAAACACGCGACTTAGAAATTACAATTTACAATCGCAAAACATAGAAATAATTAAGACAGAATTTTCAAAGCTATCTGGTTCTAAATTGTAACATTTGTGTGTTTCTAAGCTAACTCAGTTCTTAGTTGTGTGTTTCTAAGCTCATGCAGTTGTGTGTGGAGTCCGATGGTAGCGGTGCGTGTTAAGTTCAGAGAATGTGTGTACAATTACATTTATTGATAGATTTATCCATAGGTATAACGTGAAATAGCTTAATAATTTTTTTTAGCAATGTAACACTCTAAAAAACCTCTTTAATTACTATAAAAAGGGGGTGTTGAGCCAAAGAATCATTTTTAACAAAAACTATAAATTTAGAATATTGCATTGTCTTGTTAAAGTATAACTTTTCTTACTGCAAATTATTTCTTAAGTGCTATTATGTATAGTTTATGTTAAGTCATATTGTCACCAAAAAATATTAGTGCAATAATATGCCAAATATGCCTACATAAATAATATTATTAGCAATAGTAAAATGTTTCTACAGTGTTAATTATATTTTTACGTTACAGTTATTTAATTTGAATAAAAACAAAGTCTAAATTTGTTTGCCATTATAAACGTTTTATAGAGTAGTCCAATAAAAATGGATGGGCTATTAAATATTTAGTATATAGGTCGTGTAATTTCATAAGTGCAAGGAATCCGGCAAAGAATTGTTTATTAAATTGAATCTTCGGTTCGGAAAAAGCGCTGATAAAGCCACGATAAACATTCGCCCTTATTAATAAATAAATATATATATTAGAAAAAAATTATGTACAACGGTTTTAATTCTGTCCGTAGGCAAAACACGTTTTGTAATAAAATATGAGGTGTGCAGTATTAAGCGAAGATTGGTTTTTCTTTTAGAATGAATAGTTGTTACATCAGTTCATATTATATGTTTAAATCATAATCTGTGGTGTTATAATATGATGCGAGTTTTTATTGGTGACAAGTGGGCTAGATTTATGAATGGGCACAGATAACTTTTTTTTTTTTTTTTTTTTTTTTTACAAATAAGCGACGTCGACGAAAAATCGTTTCAGAACCGCCCGTTGCAGCGTAGTTAAAATTATAATTTTTTTCCAGTGAAAGGCCACTTAACTGGTTTTCTTTTTACTGTTGAATTATGTTTTGTAATCACTTTTTTTAAATTTTATGCAGAATATCATGTAGCTGTTTGACGCAGGGTAAATCATATGTAATATTTTCAAAATTCCCTCTTTCCATATTGAAAAAAATATATATATATATTTTTCATTATGTGACAAAATTTTGCTTATACATATTATGGTGACAAGCATATTTTAAATTAATAAGATTTTTTTTTAATTTGACCATAAATTTAATTAACTGCTGGTTACCTTACACTAAATACAAAAAAAAAAGTAAATACATGGCGTGAGCGTGGCGAAGCAGTGTAGCCAAGTATGAGGCAAAAAAAAAATTCGCCAAGGAACCTGTGCCTGCGCGACCCAGAAGGGAAAATTTCTGCGAGCACGCGAACCGCGAAGGGAAAATAGCGCCTGTGAGTAAACCAACCGCGTCCTTCCAGTCGAGCTGACTCGCACAGCGGTGATTGGTTGTTAAAGAGTGGGCGGAATTTTTTCCAATTCTTCTTCTTCTTCTACTCCCGGCCCGTGCCCGGCTCCAACGACCGCGAACAAGCGAAACAGTTACACGGATGCGGCATTAGGATCGCTTCCCCCTCCAGCCTTGAAGGGAATGAAGAGACGGGGAAGGGGTAGTAGAAAGGGGCTAGAATGCTGTCGGGGGTCCGGGGATAATCCGTTTACAGTCTTCGCGGGGTTTCGCGCTAACAAGGGCCTATATTCCCTGGAGGTGACATCCACGGTGGTCCCGACGCAGCTACCACTTAATGGGGTTAAGTGGCCGACCATGAATTATTTTTCTTCCACACTGTAAAATACTCGTGTAAAATTACAAATATATCTGTAAATGTCAACAACAAAAAAAGTGTTCGCGGTTATACTGGGTCCGGATTCTTAATCGGGCCTTTATGCTTTGTGTTCTCACTACAAAATAAAACTAAATTGTTGGATATATAATTATCTTTTCCATGATTTGAAGAAAAAAATCTTGAACGAAACATCATTTAAAATATAAAACTATGCGCCAATTTTCATAAGATATACTCAAAAGTTCCGCTTTAATGCAGTTTTTTTTACATACGCCATTGCAATTTTGCACAGTTTGTCATGAAAAATATCCGAAAATAATATATATATATATATATATATATGTTTTCGGAATACTTCCATGACAAACTGTGCTAAACTGCAATGGCGTATGTGAAAAAAAAACTTGCATTAAATCAAAATTCACCATTGTCCGAATCATTTAAAGAACGTAACATGTTCCGCTTCACGTAACTGCGCCGCAAGATGTTGTGCGGGCGGCATGTTGCTGGTAATTGGGAAACTTTGCAGCGTCACGTTGATTATTTATTGCGTGTTACGTTAGGTGAAATTTTTTTCTGTAGCCAATAACTTACTGGGGAATAGGCCTCTCCATATTGCAATTTCAAATATTTTGACACAGCTTGCCATAAAGCTTCCGTGCTAAATTTATTGATTCGACTTGGCATATGACTATCAAGATAGTTGTACTAACTCGCGTCATATAATAGTGTTATTTCATCGCGGCGCTTACATACTAGATCGAGTTATTAAATATGCGGTTGCACTAAGGTTTGGAAGCTCCGGGGATATGATTTATGCCTTGACATGCCAAAAAATAATTAGGATAAATTTTTTAAATTAGAATTTATAGTAAAAATATTGAAAAATCAAAGATGGTGGGGCCTAAACCTCTTAAAAAAAAAAAAAAAAAAAAAAAACAGAAACCTACCTTCCGTGTGTGTCTGCCAGTTCGAAACGAAACTTATTTACCGAGACTTTAAGGGAGTCCTCTGGAAAGGAACAAAAATCTGGCATTAATTTGGTGCTGTTACCTGGCCCTTAAACACACATTTTGACCCCACATCAGGAACTGTCTCGTCCTGCTAATCCCCCCCCCCCCTTTTTTTTCTGCTTGTCCACCCCCTCCCCCACCCCTCACAGGGACCTCCGGGCTTCAAGCCTGGGGGAGTCGGGACCCTTAGTGGTAATGGATGATAGGTCTTAACTTTTTAAACTGTTTCACGGAACAAAAGGTTAGAGCAGGTCTTCTCTCCCCCCACTCCCCCCCCCCTCCCCCCTTCCTAGCGCGGCGTCATCCGCCACAATAGCTTTTGTTCCCCCTCTTCCAAGCCCCTCCCCCCCCCCCCACACACACCCCATCAATACAGTTTGACCCTCCTAATGGCAGGTACTGCCACACCTCTTGTCGAGACCTGGAGCTTATTGTAAATTATACGCCTCCGGCCGGACCCTGTAATAACTCTCTTTGGCTCCGGGAAAACCAGAGAGAAGTTAGTTTTTAAATGACCCCACGTCGGAAGAAAATAAAATAAAATACCGCTTCCCAAGACATTACCAAATATTTCAGTAGTGGGTAAAATATTAGAAAATTTTCATCTTAAGATGAGAAGTGTACTAAATTATTTAGCCTCTAATATTTCGTGTATTTGCACACTTTCAAAACATGAATTCATAATGTAACCATTTTTAATTGTTTACAGTTTATTTTTTACGAACTTAAAGGAAAATATGTATGTCTCTCGTATCGTGTACTGAAAGCTTGAAATCATAGGTAACAGTTTTGGATTAATGTTGGTATGTACATAGCTTTCGTCTTGAAACTCTTTCATTTTTTTAGTTAATCATTAATTAACTAAATAAAAATTTATGTTTTTCCCAAAACTTTAGAAACCTGAGTTTTTTTTCTTCTTCGGGGGTTTTGAGAAAACCAAATATTTATTGATTTATGAATGATATACTAAACATAAATTATTTCAAGACGAAGGCTGAGTGCTATCTGTTAATCCAAAACTGTATATCACACGATTTCAAGCTTTCAGCACATGCTATAACTGATTAAAAAAGTCACCTTTAGTTCAGAAAAATCATAAAATAAGGATTTGTTTTATTGAATGTGGTTATATTAAGAAAATATTTTAATACAAGTAGATACAAAGACACGGAACACTAAAAGCAAAGTAACTAAGGATAAGTACTACTCTTTCAAGGCATGGTCTCACCTGCCTTGTATATTTTTTTATGTGTTTGCTTAGCTCTGGGTGTACGGCATTTGGGAGGAGTAATAAGTGAAAAATGTAACGGAAGTCGATGCACGAAAATGTGTCCCAAAGATGGCGGACACGAGTGTAGCAACATAAACTCGTATATAGTCACTTTCGTAAATATTAGGGGACATATCTAATGAAACTTTGTGACAGTGAAACTACCCTGGAATATATTTGGTAAACCAAAATAGTCATAATAAAAGTAATCAAAGGTTTTAAAATACCTAAGAAAGCTGGCATTACAAATTGGATATTTCGAATTATCCTTTCCACTTCTTAAGAGCCTTATTAGCAAATCGATAGAGCGCTCGCTTTGTAATTACAAGGGGCATGGTTCTAATCTCGTCATTTTATTTTTTAAAACTTTTTATATACATTATAATATAACCATAATAATTTCGAATCAACTCAATATGGTTAATGTTTGGTTGTGTGAAGTATTTACAGACTTTTTTCAATCATAAGCAAAAACAAATATACAAAACATATAGGCTACTTAGTGTTATAATAGGCCTATGTGTTTTAAAATGTTTCTGGTTAATATTTTAGCAATGACACGGAAGAATAACTTCTAGAAATTTTGGTATTTGAAAAGAGACTCTTTTATTTATCAATTTATATTTCGCGATCTGCATTATTTTTAAGAATTCTACGTTACATTTCATGTCCAAGTTTCGTATAATAAGTTGTATTGAAAGAATCGCTCACTCTTCTTCCCTCGTCATTACTGTTATTGATGTTTTTTTTAATTAAATTTCAACTTGATGCATCCTTTGCACTATCTGTTTTGTAATAAATATTTTTAACACAATTTATTTAAGTGTATGTAATGGAAGTAGATTGTAATTTTTGTTTGTAATTATTATCACTTGCGCGAATTTCACTGTCATTATATTACACTTGATGAATATCTGTTGAAAATATTAGATGACAGAGCACAAGTTAAAGGTAGGTGTCACATTGGAATTTATTGAAGTAGCGCTTAAACAATAGTTATGACGAGACCCTGAAAAAAAAATATAGCTATATCGTGTGAGACCGAACATTCATTATAGTACACAAACAACACTGGCAACAAATTATCCCGGGATTGTCATTAAATTTATTAATATCTTCGTAAAATTAATGGGTATTGAGTTTACTCAAAGTTAACATGAACCGTAAGAATAATCTTGGGTTATTAACAAAACTTTCATCCAATTGTAAAATAAATCCATTTGGAAGTGGTGATCCATTTATACGGAACTAATATGAACCGTTCGTTATAAGTTCGTTATTTTACTTACGGTCATAGCAGCGTAGAAATCTTTTGAAATTAAAATGGATATTATGGCTCAGGCCTACAAGCAGATCATAATATTTTTTGTAATCATTTACAATTTGTTCTTCGTGAACATCCATGAAGTTGTTATCAATAAAATTTTCTGCTCAGTGCGATTGTAGTTTAAAATACACATCTGTATCAGCTAATGCAATCCTGCTGGCAAAAAAAAAAAACTTTTTTTTAGATCGATAATAAAAGTTTGAAGACTTTCGCGGCCATTATCTGAAGTAGTTTGGTGTCTGGGTTGTAGCCGCGTCCAAGGCAAATATATCAACGACGTTTCGGTCGACATAGCAGTCGCCATCATCAGGGTAAAGTTACCTACTAGGTAACTCTACTCAGAAGCTAACTCTACCCTGATGATCGCGACTGCAATGTCGACCGAAACGTCGGTGATATATTCGCCTTGGACGCGGCTACAACCCAGACGACAAGCTATTTTATTTTTCGATTGAGCTTGAAAACTACATTGGTCTGATCTACATCACTGCCTAATACACATTTTGTAGTGTATCAAACATTTAAGAAATTATATTTTCTCGCAATTTATTTCATTAATATGGTATACGCTGTTAAAATGTAGATATTTACATACTTCTATTTAACGAATAAATAAGTGTAGTACATGTTTTTAATTTCATTAAAAAATGAATTATTTTTTTCATATTTCTGGAAAGTTAACATAGTTTTAAATTAATACAATTTAATTTTAGCTTAAAAATATTTTACAGTCTTAAGGTCTTGCTAAATACCTATGCCATAGGTTTTTTTTAACTCGGGAGCTAGTATTTTTTGTTTTTGTATTCTGTCCGCACCATCCCCATCAATCAAAACAACGAAAAAATAAATACACACTTTACTCTTTTTTTCATGACCGTGGAAACATTGCCGAAAAAAAAATGCATGCTTAAGGTTGTTACTAAATTGTTGATTGGGCAGCGTTCGTCTAACCACAATTTTTTTTTATGCAACATACATATGCTTTTGTATGAAAATAAAGGTTACAATTTATTATTTGCCTAAAAACTTGGTTAAAATGACTTCAAATCTCATTTGGCAAAACTCAAAAGAACAAAAAAACTTTTTTTTATATTAGCCGTTTCTTGCAACCTCAAGATCTTAAAGTATGACTTTGTTTCACTTAAAGTGCTACTTTACTAGAACTTCTTGAAAATAATAATAAAAAAAGAACAACGACCCATGTTTTACCCCCGTGTGGTTAGCTGCAGCTGTTGGAATTAAATTCGAGCGTAATGAGAGGCGACCGGTGTGGTTTAATCTGATAAACACGAATTTCTCGCGGTCGTGCGTTGTTTTCGATCATGCTCGCATCGCGGCAGTTCCACGACGAGATCGTTGGAGATGGAAATTTCTATCGAGTGGTGAAATGCCCCTCATCGCGGCGGGAGTTATTTCCATTGTTGAAAGTAAGTGGCAGTTGGAGCGGTATAACGACCCCATTATTAAGGGGCACCGACCAAGATGGAAGGAGAAAAGTGCCAGAGGAAAAAAAAATGAGGATTGGGTTGGTGAAGAGAAAAGAAGAGAGAGGGAGAAGAATAAATAAAACATGTAAAAGATGAGAAGCGTGGAATTATTTCCAATGGGCAATGTGTGTGTGTGTGTGTATACACTAGTCTAACAGAGGTCCAACTGCAGCCCGCTATTTTGTTTATTTAATGGCATGGGCGGTGTCCCGAGGAGGTGGAGGAGGAGGAGGAGAAAAAAACAAGCAATGCCTGTTCAAAGCCTCCCCTCAATTGGCCTGCGAGGAGAAAAAAAAAAGATGAAATTCATTGTTTGTAGAAACGGGATTGGTGGAAGCGCCAGGTAATTTTTTTTTTTTTTTTTTTTTTTTTTGCTGGGAGAGCTGGGTGTTGGAGATGGTGTTTGCTCCTTACAGTCGCCCGAAGATGTATGTTTTATTACCGTCCGCCCCGGCAGATAACGAAGTTAAACAAATGAAGCTCGCGCACCGGGGTTCTCCTCCGCCCGCCCGCCCGCCCGCCCTTCCCACTTAGTTCCTTATCGTGTAAAGCAGTTTCGTGGCTGAGCTGTTGGCGCGCCGGCGGCGAGGTGTGTTTTATTGCGGTGCTCGGCCTTCCAGGGGCCCCGCGCCACGCAGGCGTCGTTAAGAGGCTTTTCGTCCGGCGTCGTTGCGGGCTGCGCCTGAACTGGATTGCCGTGTCGGTCAACACCTTAGCAGAGCATTCCTGCCCCTTGATTCGTACAGCTCTACGATCACCTGTTTCATCCGATATGCTTTCAGGAGTTGCCCATGGTTTATTTTGTCCCTTTAGTAAACGCACAGAAAACAGTTCTTAAAGAAAATACATTTTGAACATTTAGATCTAGTTATACTTTGTAACACTTTGTGTGGATTACTTTTACTTAAAACAATTTTTTTTACGAAATTTATTGTTATCCCATGCATTACTCAATAAAAAGAAAATTTTTTGTACAAAATTTATTATTATTATCCCATGAATTACTCAATAAATTAGGATTACTAATAAAATTACAAAAATAGTCATTTGGACTTAAAAAAATAAAATTAGTTCTGCAAATTAATGTAGGTATTATTAAATATCGGATGCATTAATAAGTTTTACTGTATTAGTGGGAAACAACTAATTTCATTTAAACTTGAAAACATGTCAGGTTGTTTTTTTAGATTTGTATACTACCGCTACAGTATTTTCTCATCCTGTACGTAGGAACAATGATATTTCAGTATTTAAAACTTGAAGGTCAATGAGCAGTTAATTTTTAGTCAACAAATCATTGAAGTAACGTCTACACGTTTTTACTATAGTGACATTTTAATAGTTAGAGATTCATACCTCATAAAGTATTAAAATTAATGAAAATATACATGGTAACAAACATGACTTCGTCCACAATTATTTTTCATACTTGACGGTTTTTTTTAAAAAATAGAATTTTCCTAGTATATTTTAACATCTTAAAAAAAAGGGGGGGTTGTTATCATAAAAAAGGCTTCTAGTACTATTGCTTTGCAGCATATGTATTTAAAGTTTGTCAACATGGCATAAATGGTGTAATATTAGCTAAGGAAGGTGAACTAAGGACTCTAGAAGATTGTACATCATATAAGATTTGACTTAGGTGCAATTCATTGAGTTGTTTTGCAGTATTTTCATTGGCGATGCACCTATATGTGATTTTAAGTGTTTATCTAAAACTGTATGGTTTAATATAGAGGAGGAGCTTTTAAGTTTATTATTGAGTGAAAATAGTTGTGCCAGATTTTTAATACACGGACTACATAGCACTGGCGAAAAACCTGCTTTCAAGATTTGCAATGTTAGAAAAAACACGTGAAAACGAAATAACAAAATAAAGCTTTTTGGATCATGATATTGTTAATAAAAAGGTTGTTTTTTTTTTCAAAATAAAATAAAAATTCTCAACAAACAAATTAATTCATTAAAATAACACCTAGGAATCTATAAAGAAAACATTTATCTTCAAATATATTACTGTGGCAGATAAGAAGCTCAGCATTAATAACGTATGTAGTGTCTAATTTTTTTATAATTATAATTCTAAATGATTAGAAGAGATGTAAGTTTGGTTTAATAATAAAAAATATCTCGAAAAGTTATAAAGTGGAAGGTGCGTAAAATAAACATTAAAGGTAGGTATAAACAATAAGCATTTAATAAATACCAGTTTAGTTTCTTACAATTAACTTTTTAATTCATAAACTAAAGAAGTGAAAATGTAATAAATATAATTTCATAGTAAAATAATAATAATCTATCCACAACTTTGGGAGTAAAATTTATGATATTTAGTAATTATAAATAATAATCTTACATAATTTACGTAATATTTTACTAGTCTTCTAAATTACCAGGAGGTAGTTATAGTTTTATTATATAAAAATAAATTCTGTGAGACTAATAAAACAAACATTAAGATATTTGATATTACAAAAAAGCAAACACATAGACCCATAAATTCTTTTCTTTTCGAAATAAAGCTGTAAAAATTTATAGATAAGGCTTTTTTGTAAAAAATTTTACAATGCCAAATGTAATATAGATCATGTTATGATACTGGGTTTAAGTACATGATAAACATACAAAACTGCAAATTCTTCTTTACTATTTAACGTAATTATTTTTTCTTTAGTGTTTAAGAATAGTTATTATATTTTACAGAAAAACGTATATTTACGAATGTGGAATGTAATGAAATTGATGATTAACTTACATATAGAGTTACGTTGCAATTGTTATTTCTTAATAGTTGACATTATAACGTATAGGGATGAAATGGGGCAAGTAATTTTATAATAAAATGTGATATCTATTTTGATTCTTAAGCGTGTGGAAAAAAAGGTAATTGATAAAGCCCAAAAATGTTCTGTTATACAGAATGAGTTTGAATTCTACCGACAAACTACGGCTTTAGGTTCATCACGACAACATAGGTTGAAAACCTCTATACGACGTATGGTCTAATGTGACTACCAAAGCTGGTATAGGGCCTACGTCTTTGAAGTCGGGGCTGAATAACATTTGTATTGTAAATAATAGAGAAAGTATTTAAGGTGGATCACTGAGCTTCTGGATTATGTTTAATTGAATGAAGTTCTAAAACCACCGCGAAATTTGTGACTAAAGAAAAATTATTGCATCGAAATAACTAGGAGTAAAAAAATTTTTCCCCCGAATGTTTTTGTGACGTGTCACTACCCCCAATTATTTTAATGAAATAGGAACATATATAGAATATTTTTTTGGCGTCCATGAAAACGGATTGTTTGGTTTTTGGAGTACAATTTCTGTATAAATTGCTTATTAAAATGTTGCGTCAGAAGTATTGTCTCAGATGTGCTATAAATCAAGACACATATTAGCAAACAACCCCAAAGTATCGTTATTATTTTTATTTTTTTGTTTAATAGTATCGATTCCGGCTTGTAATTAATTAAATTATATTTACAGCGTGGCTTTATTCTCCTTACTACTCACTTAAATATAACACTATTTTTTTCGAAGCTTAATACTGTGAAAGAAGGTTAGCGAGTATGAGTCAAATTTACACAATAATTTTCTCAGAAAATTTCAAAATCTACTGATACATAAAATATCCATTAAATTGATATAATTTGTTCTTATGTAAATGAGTCTACCAACGTAAATTCCATTCAATTACCGTCTGTGTATAATATTTTATTCCCAGTTTCTGTATTAGTCTAATTAGAATTTTTTTTACAGACAGTATTTTCGAACACGTTGCTGACCCAAAAATAAATCTCTTTCGGCGTAGTCTAAAGGTGTAGGTAGATTTCTAAGTACCTAGTTGATATGGAAATATTCTGGGAACTTCAATAAACTTCTGAAATTTTTTAAGAATTTAATGTACATAGCATATTTTGTGTTCTACAATATTACAAAATGATCGATTAAACAATTTCTCCTATTCTACACAGCGCAAATATTTTGAATGTTTTTAATTCAATGCAACCAGCAATGAATAGCTTAGAACGAATTTCATATTATGCCTACTAAGGTAGTTATGAATTTTCGACCTTCAAACACTATTATCCATCTCATGAACTAATACATGGTTGTATAAAAATTTGCTCTGGACCAAGGTTTTAAGATAATATGAAAATGGTTTAAAATAGTTTAAAAGAATTTGATAGTAAGGGAGGTTTAATTTTTTTTCAACCCCTGTTTATACGGAAATATTTTGTCTCATCAAAATTGTTTTAGCCAAACGTTTTAGACAGTTTTAGAAATTTTGCAACAATTACAACGGATTTGATAGTATACCTAATAAAAATGATTTTTTTGTCTCTCAGCACTTGTTACTTTCACCTCTTTTAGTAATGGCTTGTTAAGGTACATATTTAGAAAGTTTAAAATAAATGTGAAACGGATTCGATAGTGTTCATAGTACGGAATGTTTATTTATTTTATTCCAACCACTAGTTTCTTCAACTCCTTGCGGTAATGGTACGTACAATCAAAAATGGTTTCAAATCTAAATTTTAGGTAATTAATAGATAATCAACAATTAATTGTTATAGATTTTACAGTTTACCTAATAAGGGAGTTCTGAATATTTTTTTTGTCTTGTAACTCCTATTTATTTCACCTTAGCAGCAATGGTTGGTTGTATTCAAAATTGTTTCTGACAAAAGTTTTAGATAACATTTATAACGGATTTTATAGTGTAGGTACTTATGAATGGCGTTATTACTTTTTTTTTGTCTTTCAACGCTTGTTTTTTTTTCAACCCTTGCAGTAATGGTTGGTCGTAGACTATAAAAAATTGTTTCGGACAATAGTTGTAGATAATTTTTTAAGGTTTCACAATAAATAAGAACGGATTTAATAGTATACCTGGTACAGAAACTAAGATTTTTTCTACCCCTTTTTTTTAAACCCCTTGCAGAAATGGTTCTTCTTATAAAAAATGTTCTAGATAATAGTTTTAGTAAAAGTTATAATATTTACAAACAATTTTAATGGATTCAATGGTTTCCTTCTAAGGGAGTTATGATTTTTTTTTTTGTTCTCCAACCTTTGTTTTTTCCACTTCTTTCAGATGGTTGACTTAGAAAATAGTTTTTGGGATAACATCTACGAGTACATTCGTACGGATGTGATATTTTTCATATTATGGGAGTTACAGTGATTTTTCTGTTTTTCAAAAACCTTCCCATTTCCACCCCTTTGGTTGGATACTGTCCATTAACCAACTTGACTAAAATTTCCATTACTTTATTTTACGTATCTGTTTGGAAGTGATTTGTGCAAAATTACGGCAATTATCGTGGCCATAAAAACACACACACACCTAAAAATTGCACCACCAATGAAAACGCTAGAGTTGGCTGTAATAATAATACCTCCTAAAATTTGTATATTTTCGTTACTTTCTAAAGGTTTCGGTTTTACATTAAAGTCATAGAATTACTCTGAAAATATTCATAGTACTAGAACACGGCTCATTTAACGTATGAGCACATTTGTTTTCGCCAATAGTCTGTTTTGTAAAATATCAGAGGATTCAAGATTATACAGTTGAAAATAAGTATTTTGTAGGTCAAGTTAAGTAATAGGACTATCTACATGCATTTGTGTCTTTTTGAACTTTAACTTTGGTGTATACACATAATAGTTTTCTTAATTATGTTGGATCTGTCATGAAATTAAATAATCTGTAGTTTAATAATAAATATTCCATATCTGATACAGTACACCATGAAAACAGTTGTGTATGAATACGAACAATAACTAAGAGACGATAATTGAACTGATTATAATGATATACTATTTAAATGCAAGTAATTATATGTAGCAATCTAGAAATTGTTTGGCAATTAGTTTTCAATTTTTTTTTAATGTTTCAAGCAAATTATTTTAAATTCGAAAAATCATTCTTAACTGCAAATAAATGTGTATGTAATTTTCGGTACTTCAATATATATATTTTTTTATTAGTCATTAGTTTAATATATTACACGAGCAGTTTTTGTATGATTTACACGGTTGTTTTTGTAGATTTAAATAATATTTTTTAACTTTAGATACCAAATAAAATATTTTGTAAAATTTCCAACCTAATTTTAATCTTGGAGGCTTCTAATTATTATGTTGTGAACGTTGCTGTGGAATTTACTGTGCAGTGGTAAGATACGGGACTCAGATCACAAAGGACACAAGTGGGGTTCGAATCTCGTTACTTCGGTTTTGAATTTACTGTAAAACTGTACAGTACGCAAATGGTAGGGGAGCAGGGGGGAATGGCGATCACTTAAGCAGAAATCAGTTTTTCAACATAAAAAACATTATTAACAAAGTGAAAAAAATCATACAGTTTTGGCACACATTAGACTATATTATTTTATAGTCACCCACTGATTTTTAACAAAACATTAACATTTAAAAAATATTAAGTACATGTACTACATTGATCGCCATTACCCACAATTTGGGGTAATAGCGATCATGATATGGGGAAATCGTGATCAAAACATCAAATGTTAACTTGTTTTAAAACTGGAATAAAAATACGATTTACAGCCATTTGGATAACTATGGCTACATTAACGGATATTAATAATTTATGAACAGGGCACCAGAATTTACATGGTACAATTGGCCCTAATAATAAAAATGCCGCTAATTAGTCTACATCCAAATTAGACTAGGTATGCATTAAAAAAAGAAGTAGGTAAGAAGTACTTATACATCGTTAACTGATTCTTTAGAATCATTTTAAATTTTTATGTACACATAAGTCGCAAGTGTAGACTTCAGGACTATCCAATCCAGTACAGAGAGAATGAGCCCAAAGCCCACAAACTGTGCACCTATACCGCATTTCATTTTCCATACCAAATTCACCACACACTAAGCATTTTCCCTCGTCGCACTCAGAAATTTCATCACTTGTAGCATCGTCATAAAGATCTCTGTTATCAACATTGTCGTACTCTGAAGATGTATCACTTGAAGCAAACTCCATTTTTAAGTTCCTTCTGGATCTTCGTGCTGGAGTTTTTCTTGATGTAGTGTCAACTTTTGTTTTCTTTCGTTGTGCAGATTCGTTAGGTTTTTTTTTCTTTCCCCTTTTTCGATTTTCTTTTGGGCCTTCATTTCCAAATTCTTCTTTAGTGGTGTGGCAGTCAATATCTCTGAATGTTGGTTTCTTCTACCTTTCAAAACAGTGTTCACTGATTGTGCTTTTGCGTGTAGAGGCGAAACATTTTCGAAAGAAACTGTAGGACTGTTCCGTGTAGAAGTGGGTGCGGCAATTTGTTCTGTTGTAGGCATTTCATTTGATGGCGTGGACTCATATTGTGAAGAGGAAGCCCGGGGCACTGTAATTTGGTTTCCACATTATATTTCAAAAATGAAGTCTTCATTTGTAAATATATTAACATCCAGAGGCATAATCCCTGTGGCTCTAAATCCTGATACACCTTTGGCAATTGTGGCTACATGTGAATAGGCACGATTAAACAGAGCTGCAAAGTCATCAGGCCTAATTATTCTTTGTGCATTCAACTTCATAAAAATATCACATTCTCTATGGTACGCCTTCTTCAGTGTCCCAAAAAAATGTGACATCTAGTGGTTGTAAGCGGTGCGAGGAATGTGGTGGAATTGTAACCATGACAATTCCATGGAGTTTCGAAAAGTCATTTATTAAGTGCACGCAAAAAAATAGGAAGCGTCAGACCAATTGTTTCAGGATAATGCTACAAACAATGAAAACGCTGGCCATTTTTTTTTACAATCATGATTACCAACAGAAGAAAAGACATTGTTTGACAGTGTTTCAGAATAATTTTTTTCTTATTAGGTATTTATTCAATATTTTGTATTTTGTAACCATGACTTGACCAACGTCTTTGTCCAAAAATGTAATCAAAATAGATCTAACTAACGCAATAAACTAAATTAAACCATCATGACAACTTGCGGGGAATGGCGATCATAAGCGGGGAATGGCGATCACACTGATCCCCATTGCCCCAACATGCCCACCATCTTATTGGTCGTAACAGAAACGTCAATATAAACTTTTTTTAAATCACTTTGGCATTAAAATAAAGTCAATATAGCTAGCAATACGTAAATAATACTATTTAGTGACGATATGTCTAATGTTATTACTTACATTTAAAGCAATAGGTGCAGAAAATTACAAGAAAACAGCAAAAAAACTTCCACTTTACTTCACACACTGAAGAACAACACGACTCTGATGTAGGAAGAGCACGTAGTTCCATTGCGTCAATAGAGTTGGCAGCACGCGTTGGGATGCGCCCAACTTGCGTAGGAACAGAGAAAAGAGGGTGATCGCCATTCCCCACTGATCCTCAATACCCCCCGCTCCCCTATGCAATACGAAAATGTTTGCTAAGTTACAAATATATATATATATATATATATATATGTAAAACCCTGCCTTCAAAAGAAAAGTAACATAAGTATTATAAAAAAATATTTTTTGTATTAATTATTAATGCCGTAATAATGTAATAATTTTAATAAAGTATGGCCAATGGACTCGGGAAGTTGCGCGTTCCACCGATAGTTGGCACTTAATGTTAAATGCGATCCAGGCACTTTTATTGTAATTTGTTAGGCTTGTCACTAACCAAAACCAACGAGTACGTATATGTTAGCTCCCTGGTTTTAGTACGTTTAATTGCCTAGTGATGCAATCACAATTTTCACCATGTACATGTATACCAAATAAAGGGAATTTTTATGACATTTATTCCCACGGCGAACAGAGAAATAAATTATAATGAGCTTCTTATTATAATTTTTACAAAAGGTTGCTCCCAGGAGTGACAGCGCACCTTAGGAGCTGTTACCCCAGAATCACTGCCAGGAAAATCCTTACAATAGAGTCTATGGCCGTTTCCTCCCACAATATCCTTGTTCTGTGATATGTGTTGTCTGTAACTACCTAGCTGTTGAAGAAGAGGTCGGACCTTATAAATTACATATATTTACTGGACACTTCAAAGTGATTCTGCGGTTGTTTTCGTTTGCCTTCTAGGGAAAAAGTGATAGCAGCACGCAACACCAAGTACTGGATCTAGACTGAAAAAAAAAATTTCTAAGTTCATGGAAATCATCCGACTTGTCCTACAAAAGTGAATACCATTGTACCAAGCTGTTTTAACGACTGTGTGCAATGCGCAAATGGGTATTGGTCTCGAATGTAACCACACCTGAGTGATTTTCGTAAATAATTTTTGATGTGTAACATCCAAGCTCTCAGTATTACAGTATTTGGTAAGAGCAATTTCGTGAATGGAACGGAAGTTGCATGGAACGGAAATGTGTAACCACAATACTGCTATCTGTGGGGAATGGCGCGAACCAAAGTTCACAAAGACAAAGGAAAACTATGTAGTATTAACTGATTAAGAATTTCAGCAGGATAGACAGTATTTTAATGAAATTCCTTGTCGAAAATCAGGTCCGAAGCTAGAGTTTAGTATTTTGAAAAGTATTTTTTGTTTCTCTTTTATGGAGCTGTTTCATTATATAGTTTAAAATGTCTGTCTGCAAATGGAACGGTTTGATAGTCGACGTATTACTCCGGCAGCGAATTCTAGCAGTGGGTGTGGAAACTACGAAGGATTCGCGTCAAGAAATGTAGTTGAAAACACAATTTCCGTACATATTAATTACGCTCAGCATTTGTTTAAAAGAATTCTGCGTTAAATTTCGTGTCCGAGTTTCGCATTTTAAGTGTATTTCCAACACGAGAACACATGAATTTGATCGTTACTGAGGAGAGATCTTACACATATTCTGGCGAGTACTGAAAGACTCGTTCGCGTGTGTTTTTTTTTTTTTTCATTTGTGGGATTGATAGTGACCGACCAGACTGCAAATGGTTGCACACTTGAAAGGCTTGTCGTAGGGTAACATGTTGATCGACACACTCTTAATGGCCAGAAGCCAGTCACAAACCCGTTATAAAACATCGGACCGAATCTCGTGCGACCAAAGAGAGAAAGTGAAACGCGTGCAGCAGCCATTGAACAGTTGTCATCCACACGATTGTGTCACACGTGTTTGGGTTCTAACTTGATGCTGGAAAATGACACGTATTTGGCGGGTCTCTGCGCATTAATGCCCACCGTGTGGTGCGAATAAACAGATTTATCACGGCACTGGGGCTGCAAGAAGTTCAGTGGGAATCTCATCTGGTAAAGTGTCTCAGAACCACATAGAAACAGCTGTCTCTTGCTCAGATTGTGACTGGCACCGTTACAAATCGCATATGGCTATCTCACAACACAGAAAAATTATTCCTGTACTTTAACGAAAGATTTCTTTGTAAACCAGTTACCAAGAAATAGTTTGTAATACTACAAGAAAGTTATTGTAACTTTGTACAACACATGACTGTGGTTATTTTTGCTTATATGAAATACGTTTTCCGAGATAACCCTGAGTATTTCTTACGAAAATTGGCACATGATTTTGTTTTTTTAATTAATGTCTAATTTAAGCAAATTTTTTTAATCATGAAAAAATAATAGAATGTTCAATAGTTTGAATTTATTTGGTTTTATTAAGCGTATTAGTGCGCATTTGATTCTAGAAAGCTATTCAGGGAAATATTTATAAATAACTTTTAACTATTGAAGGTACTGCGAGAACCCAAAGCATAAAGGCCCGGGTAAGAATCCGAATCAAGTATTACTGCGAACACTATTTTGTAGTGATACAGCTGTTTTCATGTAAATGTACAAATTTACAAATATCTGTAATTTTACACAAATATTTCGGTTATATTTGCAAAAAAATAATCATATTGTACCGTAAGAGCAAACGAGAAAATATATAGTCAATTTGTAAATCTTTGGCAAAATGAACTAATACCACCAATTCAAAAAAAAAATATATTACATTTTTTTTTACCGTCTAACCTGACAAATATAATAAGCTGGGTACAATTTCATGGAAAAATTTCACGAAGCACACCACAAAATTAGGATTTTTTCTAGTTTAACTGATCTTTTTAATTTTGCACAAAATAAGTTTGAATGTATTTAACGTTTTTTATCTTTTTAAGTGTTTTATATAAAATTTAAAGATTTTTGATATAAAAATAGTTAGGTTTCTGTCTAATTGCAACATTTTTCCCCATGAAGATATAGTTAGAACCTCACTGAAAACAGGAATCTTCACTCCATGAACAACAGGTCTCGACACACTAGAAACCCCAAAAAGTATCAACCGTAAAATTTATTCTTTCTTTGTTTCAAAGCTTGCCAAACAATGAAAAAACACACTACAATAGCTTTTCAAACCAGCCACTAAAATTGCTTCGTGCAGTAGTAGTTAACTAACGTATGTACGCAACACTAATAGGCGTGGCTTGTTCAACTGGTCAGACGAAATGAAGACCTCTTTCATGACCCTGGCTAAGAAAGTTAAAGTTAACACGAGACTTGTTTGGTTAAGTTTGCTTTAACTTTAGTCACTTCTTATAATATCTCCGTAAACTTTAAGAATTATGTTAGAAAAGTATCCCTTTAAACACTGCTTCACTCGTCATGTTGGAATATTGCTTTTTCATGCTATTATTTTAAACCAAGACAATTTATGTGTATGTTGCGTTGCATAAGCACTTCAGTTTTATACTTGAAGCAGATTTTGTCTCCAAATAGGCCTACAAGGTACTTGCAACCTGCTGTTTGTGAAGTCAGGCAAATATCCATTTATTAAAATATTCCCCGACTGTATCGAAGTCACAGATTATCAGCTAAATAATCATCTGGCTTTACACATTGGGGTAACATATAAAAATGCTTCTGGACAGTTAAAGAAACTTGAAATTGGAACTGAGGAAGAATTTTTTGTAAGAGTACAATTACTTGTAAAGTTACAAAAATATTTTTATAAAAAGTTTTTTTTCTGTGCAATTACAAATAAAGAAGTTGTGCCCACAGGCGATAAATGGCACTTAATGGTATGTACGATCCAGATAATTTTATTGTAATTTGTAATGCTTGTCGCCAGCCAAAACCAGCGAGTAACTATTTGTTAGCTCCCTGGATTTACCTACTGGGTGTGATTACCACGTGATGTAATCACAATTTCCCTGATGTGTATGCGTACCAAACAAATGTAAAGTTTTATGGTATTTATTCCCATGGCGAGATGAGAAATAATTAATTATGAGCTTCTTATTAGTTTTTAGTCAAAAGGGTCGCTCCCAGGAAAAAGAGTGTACCTTGGGAGCTAGCCCACTGTGACTTATTTCATTGCAAAACATTACTTGAAGATCTTACAAATGTAAGTTAGCAATGAACTAAACAGTTAATTATAACATGTCCTGAGTGATAACAGTTAGTGAAACTATACAAACAACTTAATAGAAATGCAACATTTTTCTGCGTGTCCCTCAAAAATATGCTTTAGAATTTACAGCATTTTACTTATAGTAGCTTGGCTTCTGGATTGTAGCCGTGTCCTTGGCAAATAATTCACCGACGTTTCCGTCGACATTGCAGACAATGGCCGTGAAAGCCCGCGAATATCATTTTACTTATACTTTAATAAAAAAAATTGTTGTAATGTTACGGGTTTTTTTTTTTTTTTTTTTTTGCTGTGTATGATGAAATCCCTGTCAGACAGTCGTGACGACTGCTTGGGGTTGCTTCATTAAGCACCTGAGCCCTCTTAAGATTTAAACTTTTTTTGAGCACACGACGTTGCTGGTTTTGCATTTTATGTCACATGTCTTTGTCTGTTCTTAAGTTTTCTATGACTTTGAAAACACACAGAAAAAAAAAACAATAATCAACCTATGCCAAAAGTTAAATGCATAGACAGCACAGGTAATTCCGTGGAAATAATTAGTCTGAAAAAATATTATAGTACTGACGAAAACAGTGAGATGACAACCGTCGCGTCGTTGACAGCCCATTTTGTTCATCTGTGTTGTGATATTTACCTGACTGACTAATTCCTTTCAAGGAATTCTCCGTGCTTCTGGCATCGGTTTATTTTTGCTAGTTTCCTGTGTGTTCGTGTATTCATCTCTTTGTCAGTTATTTGGTTTTCTCTGCGGCATACAGCGTAAACCCGCTATGAAGTATGTTAAAAAAACGGTTTAAATAAATCCTCCCCATCTCAAGAAACATTAAAAAAAAATGCACATAAGGTAATACAGGAAGAGTTGGCGGACCGCGTGAGATGTCGCATTTGCTTTAGTTCTTCTGCTATTCGCTGTGTGTCACTATGAAGCTTCGGCCACACAAGGCGCTATGCTTGCCATGTTCGCTATGCTCGCCATGTTCGCTATGTTCGCTATGTTGGCGATCCTGGCGACGTCGCCGAGTGTTTGCTTCTCGTCGCTGACTTCGCGCATGCGCAGATAACTAAAAACAATTGTATTCGCGCGGAATGGTATTGTACTTCAGCGTTTGCTTTTTGTGAATTTTTGTTTCTCTCAGTATTGGGACGATAGAATTGTATCCCCTTGGAAAGGGTACCTTTCATACTTTTGGTGTCGGTAGTGTAGCTGGGTAGAAACTGGAAAGGTGCCCTTTCCGATTTCTTAAAATGTTTCGATTTTAATGAAACTATGCACTGGAAATGTATCCCCTCGGAAAGGGTAGGTACCTTTCAGAATTTCCTGTACAATGACACAGCAGAAAATAAACTAGAAAGGTAGCCTTTCCAATTTCTTAAAATGAATATTATTATCTGCTTTAAAATCCTGAAAGTTATCCCCTCTAGAAACATATCCCAAAATGGCTGCCAGACAAAGTAATATATCGATAAAAGCACCTAGTTCCTCAGTTTCATACTAGGTAGCGCTGGTAGGGAGTGTCCACATAATACCTAACCTAACCTAACCTAACCTTTATTAAACGTTATAGGGAGATAATAAATTAACATTTCTCAAATGCAAAATTGTAGATAAGTTCTTTTTATTGATGTGTTTACTTTATGCCATTCTTTCACCTGGCCTGTATCGATACATTACTCGTCTGGCAGCCATTTTGGGATATGTTTATGAGCGAGCACAACCATGTCGCAAACTCGTACGGTTACCTTTCCTATCAAAGAAAACAGCGTGTTGTATGTACTGTGATTAGATATAAGTAAGTATTAACCGATGTTATGATAGATATTAATGTTTACGCCATTTGTTCACTTCCTGTGCCATCTAACCCAAACGTTCAGGGAGAGATGACGCTAAACAGTATTTTTGAACACATGCTTAAATTTTTAATTTGACTTTGCACGTATTATTCTTAGGGTATTTTTCCTAAAGATTATGAACGCAAGTAACTGGTCACGGATAATTTTCCAACTTTTTATTAACAAATACAATTCGCAATGGCAATCGAAACGAAATGTGGGCCAACTCACCTTGTTTAACTTTAAGTCAAGAATGCTCTGTTAATGTTACTGACATTTGGTTAGTTCTATCTTGTAAACTTATGTATTACATGCCTTTTTCTTTCATATCCATTTGTTTTTTTTTATAAGTGAACACGCTACTGCACCACAAAACTTAAAAAAAATGATAAAATAACGAGTCTAATGTTAACACAAATTTATTTGGCATTAAACTCCAATCGCGCTGTAGCTCGCCATTGAATACGTTCTAAGATATAATTTGCTATTCCTAAGAGCTGCACTTTAAGTCATACGTAAAACGTTTTCATTGCACAAGAAACTAAACTGTCGGGGAGTTTTTGCATCGTTGCCTTCAACTCCACAAAAGATTTTTACGGCCATCGCATAAATAATAGCGGTAATTCAATAAAGACAGGGTTGTGTTTCATATTTACGAGTCATTTTGAAGATTTGGTAACGAGATCCTCCCCCTCCCCCTACTTTGAATTTAGATCAAGAGGCATTTGCAAATAAATATGATGTGAACCAGCTCTCTGACTTAAACCGGTAGTTTGCCACATACAAACAGACCATTCATCCGACTTAAGCATTAGTCCAAACGTAGAATAAATATAGCCTATATATTTACTTAGTACAAATCGGGTACTTAATGCTATTGCTATTTTATATACTATATAAAATCGCAAACTTGACAAACATGCAATCTGTTTTGTTTTTCATGTTTTTAAAATACAATGAAAGCATTTTAAGTCATTAAGTGACGTTAATTATTAATAATATATACATTTTCGCCTTCTATGCATATATGCAATGAACAATGAATGTTGAACATTTTTAGAGCTTTGTAAAATTTGGTATAGCTAATGTAATGATGGGAGATTAAAGAAAAAAAGTATTTCAACGGTTTTTTGTAATCGTGTATTATTTCTGTGTGATATAAAACACGCTGCACATTAAACTTGTCCTTAAGGACGGGGCCACAATATGTGGTTATAATCAGTGGTTTCTTCCAGATCAATTGTTTACATGTTCGATTATGATATTTTTGCTCGATGAATTCGTTAGAGACCTGCATCGTGAATTGTAAGAAAAGCACAAAACACACGGCGGAAGTTTTAGCAGCAGGCGGCAAGTCCCTTAATTACAGTCAAGAATCTGTACCGGTTGTTACTCTGAAAACACGCCTTGTCTGAAAATACAGTTTAAAAACCTAATCCGAAAACAAAACTACCCTTCTGCCCTCGGCGTATTATTAAATGCTCCTCGTAAACAGACTCGACTCGGATAGCTTGAGTAGTTTTGAAATCACGTGGTTTTTGCCAAAGCTCTACGCACCGCATGTGTGCCTGAATAGGCGGGGTCCTTAAGCAAGCAATCAGGCACCACTAAGAAAAGAAAAACTTCATGGAGTTTTTAGATGAAACCTTTTTTTTCAAGCTTTGCACAAACTAAACGGCCCAGTTATTAGGTACTTTTTATCAACAATACTGAAACTTAAATTATTAGCCATGATGACGAAAATTAGGAACACAACACAACACAACACATTAGAACACAACAGCCAACTCTGGAAACAGCCTGTGATTTACCGACACAGTTACAGGTATCATCGTATGATCAGTTCATATGTATGACTATCACCTGGACAATCTACTAGGGACTAATTGCTTGTAGTCAATTCTGTGTTAACAACACCTTCAATCCCTCGTAGTTTTTAGTCTGATATTAGCTTCAAACCGGTTTTGACTCATAATAATAATAATAAATCATTCGGGTTATCTTATAAACATAATAACTTACCACGTAATTACGATAGCTAAGAAAATTTAAACAATACTATTAAGAATGCAGAATTTCTGCTTGTTTAAATATTTTTACTACCACGGAATGGATCGCAGTTCCCGAGAAGTCACAATTGTTTTGTCTTGGAAAGCCTACTGTGTTCTTCTGTGTTCTTATGTGCTGTCGTCGTCGTGTTGTCAAAATACCTGTTAGTTTTCATCGCTGGGTTCGCATGTTCGCCGCTGTATTGTCGGTGTGTTGTAGCGAGTTATGGGACCACGATGGTTCCCGGTATCGGTGTCACACGCTCCCGGCTTAGCATATGAGTAGAGACCCGGAAAATTCGCGTGTTCATTTCGTGTTATGCTAAAATTCAAATGATTATACCTTAGTGCTGCTTCTGTCATTGGTTCACTCTTAATATGGAGGACTGAGGGCCAATTAGAGACCCTCACTCATAGAAGTGTCGAATCACAGGCCACCCAGTCGAGACGACTCACAAGTCAGCAGCCAATGAACAGTTGGCATTTGCCCAAGTGTGTAGAGGAAATTTGGAGTCTATCCTGGAGTTCATTGAACCCGCGAATTTTCCGGGTCTATACATATGAGGAAACGGCGGCGGTGTGTTGCCCAGATTATCTGTTTAGTATCATCGCTGGGTTCCTCTGTCTATCGCTGTGTTCGCCGAGGTTGTTGTTTGTCTGCATCTACTGTCTTTTTTTTTTTCGTTACAACTGTCTCGTCGTTATCGGTCCACTTTGTTCGACTATCTTTCCGCGGAATTTTCTGGCCAAGTTTTTTTTGTATTTACCATTATTTGACATCGGCTGAATTTGGCCTGATGTCTCTGTGTTTGTGTGTTTATACTTCTTTGTCCGTTCTTCGGACAGCAGGGGAAACTAGCAGTGGCGTATGCTCATTGCGAGAATGATTCAAAGAAGGCTTAACTACCGCATTGTAATATGAACCAATCTTTTTTTTTTTACGGTAGTAAAACATAAAACAGGATTTGGATAACGTGTTCTCATTTACACGTATGTATGGAGAAGAAAAGGGGGGGGGGGGGGAAGTGGTGAATTATTGTGTTTCCTTGCCCTGAAGCAAGAACTTAATCATCTGTAAGAGACACCGGAGATCCCGTGACGCGGGGGGCCACAAGACTGTCGCCTTAAAGCGGGTCATCACCTTCGGGAGACACCTCAACCACGGTAGCTACGGCGGGACTCGGGGACAGCCACGATGTTTCAACTCGCGAGTTACGGTCGTCCCGCGCGGGATTTATAATTACCTACCCCCCTCCCCCTTCCTTCCTTATCGAACCCCAACTCCAGGAACTTCTTCGCGCGCGAATCACACCGCAACGGCCCTTCAGCAGCGGGCGCGGGTGTCGCCGGGATAAATAACAGTTTTTTTTTATTTAATTCTTTTTTTTTTTAAATTTTTGTGCTCGTCTGGCGTGTTTACGACTGCATGGCGCGGTGCGAGGGGTCACAACCCCCCCCCCCCCCCTACCCAAAGCCAACCCTTTTCCTTGTCAGAGAGACCTCCCTGGCCGCATGCTGGCGCGTCATGCCGGCAACTCACAACCACGAAGTGAGTGGAAGTGCAGCATCTCGGCACTCGGCAATGGGAGTGATTTCGTGTACTGGAACGGAAACACGGTGCTGCCACCTGTGGCGGATGGCGCGAACCTAAGTCCGCAACAAGACGGGCAGTATTTTATGCAAAAAAAAATTTTCCTTGTCGAAAATGAGGTCCAAAGCCGGGGTTTAGTAATTTTTTTTTCCTCACTTTTATCGTGGCTGTTTCATTATGAAGTTTAAAATTTCGGTCTGATAGGTAATCAAATGAATCAATAATATAGGTACACGTAGTTGCTCCGGCAACGAATTCTAGCAGCGAGTGCGGAAGCTACGCGTGATTCGCGTCAAGAAATGTACTTGAAATAACACAATTTTTTTTTTTTTTTTTTTTTCATCACGCTCGGCTTTATTTCAAAGAATCATAAGTACGTTAAATTTCGTGTTCGAGTTTCAAATTATAGGTATTGTTTGTTACACGCGTGCTAGGAGGCAAGGCAAGCACCTGAGCGGGCCTTCCAGCGAGTCTGGCCAGCGGCCCCTGCACGGGCGGTGACGTCACGCATGCCACGCGTTCCCGGCTGGATTACAATGGTCTGGCTGCCCCTCCCACCTCCGCTCTCCGCTCACCGTCCCGCCACGAACTAATTTAATCGACACTTTAAGCGGCCTGGGAATTATGCGGGTGTCCTGAGGACGCCGCGCGGAGTGGCGCGAATAAACGCCGCCTTTCTGGACTTTTCGGGCGTCGAATCGGCCCGGCATGACGCGACACGTCACACCCGCTCTCGTCCCTTCAAGAAGGATGGCCCGGAAGAGTTCTCCCAAATTATACTCATAACAATGCATTTGCAACATGATAACACATGAATTCGCTCGTTAGTGAGGTTAGATATTGCACATTTCTGGCGAGAGGATTTTTGGAGGCTTTTTAGTGGTACTTTAAGCCTCTTTAGAGACAATTCGAATTTTCGAATTTTTCTCGATTAAAAACGAGACATTTTCCCTAACAGAGGGCATTTTTTTTTCTCGAAATAAGGAAATTTCTAGAATTTCTGAGGAATTTTGATGAAATGTGACACCAAAAATGGCCGTAGTGACGTAATAACGGTCGATCGTTAACCCCATCTACAATCCACGCCCAGAACCCAGTCACAGATCTTGAATTCCTATAGTTATAAGATTTACAAACAATTCGGACGGATTTGATATTGTACCTACTAAGGGAGTTATAATTTTTTTTATTCTTCCCTCAATTTTTCAACCCCTTGCAACAATTGTTCTTTTAAATCAAAAGTGGTTTCAGAAAATGTTTTAGATAAAAATTATAGGTTTTCCAAAATGTCTGAACGAATTCGATGTTATGCCTACGAAGGGAGGTATGCTTTTTTTTGTCCTCCAACCATTTATTATTATAACCCTTGCAGTAATGGTTGGCCATTAAAAAAATATATATTTCAGACGAAAGTTGTAGATAACAATTTAAGGTTTCACAATAAAACCGAACGGATTGAACTATGTACATGGTACATAAGTTATGCATTTTTTAAATTCTACCCCTTTATTTTTTCAACCTCCATGCAAGAGTGGTAAGTTTTATCAAAAATTTTTTCAGATTAAGTTTTAGATAAAAAATTATAAGATTTACAAACAAATTTAACGGATTTTATAATGTAACTAAGACGGTTTTGCATTTTTTTTTAATTCTTACCCTTATTCTTTTAACCCCTTGCAGCAATGGTTCGTCTAGTAAAAAATTGTTTCAGAAAAAGTTTTAGATAAAAAATTATAATTTTTTTACAAATTCGATGTTGTGCCTACGAAGAGAGTTATGATTTTTTTTGTCCTCCAACACATGTTTTTTTCAACCCCTAGCAGTTATGGTTGGTCGTGTCTAAACCTTTTAAAGACAAACTCCTTCGAGTTATAATATGTTCAAAAGCATGTGATATTTTACATTTTATGGTAGTTACAACGATTTTTTTTAAAAAAACTTCCCCATTCTTACTTCTTTGATCGGATATTGCCCATTAACTAACTGACCCGAGATTTCCCACTACTTAATTTTATGTATCAGTTTGGAAGTGGTTTGTGAATAATTTCGACAATTATGGTGTCCAAAAAATTGTGATATATAAACATTTGGGTTGACTATGGTTTTGGGGTCTACGAATCATGAAACGAAAAACTATTTTCCGAAAGTCGCACCATAGTAACTGCTACAAAAGGTAGGTAGTATTTATTTGAAATCTACCTAAAACCAAGCGTTTCAAATCAATCTTCACCCATGCAAAAATCATTCTAAGAACGAATCTTCAAAAACTGGTCCAGATATTCCCAGATTTAGGTTTTTAATAATAAGAGCGAGTGATCCATACATTATTGTGGTACACATTACGAAAAAACTGTTACAATTATAGATTTGAAATTTAACATAATAATTTAAAGACATGACTGAATGTGTTTTCTATCATTATTTTTGTAAACAAATATTTAAAAAATATATTTAACAGCGATGTGTAATACTTTATTAACTAGTATGTTATTATACTACTCTAATACCACCTGTGTTATATTTTATTGACTGGAATATTTTTATACAACCATGGCAAAAGTTGAAAATTTATAATTAAAAGGGCATTTCGATGTGTAATATTTTATTAATTAGAATGTTACTAACGCCATCTGTATGAAATTACCGAATTAATATGGCATACCGATGTGTAATACTGCTAGAATGTTTAGGAACAAAATTGCTGGACTTATTAGATTATAAATAAATAGATAAGTATACGTGGAGTTTAATAAACTACAAATGGAACAAAACAAGATATAGCGAGGCGCTGAATTACAAATTTGTGGATGAGCATGATATATTTATTTTATTGGAGCATTTATGAAGTATAACATTGATTATAGATAGCTAATAGGTAAGTTTTATTTTAATAATACCTAAGTAAGTTCCTATTTAAGATAGATATTATATTTTACATTCGGTAGTTAGGTGAATATTTTTATTTAATTTTAAATTTGATGAAATTTTAAATTGAACATCTATACTAATATTATAAAGCTGAAGAGTTTGTTTGTTTGTTTGTTTGAACTCGCTAATCTCAGGAACCACTGGTCCGATTTGAAACATTCTTTCAGTGTTGGATAGTACATTTATCGAGGAAGGCTATAGGCTATATTATATTATCAATAACATTAGGGATCCTTACTAAAAGTCCAATTTAGAATCAAATGCGTTGGAGGGGGTTAGATACAACATGCAGTACACGTACGAAGTGTGTGTTGACAATGCCGCAGGCGCTAGAAGTTTATTTCCTATTGCCTATTAACATTATTGCCACGCACTAGATGCCTTATCATTCTTAATTTTCCCATACAAGTAAAAAACACCCGTGTGATATTAACAACGAATCAATCAGTACCAGCATAAGAGTTCAATTAGTATTTAAATAATTTTTATCACTTTAAATAACAAACCTAAACTATTGTTTTTTCCTCTCTCTGTGTTTAATTTTTTTTTCTTTTACCAGAATTATTTTTATTATTTTTAGTTAATTTTCATTTTTCAGACCATCAATAATTTTCCTCTCCCGTTACAATTCTGACAAGGACTTGTGTGTGTGTGTATGTATATATATATATATATATATATATATATATATATATATATATATGAGTGTATATATAAGCGAAATACCACTCACTGACTCACTCATCACGAGATCTCTAAAACTATACACCCGATTGACTTGAAATTTAGCATAGTTACTCATTTTGTGATGTAGACGCTCACTAAGAACGGATTCTGTGGAAATCCTGTCCTAAGGGGAGTTTCGGGGGCGTAATATATCAAAATTTCCAGTTTTTGGTAGGAAATCACCATGGCAACGGCTGTTGCTTTGTTGATGCTTCATTCTTCTGTATGGCAACGACTATTTCATTGTTAGTGCAGTCCTCATCACCGTTGAAATTTTTCGGGTACTTTAAATATCAAAAATTGCCCTTTTTTTCAAGTATATATATTTTACAGACTTGAAACTTCACAGTAATGTTCCTTATGTTACGCAGGATGACATTTTCCGAAAATTAGATCCCATGGGTGGTTAAAACCAGGCAACAGTGGGTACTTTGTCTGCATGAGAACAGGATTTTGCATTGTTTATGCCTTCTGCGTCTTCATGGAAACGGGCATCGCGCGGCAGTGGCGTACCCACAAGGAGGGGCATGTATAATGAGCGGCGCAAGAGTGATCTGCCTGTAGACTGCCGTAGCGAAGTACGGGTACATCAGTTGTACGTTGCGTGCACGAGTCGGGAAACCATCGGTGCTATTCATTTTCTCTCCTGTACATTATACAGCATTGTAAAAAATTTTCACTGATTTTTTTTTTTTTAATTTACCATTACTGTAAATGGGAGATGTGGCTTAATTTTTTTTCCATTAGTGTAGCCGTGCGAAGCCGGGTCGGGCAGCTAGTATACTATAACAATAAAGTTGTGTATGATTACAGTTGCAGTCTGAAATTGTTAACGAATTTTTAAATACAATCCATTCTCACACTGTGCAAACTAAAGTCTAAAATGTTAGCTGTCAGAGTTTAATTCATGACTGAGTTTTAAAACAGCTGATATATTGCTCAGTAAAACTTAACTTTGTATCGTGAAAATGACCGCGAGCGTATATGTATTATTACTATCATATATGTATATTAATAATTTTACAAATGTTATTGTTAACAGCGAAATTTCATGAAGACTTTACGATAAAACGTTAACGTAAAGAACGCGAACGTAACCGTTCTTTAATGAGTGATGCAAGAGAACGTCAGAAAAGAACTCCAGATGCTGAATTGTATTCTAATCGAGAATATGCTCGCCATTTTGAGTATTCCGTTAATTTTCAAACTGCCCAGAATAATTTTGGAATTAAAATTTGTCAATTTATGTCATCGTATATAGTTTGATTTACATATTGAAGAATATGGACTTTGTACACTTTGTCAAAAACTTCAAGTTAAAAGTGAAGTGAATATATTTCCCATATGAATCCTGAACCACAACTAGATGTTTTGAAAAAATGAACTATTCTTGAAGAACAATTAATCGCTCAAGTTCGCCCGGTTAATAAAGTAGTATATCGACTGAAAAGTGTTCATTTTGGATATAGTGGGCAAAAAAAATCTCGCGATCCCTAGTTAACAGAAATTCTCTGAGTGCAAACGAACCTGTGGTTCCTTATCAAAAGACATAAATGATTTCTTCCCCCTATTTCACCGATTTAATTTGAGTCATGTACGCGTCTCATATGATATCTTTATTAAGTTAAGAAGTACTATAGAAAACACAGTAAATTTACGAGTAATGTACCTCAAATAAACGAAGAATTCGTCACTCATCAAGATTAGTTGTAATTCGTAGGGGCATGTATTTTTCGCTAAAAAAAAAAACTCTCAGATCAGCAGTGTTTTAAAACTTTGTAGCACTTTCAGTGTTTCTTGGTTGGCTGAGAATTTTTAATTTAAACAAAAAAAAATGATGTATCAAGTAACACTGTTGCAGCTTACGTGTAGGCACGTGATTTGTACTTGTTGAGGGGGGGGGGGGACGTTGATTTGTGGGGTTGATGCTAGTCCTCTCGTTAAAGAAGAGGTCGCCGTCTCTCTCACAACTCGTCGGATGTACTTAACCAAGGGGTTGGTGTTAGATGGTGAGGGGGGGAGGGACATCCCACGCCTCTCTGATTCCTCCCTTTTCCCTTCGCACACAAAACCCTTCCCCCTTAACACCACCCATGCATCATCGGGCTTCGCCTCTTCTGCCGGTCGCGGGCTGCAATTAAACCACGCATATCTCGAGGGGGGGGGAAGGGTAAAAGGGGGGGGGGGTAAATAAGAGACGAACACCTTTCGCTGACACCCGTGTAGTGTTTTGATACTGTTTGTTGGCTCACAGTCGGAAACTCACTATAGAATCATCCACACGACAAAGGAGTATGAAATATTGTGTGTGTGTAGAATCGTCCAACTCTTCTAAACTACATTCTTCTGGGGACGAACCAACAGCTAGTTGAACCACCCACCACTGCTACGCTTCGGGACGGTGGATGACTTAGAAGAAATTGATTGCCGCGACATGTCCAGATACTCTGAAAAGAAGAGAGGAACTCTGCGTGTAAAGTTTTGATCATGTGAACTTAAAAATGTATGATTTCGATCACTTTTGGACTATATGAAACAGTGCCTAAAAAAATAAACAATATGTTTAGGAAGTTAAGGTATTTTCATTTAATTATTAGGACTACTATTTTACATTAGTACTACACTACTCGTGTTGTACCTTCTGACCATCAGTGCAAGCTGCAGTCAAGATACGATCGAAGCTTCCAGTTTACATTTTTACGAAATACGAAACGCAATATGCGTAGTACCAACAGTTAAAAACATGTTCGACTATGGCCTGAAATTAGTTGATTAATTATAATACATATTGGAAACAGGAAGAGTACGAATAAAATTAAAATATTCAAAGCTACGGGAAAGGATATCATCATATACGCATTTCATTCATTTTACTTTTTGTCGTCAAGAAAACCGGTAATACATAAAGCGACTTCGAATAGTAACATTTTAGCGTACGTCATGTGCATTTAGAAAATCTCAAATATTCCCCCCCCCCCTCTATCTCTCTCTTTTTCTCTCTCCCTCTCTCAAAATAAACGAAAGTTAAAAAAAGTTTTAAACTATCAGGTTTAATAAGTAAGAATATTATGTAACCCTGTTTTCATGTACGTGTACCTATATGAGCGTTTCCGGGATCACTGTGCGAATTTTGATCAAAATTGGTACATTGTAAGCTCATCGCTCAGAAAAATTCCTTCCAAGCTAACACCGAATTTTAACGTGACGTTATTTCTGGCGCATCTAAGCTTACACTAAATATCTGTAAAAGTAAATGAGTTATTTTAACCAAAATACAGAAATGTCAATAATTGATTAATTTTGTAAATAAGTATGGGGTGCTTGATATCAGTTGTCTTAAATTTTATACCACTAACGAATATACATTAGGGGAAGGTCATTGTGAAAATGAAAGAAGAGAGCACCCCACACTTTTTTTTCATTAAAATTAATTGTTCTGATTATTACTTCATTGTTATTTTTAACTTACTAAAAAAATCTCGTTATACAGATTTGCAGATAATTCTGTCGCTGTTGAACAAATTTCTTAATTTTAAAGTTTATTTTTTATTCATATTTCATAACAAAATTAATGCGTACTTTTTTAATTTTTTTAAATATATATTTTTTACTTTTTTAGTTTTTATTTTTTTATTTTTTTATAAATTACTTTAAATGCACTACAAAATCAATTATCAAAGTCACGAAAATTTCGGGGGCAATCTACCCCCCACCCAAGAAGGTCCGACAGAGCCCGAAATCACAGGAAGCACGTAAAAATTAACTTACCTAATTGTCCCGACTTTCAAAAAATCGGGGACAAATGACCTCTCTCCTGAGGGGGGGTAGTGGGATGTTGAGGACCTCAAATGGCTCGGAAACACTCCAAATTAAAAGAGAATCAATTTTTGAAATTTTCGAAATTTTGTGCCCCTCCTCTACCCATCCCAGTCGGCTTCAGGCAAATTTCCCACCATGCCCCGACACATGGGTAAACAAAAAGCATGGTTATTGCGTATAGCATGAAAGTAGTGTTTTTTTGCCCCTATGCCCTTCCCCCTTCTCTTTTCGGATCAAAGTCATTAAATTATTGTATTTTCTTCGGGATTACATAAACTTGCAAAGTTTCAAATCGATACGATAGTTAGAAGTAGGTTAAAATTGACTTGCAAGATTTGATTACTTAGTTACAAGTAAAGCTGACAAAGGGGTGTTAAAAAAAGATATCTCTCTACATTGCCTAAAGCCCAGAAATTAATTACATTTACATATACCTAATTAAATCTATAGGCTGTCCATTATGTTGTAAAATATTTTTTCTGTTACAAAATTTATGTAATAAAATTTTGATATTTTTTGTAACTACTAATTTCAAAATTATTTAGGCTATAAAATAAAATGGAAATGGAGCCTATATAAGCACACATAATTATTTTTTTCTTATTTAAGGGCTTCACCATATCTACTAATCGTAAAAAAAACATTTTTTTTCTTTTAAGTTAATTGCTAGCAATATAAGTTTATTCAACTCTCACCAAATTGATGCAAACTAAATTAAAGTCAAAGGCCGTTTTATTTATAAATTAAACTTATTGAAATAGATGTTTGGAGCGCCATATCAAACTCTTATTGGGTTCGTTTATTCTATCTTCTATTTATGTTCCTGCCTCTCTCTCTCTCTCTCTCTCTCTCTCGTTATGAAGTAATGACTTTGAGTTGAAGCGCTTGAAAACCTTCATCTTCTGAAAACCTGTTTAGTTCGAACACATCTCACCTGAGCTGACTAAACAGAGGGGGGAACCAGTTTGTGTGCTTGAATGTGTCCACGCTAATCAGAATGTATTTTATGTTCATGTAATGCTAATGCGATATTATTTCCGAATCAATGTGTCATCAGCAAATGAAGACTTGAGAATCATATACCTGAAAACAGATGTATCGAAGGGGCATTCAAAACCAACGAGGATCCAGCTCAGACTGAGTAACATGAGCTGCTTGCCTGAGCAGCGATGACATAACGAGGAAGTTACATTATGAGGAGTAATGTGTTGGAAGTTAAGGCTAACTAACTAAGTCTCGGTCTTAAATCAGTAATGTGGTTTTTATTTTGACTTTTACGTCATTAATTTGGTTTTAAGGAACATTCCCATGGATTTATCTTTGAGAATTGCGTGGTATGTTTTGAAGCAAAATTTCCTAAAAAAAAAAAAAAAACTTAATGAATGTTATTTGCTAACTGTAAAAAGCAGGAATATGTTAAAAATTCAAATATATATTTTTGAACCACGTGCTAGTTAACTTCTGAAGCTCCGCACGCCATATGTGTGCCCGGGTAGGCGGGGGCCTTAATGTGTTGGTTACATCACGCTTAACGAGGAGGAATTTTAATTTTTCTTGGTGAAAAAACAGTAAGATGATCTACTTTTTAGTGTGGCATTACTGCATTGGTATTATAAGTAATTTGATTTGATAGTGTTGAGAAGTTATCACACGGTTGTGCACAGAAGATTGAGGTGACGAGACCCACAAGATATAACGGGTCTCCGTACCTATGGCTACAAACTCAATGCTCGTATATCCGATTAAGATGATTTTTTTTGAACAAACGCCATTGCTGGTTTCACTGTGTCATAAAAACCCTCTATAATGGACAAAAAATATGAACATGCAAACACTCAGATTCTCCCATTTTTTGTGAGCCGCTACTTGTCTTTTCTTTGTATCTACGTTGAATTTTAAGACGCTAAAAAAACGAGATAAAATCAAAATATGTTATTCACAAATTTAAAAAAAATCTTAAACATTAAGGTTACTTGGTAAAAAAAACCAGTTGTACTTACATAAAAAATTGGTTGTCTGTAAATTCGGTTTACGGACGATAGTTTAACGTGACAATGTCATAACAAAACATTGATGAAATGATTGCATACTTTTATGAACAAACTTGAATAATTTTTATTGAATTATCGCTATTTTGAATGGATACAAAGAAGGAGTGAAATGAAATCTTCAATTTAATTGATAAATTTACTTTTATTTGCACTCATTAATTCAAATAAGTAAGTTAATTAATTTAACGAAGAGATTATTTTAATTATAACTTTTATACATGTTTGCTATTTAACTTCTTCCAATCTGTGTTATTCTGTTAAGGATAGGAAGATAATAGGAAAAGTAGGAAACGAATGGGAGTGTTTCAAGTTTAATGTGCCTCGAAAAAGTCAAATCGATGGTTGTTCCAATCGAGTAGAAGAGAGATAGATGCGGCGCAAGCGTACAATGAGCGTAACGGGACACAGCGTAATGGGACAATGTGCGTAACGGGACACTTTTTCGTGCGTGCAGCCGGCGTTCATCGATTTATTTGACGTTGTCACGTCAAAAATTTTGTTGGTAGTCTGCGAGAGAAGTCGTTGCGTTATTTGACCGAGCTACTCAGGACGCGTTTGCTTCCGCACTGAATTACTGTGATTGGTGTCGTAACAATAGGACATGTACGTGAAAGAAACTCACCCAATCACTAAACACAGACTATGATAAAGTGTTTTAACTCGCAGCTTGTCTCGAACGTATTTTCGCACGCCCCTGCGTATCGTACACTGGCGTCATGCTGGGATGTTGGACCTGAGTCCATGCATGACCTCTCGTTGGATGTGCGTGGCGCGTGTACGCATGAGCACCGGTAAAGAAATGCTCATAAAGCTCAATTCATGAAGAAATCATGTAAATAACGTCGGCCCACGCTGCTCCGTCGACGATACTCTCAAACCGTAACTCGCGCGCCGTCACTGCTTTAATTATCATTTAAATTATTTCTATAATTTTTTCCCCTGAGGCATTTTCGTGAGCCTAGTCCCGACGATATTCCGTACGAGACTGAACCAAGACAAAGTAAACCATAAAAACTAAAAAAGAAAAGCGAGAATCGTATGACATTGTTCGATTGGGAATTAAAACTGTGTGAATCTATTAAAAATCACCGCTCATCAGTGAGCTCAAAAATACTACATCATAGATCCCCAAAGCGAAAGTTCGTAAACGTACAACAAAGCTGCTGTAATGTTCATTGGCCATATACTTTCCCAATTATCAAAATTTAAGGTAAACTGGAGTATTTAGTATTACTTCCTCGTTAAAAAAGCACCTAGGAAAATTTTTATTTTGGTATTTTGATAAGGCTTAGTTGTTTACCTGAATATTTCTTGAAACTGTGTGTATATTTATTGAAAATTCTTGATTATGTTTCCGTACAATTTCATGAACATAAAAATTTTAAGTAGGGCCTATACGAGAATTAACAATCTCAGGGAATTTTCAAGATACGGATTAAATAAGCAGATTTAAACGTATGGTGGACGCATTAATTATTTCAGATTAATATTATGTTCACGTGTAAAAACACAGTAACACAATTGAAATGAATAATGAGTTGGCGCGATTGTCTAGCATTAAGTAATACAACTAACTGTTCGAGCAAGCGAAAAATTTTAATTTAATAAGTGTGGTTTTCGTGACGTAACTTATGTTTCGGATGGTTTCAAGGAAATTATTCTGTTTACCATCTTAGTAAACATTTGCTATAGTTGTCACCATCTTACATTTTGCAAACATTAAGCCTAAGTTTACTGTGTAATAACACTCTATTTCTTTGTAAATGTAACAGATGTATTAATGTAAAATTACAGATATTTGTAAAGTTGTGTTTTTACATGAAAATAAACTTTATCAATACAAAACAGTGTTCGCAGTAATACTGGGTTCGGATTCTTACCCGGGCATTTATGCTTTGTGTTGTCTCAATACCTCCAATAGTTAAAGTTATTTGTAAACCGTTTCTGAATATTTTTCCAGTATTAACTGCGCACATTAATAAGCATAATAAAATAATGAAGCCCAATTATTTAATATTCGATTATCATTCAAATGTTTTAAAAATATGCTTGAATGAATCATAAATTAAAATGTTAAATTATGCGCCAGTTTTCGTAGTCAATAGCCAGTATTATCTTCAAAAACATAATTCATATATGCAATAATTACCATAGCCATGTATTGTACAAAATTACATTATGTTTCTTGTAGTATTACAAACTATTTCTTGGCAACTGGTTTCCGAATGAATATTTTGTGAAAGTACAGAAATTATTTTTCTGTGTAGAACGTAGATTTGCTGTCAACTTTAAAATGACACCTCCATACGCTAGTGTAACTATTATGACACTTCAAAATGAACCGCTTGAGATATTTAGAAGTTTTACCTTACTCGCCGTAAAATGATGATATATGTTATTTAATTTCCATATGTGTGAATTAACCTTAAAAAAGATAGGCTCTTTTTAAGCTGATTAAAATTTTAAATATTAGATATTTGGTCTACCGATTATTTGGTGACCTCTTGGGCCTCAGTGATAAGCCCTAAAGTTACCACCCAATCGCAGTTAAGATGTCTACCAAGTCAGCAGACAATAAACAGGTGAATTATGACTGAGTTTTCATAGGAATTTGTATTCTATTCTGGAGATCGTCGACCCACGGATTTTAAGATTTCATAATTTTGAGCTATAACATAAATATGAGGTCCCAATCACCCACTAACATTAAAGGAGGCTAAATTCCGGTTATGTTGAAATAAAAACCACGATTTTTAGATCAAAACCGAATTAGAATGAAATTTAAAAAAAATTATCCATCCAAATAATTATAAGTTAATTTTTTTAAGTATAACTTTTTATTTATAGCGGTAAGACATATAACTTAAAACAATAGAAAAACCTGAGCGAGTCATTCTTACTCGCCAGTGATGTGTAAACAAGCAAACTCATGTGTTATGTTGTTAAAGTTGAAAATATACTTATAATACGAAACTCGCACACGAAATAGAAACGTATAAATATTTTAATATAATGTAAAGCGTGATAAATAAACTGATAAATAAAATAGTCACTTTTCAAAAACCAAAATTTTTGGATGGGATTCACACACTTCTCCGTGCCCGCCGCTAGAATTCGCTGCCTGAATCGTAAACGTTGCTTGCCAACATCACCCACAGATGGCATCACGAAACAAACGGAAATTTCCAATTACTAGAAACGGCTCCGATAAAACCTCGGCTTTGGGCCTGATTATTGAGAACGAATTTTATTAAAATACTACCCATTTTGTTAAAATTCACTAAAAAAAAAGTTAATACTATAAAGTTTCCACACACGACAGAAGTTAAGTTTCTATGTCATGACTAAAATATTAACCTAAAACATTTTTTAACACTAAGTTTATGTTTGTTTATTTTGTTTTTTCTCAAACGACTGAAATCAAACTGTACATACTCCCTAAAAACAAACCTTAACCTTATTTAGATGCATCAATGTTATTATTATACAAATGTGTTATTAAAAAGAGTAAACAAATAGTTCTCATTTACGAGATTATGCATAACCGCGACTATGGAGGTTGTCAAGTCCAAGCGCGCGCACTCTGGGCTGTTATAGTAGCTATGCATCTTAGGAATTTATAAGGATAATGTATATTATAATCATTATAATGCCAGTTTTATTGGGTGTTTTATATCTTGTGATTACCTTTTACAATGAATAGAACCCTGCAAAATTCGCGGATTCATTCGGTGATAGACTAGAATTCAAACACATATACCTCTTAGATAATTTTGCCATTGGCTTACTGTTCATCTGGACGCATCTCAACCAGTTATAAACCCTCAATGAAAGAAGGATCGAATCGCAGACAAACCAGCTGAGACGACTTACAAGTTGGCAGCCAATGAACTTACGTTATTTGCCCAAGTGTACAGAGGTATGTGCAGTCTATCCTGAAGGCCATCGAAACAGCGAATTTTGCAGGTCTCTAACAATGAATATTTTAGTCTACCAAATATATTCCAGGGTAGTTCAACCATCTTAAAAGTTTCATTGGGCACACTAATACATTTTGTATGTGTGGTATGTCCATAATAAAATTTCATTTGGCACACCCATGCGTTTAGTATGTCCCATAATGTTTACGAAAGTGACTATAGGACGGGTTTATGTTGCTACACAATGGTCCGCCATCTTTGTGTCACGTTTCCGTTCATTGACCTCTGTTCCATTTTCACGTAATTACTCTTACCAAATGCCGTTTACCAAGAGCTTAGATGTTTACACATCAAAAAAACCTTACCCTCAAATCACATTTTATTTATTGACAGTTGATGCTCGCTTAAGAAATGACTTAAGTGAGTAGCTCGAGGTTTGATATTTCCATGGCTTCTTGTCTATAAGTATATAATTAATTCAAGACATACAGAATACTAAATGGCATTGTAACAGAGCTAGTCATGCAACAGTATCTGTGTTCACCGAGAATTTTACAGAAAACACTATCTTGGTCTTTTTATGATAAAACGATTGTTTACCTGAGGGTACAAAATTCACTGAACAGGTATTCCGTAATAAATTAATAACTGCTAGTATAAGCTGAAATTTTTGTATTAAATAGTTATTATTTTTTATAAAATGCCACGAGTATTTTCTAACATTAATTTAATAGGACCTCAAACATGTGTCACTAGAGGTGAATTATCTTAAATTTTATATGCATTATATTTGTGTATTAGACAGTCTCTACGTTAATATGTAGAATGCCAAATTCAAGTATACGAGTTCAGTATTTTACAGACCAATATTATTAATTTTTCAGGATATCCGGAAGTGGCTGTTTCTTTTGAACATGAGCCTCAAGTTTTCCAGGTAAGTTTATGTGGTGATGGGAAATGTTAGAATCTTTGACTCGAACAGATATTTTCGTTTGAGTAAGAATGATTTCAGTTCGTTTCATTGAATTTTTTTATTTAACTAAGACATTTAGAATTTTATTTTTAAATATTGTGGCTTTGTGTAAGTAATTTGTGAGAACTATTTTTTTTATAAAAAAGAGTGAACTGTAAGTTCAAGAATTTTAATAATTCTTAATTTTCCGAAAATTGGTGATACAATTGTAAGTTTAACATAGCGCTAATATTACTTTAATTAATGTATAAAACATTCAAGTGATTAAAATATATTTACCTGATCCTCCCAATACGTTAAGCAATTTTTTTTTAATGTGGGCTATTTTGCTGTGATTTTAATTACTTACAACTTCCTTAATTTTATTCCGATTGATGGGTACCTATTCTTGTCTTATTTTTACATCTGGCGAAGTTATAGAGTATACACCGCTTTGTCTTATACTTAAATCACAGATTAAAAAAAAGAAAATTATTACTTTTACAAATAAAAATAAACATAGCATAGAAAAACAAAGTAGTGATCATTTAAAATTGACTGAATTAAGAAAATTGCTCACCCGTAAAATATGGAAAGGGGAAATGTGTAATTAATTAATTATTATAATTTCAATATGTGTTCTTAAATTGTGGACTGATTTCTTACAAAGAACAGGTACACAATCAAAATATAAAATTAAAAAAATAATAATATGGATTAACAAGAAGAAGAACTATGTATGCTTAGCGAAAAATAAAAACTTATGTAGCCTAACTATACTACACAGTATAACTTTAAAAACTAATAATTATTTACTATTTCAAAATACATATTAAGCTAATTAACTTATCACGTAAAATGTATAGGCCAACTATATATATATATATATATATATATATATATATATATATATATATATATATATACACACACACCTACACACACTCGTACCTGAAGGTGCTTAAAGAAAAAATAACTAAACCCTTTAGGGGTGGCAAATACTCTTAAAACAATTGTATATAGCGAATTCAGGCTAACTTTCACGGCCCTTCACTGAAAAAAAAACTCACATCCACTCGTGCGTAGCGAATCGTGATGGGAAGCGAATGTAAACACATTACCGCGCGCATCCATGATTACGGCATGCAAAAACCTATTTACCTTCCCCCTCCTTCTTCCAAACCAATCATTTCAAGAAAAAAAGGTCCTGCCTAAGGAACGCGCTCGCTCCAACCCTTCTTTATTTCCCCCCCCCCCCCCCCACTCTTGGTGATTGTTCTTTTGTGCACGTCTCTACCCCCACTCCCTGCCTCCCATCCTGACGCGCTCGCCACACGAACAACACATATATCCTGCTTGTTAAACCTCCCTCACACCCTGCCGAGTCTGCTTCTCACTCACCGAGGTACCGGTAGGAGAGAGAGAAAGAGAGAGAGAGTGAGAGAGAAGGGGAAGGGAACGAAACAAAAGAAAAAAAGGGAGAGGGGGAAGGGAAAAAGAAGGAAGACACACCTGATCTTTCACTGTATACCACGATGGCCACACCTCCCGGCGAGAACGACCATGAATCAGGGGCTTGTTAACCTGGCGTAACCTCAGGGTCGAGAGAGAGAGAGAGAGAGAGAGAGAGAGAGAGAGAGAGAGAGAGAGAAGGAAGGGAATAGGTAAGACTGAGGGGGGAGGTATTCCCAGCGGAAGAGCCGCCTATGCCCACCGCGACTCGCTTCGCCTGTAATTGTTATTTTATCGGCCCGTCAGCAAACAAACCAGTCGTGGACGAGGGGGGAAGGATTGCTGGAGGGGAAGGAAGGGGGAATGTGGGTAGGGGGGAGAGACGCAACGAAGTGCGCTGTGAAGTCTGCTACAATCGCGCTACCCGGGCCACTCAAAGCTTCGCGATACAGCATTTTAATTTTCTTTTTTTCTTGGCGAATATCTCACGGCTGCTACTGACGCGGCGCGGCAGTCTGTAGCAAACGAAATGTAAAAAATGCACCCGTTAGTGTTCGTTTTTCTCACGTGCTGTACACTTTAAATGTTGAACTGAGAAAGCTACTGCACATTAGAACAATGTTAAAACTTTTTCTAAATAAATGAGCTCTAGGCATTATTAACCAGTTTCCCAATAAAGTTATGCAAATTTACTTTAGTAAAATAGTTTTATATTTTAAATGTAATATTAGAATCAACCAAACATAAAAATATTTTTTTATTCGGAATATTTTAGTGACAATTCGTTTCCGTACAACACGTTAATTACTGAGAGCAAACATGTCATTCTAAAGACCTGCAAAATTCGCGGATTAATTCGGTGATAGGCTAGAATTCAAACACATATAGGCCCTACCTCTTAGATATTATATTGCTATTGGCTTACTGTTCATTTGGACGAATCTCAACCAGTTATAAACCCTCAATCAAAGAAGGATCGAATCACAGACAAACCAGCTGAGACGACTTACAAGTCGGCAGCCAATGAACTTGCGTTATTTTCTCGAGTGTACAGGGGTATGTGCAGTCCATCCTGAAGGCCATCGAAACCGCGAATTTTGCAGGTCTCTAGTCATTACTATGACTACACCAGTATAAGTAAGAGTTCTTAGGCATGCAGTTAGAATGTGTATATGTTGTTTGTTATGGATGGGCTACAAAAGCGTAAAGTAATTTACTTAGAATAAAAAAACTAATAAAGTCACGATGTCATAACTAATCAAAATTACACTTAAATAAACTTAAATGTAAACTGTTCTTTCTTGAAAACTTTCAAACATTGTTCATTACAAATCTACGCGCACTCAACTAGGAAACAAATGTTTGTTGGGAGTGTGCGGTTGAACATAATTGAAATTTTACGTTTAGGGTGTACCTGTGCGAACATTTTAAAGTTACTGGAGTTAATTAAGTTAGTTACAAATCCACCAAAAACCTCGAATCGGATCTCAATTAACACAAGAATTAACACAGAAGCAAGCTAGAAGACTACTGTGAAAACTGTTACATACGAGTTTGATCTGATGCTAAACCATTAAGTATGAAAAAAAAAATCTGGAAGAAACACTTATAATTCTAAAACGTAATTTTTAAAAGTGTATTATTTCAAGGTTGTTTTCAAAAGTATGGGTTTCCTTTATCTTGAGTCATTTGAACTAAATAAATTGATGTAGAAAAAAAAACATTTTACTCTGTTTAAACATGTTTGAATAAAAGGTGATATAGGCCTATACATAATTTCTACAGAAAAATGATCATCTTTATGGGAACGGGACCCGTAATGAAAGAAAATGGATCTGAATTACGTAGTTTAAAAAAATTAAGCATTTATTAATTTTGAATTTATTTTGGTGTGACAGCAGATTATTACGGTGCTTATATGCAGCGGTCGCTCACATGCCAAAACGAAATTAAGTATTCTCTACTTAGGCAGGTACACCTAAACATTAAAAGTTATGTATTGCTTATAAACATTATAATATATATATATATATATATATATATATATATATATATAGCCTATTTTAAAGCCAGGAACATCTCATAAACATCTAACTTCTTAATAAATAACATGCATAAATTTTACATTGTGTTATAATTCTGTAAATTATTTGTTCACATCACCAACATTTTTCAAAATATTTATTTTTACTAGAAAAACAAAAACTAATAACGAAAGATTTGCAAATTCACAGAAAATTTTAGACAAAATTCTTGATAAACAATTTTTCCTTTAATCTTAGTAAGTTTCATGGAGAATGTTTTGCCAACTTTTTCCGTAAAATCAAGGAATCATTGAAAAATCTGCCAAATATTCTCTGCAACACCACTTAAAAAAAGAAACATTAACAATAAACAAATGTTATGAAAATTAAATCCTTGTAATTTAAGTAAAAACGAAAGTAGGAAAGTAACAAAAAGTATGTTGTATTCTCTGTCTTCTTTTGTTTTTTCCATTGTGTTACCTTAATTTGGTAATTAATATGTACTATTCTATTTTTGCGTGTTTTGTTTAGGTTATTTCTGCTATTTCCCTGTTGAAAGTTTTTTTTAACCAAATTAAGAAAGGTCAAGTAATTATTTTTTCCTTCGTAGTGCTGGATAAAACTGAAAAAGATTGAAATGTTTTTATTTTAAAATAATTTTAAAGAAATTTACTATACACACATATATATATGCGTTTCTTTGTGGTTAAAATAATGAAACAGTCAACGTTGGTATTTGCTTGGTCATCATTATATTTGCTATTATGCGCTGTTACCAAACTATCCGAAAGAAGGTACACACAATCATTAAAATATAGTAACATGGGTTTTTTGTGATTTATTTTAAAATAATTAACGAGAAATCCGCATCACATGGTGTTGATATTAGCTAATTAGGATTCATTCATCTACAGCTGAGCTTTGAAATACTTAAAAGGGATAATCATATATGAAAAATAAATTTCGAATAAATCTATAACAAAATGTTTTTGAGGCTCCTATGGCTGACTCGCGATTTAACTTATTTATTAATGTTCTTAGGGTGTTATATAATCTGATTTAAAAACCATGATATCTATGACGTTTTTAATACTGTTCGCCTATCACATACAAGCCTTAAACAAAAGTTTATTTAATAATCTCTTAGATTTTGGCCATTAAATTTTTGAAGTGAAAACTTCTTTTGGCGCACCGCACACACATTTCTTCGTAGGTAGTGAGTTAGGCTGATCCGTCCCGCTCTGAGGGGAAAGGCTCGCTCGGGTGAACTCGGGACCGCCGAGTGTACCCGAGCGAGAAGATACAGTCAGCTGCTCTTCGCTGTTGTGTCGCTGTGTTTAGTATATTCAATTATTACGTAATAATTGTCATTATTAATTTAATACTTATTATTGATACGTAATAATACTTATTTTAACAATTATTTGGTTTACATTGATTGCGGTCTTAAGCAAAGGTATCAGAAGGGAATGTGTAATACCCGGCCGATGCATTTACGAAATATGTTTAGGTTATGATAGGGAGTAAATTCATGTAAATAGTCATCGACATGGTCACGTGACGTGTTAACGACAACACTATCTGTTTCTATTAGTATAACTTATTGCGCTTTTAAATATTAAGTATACGATTACTTCTCAGTAAAATGAGAGTATAAAATATATTAATATTCTCATATAGATATATAGTTATAATAACGAAGAAAACGGAGTCTTTGTAGCAATATAACCTAAAAATTAAGAACATCATTATTTTTTTTAATACCTACAATTACTAAGCAATGCGTATTTTATAGTAATTTAGGAGTTGTTATTTTATAGTAATTTGTTGTGATAATATTTTTTCGTCAAAATTGCAAAAAAGGTTTTCACTTCAGTCGGCAGTCCTCATGACTGCTTTGAATTTTTTATTTAATTTAATATCTTTTTTAAATATTAGACTTGTGTTGGTTTAAAAGGTAAGGATTTTTACTTTATACAGAAAAAATTAACTGTAATTCAGAAGAGTCACAATGCTGCAATATTAAAAAGAATTAATAAAACTTTTATAATTAGGCCTAATATAAATGATAATATTAATATATAGTATTAAAATGTATACAAATGTTTAATTCACTGCACGTTACTCCTACTTTGCAAACGTATGTTGTTTATGTTAGCATGGTTTTATTCGTAACTTATAGGATAACGAGTGTTAAGTTTCCTTCTTAGGCCATATACGAATTGACACATATTATGTAATGCTAAAATTTGTAATGTGGTTACTCCTTGCTTAGCACTTGTGATAGCTATTAAATTGTCATATTAGTGAGCTGAATTTTTATTAAATAAATTGTTATGGTTTGTGATTAAGTATATTTTAAGAACGCATTTATGCAAGTATACTGCCCTCCTACATGAACTGTAAAACACATCTGTGTTTGAAAGAAATTTAGGTGAAATTACAATTTAAGAAAAACTTTTAGAATTTAATACAATCTGTTACTAAATAACTGATGTCTTAAGGGAGTTTGGCATAATGCAAGTTGTTATTTAATATAAACCTGAAATATCGCTCTATATTTTAAAAATTTTAACTAATTAAATTTTTATAAGCTTTCGACTTTGTACTCCAAAAAAGTAATTACATTAGTGGATTGGAAATATTTCGGGCTAATATTCAATCTATTGGCTACTTCATGACATCATTTTACTAGACCTAAGATAATTTTTATAATTTTTTACTTGGGTTTCAAATTTGCATGAAAACAACCTTATCAATACAAAATATGTTCGGATTCTTACCCGGGCATTTATGTGCTCTCCCAGTACCTACAAAGTGAAAGTTATTTATAAACCATTCCCTGAATAGCTTTCCAGTATAAAAGGCTCTAATCAATATGCACAAACAAAACAATATGAAGGCCAATTATTGAATATTTTGATTATATTCTCCATGTTTAAAATGCTTAAATTATGCGTCAATTTTCGTATTATCTCGAAGAAAAAAAAGTATTTCATTTATGCAAAATAACCAAAAGCCATGTATTCTACAAGTTCCGAGATCTTTCTTGTAGTATTACTAGGGACCTGAAAAATTGGCGGATTCATTTCACGACAGCCTAAAATTCATATACTGTAGTTATACCTCAGTGCTGCCTCTGCTATTGGCTCACAACTCACCTGGAATGTCTCTGGGCCAGTGAGAAACACTCAACCGAAGCTGTGTCGAATCACAGGCCGCTACATTGGGGACACCTTCACAAGACAGCAGCCAATGAGAGGGTGACATTTAGACCGAGTGTACGTAGAACTATAAAGTTCATCCTAGAGGTCGTTGAACCCGCGAATTTTTTTTCCTGTCCCTTAAGTATTAATAAACTATTTCTTGGTAAACGGTTTTCCAAAGAAATCTTTTGTAATTTTTTTTCTTCTGTGCATCTGGGCCGGATCCTCAGCTGTAAATGAAATTAAAAAATTAAAAAAAAAAAAAAAACATCGATTCGTTCGCGACCCGGCAATTGAAAGCGCGGGAAAACGCCGGCACCCTCGTCTTTGAGAAACAAACACCACGGCCCTCCTGATTACCGGGTGGTTGCGTCGGGCTAGTGGTTGAGGGGGGGGGGGGGGAGGCGAGGTGCGGGAACCTGTGCAGAGGGTTCCCTTGTATGTGTGTGTGTTTGTGTTGTGTGTGTTGTGTGTGTGTGTGCGTGTGTGCCGGGCCGTCTTCCCTCCCTGTCCCCCTCGTCCAAGCTTCTTTACATAACAACGTTCCACCGCCGCGCTGCGCCCCGGCAATTTTTCCTCTCCCACCCCCCCCCCCCTCCACCCACGAGTGCTGTGGGGGCGCCTCTGAGGGGGTTTCTGTTGCCTCGCACGCGGGGGCAAATTACACGTTACGATCCCGCCCCGCAATTGAAGGGGGGAATGTTAGGCGGGGGGGGGGGGGGGGGGGCGGAGATGGAAAAAAAGAGCGAGGGCCCGGAATCCGGGGCTGGAACCTTCCGCACACAACATGGCGGTGTCCGTATTTCTTCTACATTTTCCGGAATTACCTTACACTCAACCAAAAAAAAAAAAAAAAAATAGTTGTGAAACTTCACACTTCAATAACCCCACTTGAACTATAAAAAAAATATACTAATACTACTAACTTTATTTGTTATTTATCCATCGAGCGTCCCACTCCTGAAAGTTGTATTTTTTTCGATACGCCCTGAGTCATTTACTTGACCTACACTGCTGGCTGTCAAGAAGTTTCACTCGATAAAATTAAAAGTAAAAACCGTATGTTGACTATTAAGACACCTGTCGTTTCGCGCCATGTTCAACCAACAGGCTGGACTCTGAAATAGTTGTACGTTGGGGCGTGCATTTTCTTCGCGAAAAATATCTGAACGCTCGTCGGACAGCAAACAAGTATCCTTGCACCAGCGGTCTATTCGTAGGAATTGGAAAAATTCGCGGTTTCAATGACCACTAGGATAGACTCCACGATTCTCTATTTACTCGGGCAACTATCACCTGGTCATTGGCTACCGACTCGGGACACCTGTTTACTGCGATTCTTATGATTCGATACTTCTTTTGTTGAATGTTTGCCATTGGCTCAGAGTCCTTCAGGTAAATTGCGGTCCAATCACTTACGCAGCATTAAGATAAACGAGTTTGGATTCCAGCCTGTCTCAAAAGGAATCCGCAATTTTTTCCGGTCTCTATCTATTCCTGTTGATTGGCGCCCGTCTACCCTGTTTGGCCGGGCCAATCACGACGCGTTTGCTTCCGCGTTTAATAGCCGTGATTCGTGCGCCTTTTTCAAAGAAATTCAACCAATCACGAAACAGAGACAATGCGAGAGTGTTTTACCACGTAGATGGTCTCTATACGCGTGTAAGTTGTGTGTATGTGCGCGCGATTAAAGCATCGGTGATGAATTGACATGCAAGCCAATTAATTGCACTAAGTATTATAGTTTAACAAATATACTTGTGTCTGGTTTGAACATAGAAACATGTTTTTGACTTGACAACGTCTAATAAATCGATGAACGCAGGCTGGACGCACGAAAAAGTGTCCCGTTACGCACATTGTCCCGTTTCGCTGTGTCCCGTTACGCTCAGTTTATATTGCTCTTTGCTAACCTGAACCTCCTTGCATTGCGACCAAGTCCGTGTCGTAATTCTGTTTTCATGCATTTCAATGTAACATTTTCATTGCTCTTTGCGAACCCGTTCCTCCTAGCATTGCTGCAGAGTCCGTGGCGCAAATATATTATTTTTGACTGCGTCTTGGTGTTGGGTAAGCCATTTTCCTTCACATCATCCTTGAAACACTCCCATTCGTTTCCTACTTTTGCTATCATCGTCCTATCCTTAACAGAATAACACAGATTGGAAGAATCTAAATAGCAAACATGTATAAAAGTTATAGTTAAAATAATCTCTTCGTTAAAGTAATAAAGATATTTGATATAATGAGTGCAAATAAAAGTAAATTTATCAATTAAATTGTAGATTTAATTTCACTCCTTCTTTGTATCCATACAAAATAGTGTTAATTCAATAAAAATGATTCCATTTTATTCATAAAAGTATGCAATCATTTCATTAATTGTTTTGTTATGACGTTGTCACGTTAAACTATCGTCCGTAAACAGACTTTACAGACAACGAATTATTTTGAGTATGTGTAGATCGTGGAGAATCTTGATGATGAAATAAACAGTGGAGTTTTAGGGTCTCTTAATATCATTACGGGGTTGACAATAGAGATTATTATGTAAATTATTATTATGATGATGGAGATGTAAATGGAAATGATTTTGGATATGTAAATGTAGAAATGTGCAGACTATGATGGAGATTATGGAGATGTAGATAACTGTGATGATGGAGATGGTGATGGATATGTGGACGATAATGGAGATGTAGATGGCGACTATGAGGGAAATGATGGAAATTTAGGTATGTGATAAGTTGATCAGCTCGCAAGCTGGTGTTAAATACTACAAGTAAGATATTGTAACTTTGTACAACAAATGGCTATGGTTACTATTGCATATATTAAATATTTTTTTGGGATAGTGCTGAGCATTTCTTACGAAAATTTACGCATAATTAATATTTTAATTAATGTTTCATACAAGCATAATATTTTAAAACCAGGAAAATATAATCGAATATTCAATAACTGTACCTTATTTTGTTTTATTGTGTTTATTAATGTGCTTGTTCAGTTACTACGGCAAAGCTATTCAGGGAATGGTTTACAAGTAACTTTTAACTGTTGGAGGTACTGGGACGACACAAAGCATAAATTCCCGGGTAAGAACACGAACCAAGTATTACAGTGAATACTTTTTTTTAGTGATACAGATATCTTCCCGTAAATGTATACATTTTCAACAAATATCTGTCATTTAAATTAATAGTTCTGTTAAATTTGCAAAAAAAAAAAAAATGAATTGATAATTGCTATTGTGTTCAATGAGTTCTGAAAGTTGAGTGAGCGAATAAGTGGAGGTAGAGAAAGAGAAATGTAAGTACTTGAACGTAACATCTACAGGAGTGATGATCGGTAGGACGTAAGTGCAACCCACACTGCAGGGGTGTGATTTAGTCAAACTAGTCAGGCTCTTTCAGGGGCTTGCTTAAATGTGGCACAGAAGTCCACTCTGCATTATCCCTAATATCTGCCATAGGTACCTTCTGCTATACCCATGAGTATAAAAGTGGACAGGGCAGTTTGTACAGTAGATTATACAAAATTGTTTGTTACTCTGTACTCACATGATACCTAAAGTGCCAGTTGTCGACCAGAGCAGTTGCATATAGGAGTAAAATTAAACCTGTTCGAAACGTTAATACGTTTTGCAAAATACAACATGCAGAAATGCATAATAATGACTTACATTATCTTCTCATCAGAGAATTTGGCTTGAATATTCAATTCTTCCTCCAACCCCTTTCATACACATGAATATTCTTCGGCCAGTATTTTTGAGGCTATAACAAGATGGGATGACATTGACGACTGAACATAGGTAAAGAGCGGTTGAATACTTTCGGGAAAGCGTTCAATCATCACTTCTTCATCAGCGATGGCTTGTCCGAAGTTTAGGAAGTCAGTACCTCGGCTTTAAAGGGTGCAAACGGACCGTTGGCAGCTACCGCCGCAGCTGTCCTTCCAGAGAGCTGATTGGGCAGACTGAAAAAAAGCTGTCACTGCCCAGAAATGGATGTCCCCTTTTTGGACCAGTTCTCAATCCCACGACCGGAAAAATGCCTTTTAACGGCTTTTCAAGCGATGTGTTTAAGGACAGCGTGTGAGTGGGAGCTGGGAGGAAGGCGAAAAATTTGAGACATTTGTGTTTGCGCACGGCCAGTCGATTAAACATTGAAAGTAAAATAAATTTAAAAAATGTGAGAAAGTCTTGAAGTACTCGACAGAGATTTGTAGCATTAACGTCGGTAAAGAAAAAAAAATGTGTTCTTTTGTTGCAAATACACGTACAATACGATACTCGGACACGAAATTTAAAATATTTCCAAGCGTAATGAATGCACGAAAATTGTTTTTTTTTTTAACTACGTTTCTTGATGCGAATGACACGTAGTTTCCTCACCTACCGCTAGAATTCGCTGCTGGAGCAGCTATGTATGTAGACAATTGAATCATTTTATTAGCAGACCGAAATTTAGAGCTACATGTATAATGAAACACTCCGATAAAAGTAGATTTTCGACAAGGAATTTTACTAAAATACTGCCCACCTAAATAAAATTTACTAAACAGTTAATATTATAAAGTTTCCCTTTGGCTTTGTGAACTTTGGTTCACGCCATTCGATGCAGTTGGCAGCACCGTGGTATATACATATCAATAAGTTTGCTCTAGTGCCAAACCGACTAGTTCTTACTTGCTAGTTTCATACCTTGAATAGTTGGCGTTGACATTTCCCTTGATGGTTAACGCTACAGCATTGAATCCTAGCTAACATAACGGTTGTCATGATGGAGAGGCGAAATGGAGGGGGGAATAAATAAGCAGAGAATTTGTAGATAGAATGTTATGATTTAAATAAAGTACAGTAAAGAGATGTGCGCAGCACAATATGAAAAAATGCATTATCATTGCGGATTATGATTCATCGCTAAAATATCCTGCACCAATAAAAAAAGTTGGCAATCCACTATAACGTCTTCTTACTTTTATGTTTCGAAAAAAAATGTACATTTACATTGCGTAGTTATTTTACGGTGAACCACAGACTTTCTGTATTTGCAGAATGTGTTCCCTAATTGGCTGTGTTAAGTGGAGACAGACTGCTTTAGCCAATCGTAGTAAATAATAAAAGACTGGAGGAAAATGTGGACGATGCGTATGGAAGCTATCACACAATTAAAATTTGCTTACATTTAAAAAAAAAATTCTCTTATTATCGTGCGTACTGAAAATATACGTTTGCTCGTTAACTCTGAAGGTTCGACAGTTAAAAGAACCTGCACTTCGTTAAATTTTTGTGCGGACCAGTGACAGCTATTCAGTATAAAAACAATAAAAAAAACCAGACTGAATACTTAAGTCGCTGTATTTGTATGACTTAGCAATTCTCTTCTGCTTAGCAGTCAATAACATCCCATTTTAGTGGCAGCTTGTGAAATAAGGGTTGATTTATAAATTGCTAATTGATTTGACTCACGTACTATAATTCCCATAGTTTTTGTCCACCTAAATACAAGAAATTTAAAATGTTGATAAAAATGTTTTTATTTGCCTTAAACATCCAACCAGGTTTTTAGTTACAGGCTGGGTATATTGTCTTGAATATGATCTATTATTTGCAGCATAAAATTGTTCAACTGTTACTTCAAAGTAGTAGACCAGCCGTGGGAAGAACTTTAGATAAGTCGTATATTAATTTTCAAATTTCTCATTGCGAGGTGAAACTGCAGCGGAAGTTTTCAGCCAAATTCTGATTTATTCTGTATTTCAAATGCGTGCCAAAAGATTGTTACGTGCTATTTCCTCGAGTACCATTACAAGTTTTTGTCGGGGACCTATCGAGGTTTAAGGCCCCCGCCCACCCGGGCACACACACGGTGCGCAGAGCTTCATGAAAAACAACGCGATTTCAAAAGTAATCAAGATATCCGAGTGGGGTCTGTTTACGAAAAGCATTTAAGAGTTCGCTGAGGGCTGAAAAGTACTTTTGTTTTTTGGATTAAATGTTTTAAACTGTATTTTTGGAAGAATTAAAATGGCTGAAACGCACGTTTTCTGAGTAATGTTTAGGCGTAAAATAACCAGTACAGATTATTGAAAGCACTTAAGGGACTTGCATTACAGCATTATCTTCATTTCTCAGCTTAAATTTCACAGTGTGACGACGAGAAGACTGCGCGCCAGTTTAGAGCATTGCGCTTAGAGGCGATACCGCGCTAGAAGCACCAGCGAGCGTCGCGCTTATCAACCCGCCTCACTAACACACATACACCCCTGACGAGGCGGGCCCCTTAGTAGCCATTTGTGTCCTTCCTCGAAAACTATTCTTTTTTTAATCAAGTCAGGTACGCGTCCTATCCCTCATATATAATTTCTTGTTTGTTATTGAGGTTTCTTATGACATACAGAGTAATCAGCAATGGCGTTTGTCCCAAACTACATAATGAATCAGATATTTACTAAACGTCACGAAAACAAGTATAATTATGAGATTCTGCGTGTTATTTTACCGCCATTAAACTTTATTTAAATATATATAATGACTAGAGACCGGAAAAATTCGCGGGTTCAATGAACTTCAGGATAGACTCCAATATCCTCTACACACTCGGGCAAATGCCAACTATACATTGGCTGCTGACTTGTGAGTCGTCTCGACTGGGTGGTCTGTGATTCGACACTTCTATGAGTGAGAGTCTCTAATTGGCCCTCAGTCCTCCAGATTAACAGTGAACCAATGGCAAAAGCCGCACTGAGGTGTAATTATTTGAATTTTAGCATAACACGAAATGAACCCGCGAATTTTTCAGGTCTCTAATAATGACAGTTTGAAAAACATTAAAAAGCAAGAACACTTAAGTGAAAATTTAAATGAAAATCCTTCAAATAAGAGAAATGACGAAAAAATTTAAGAAAAAAATTTGTTGGTGGGCGAGACTTAGAATTATTTTTTTTGTTACATAAATGGGGAATTTTGTTTTAGTAAAATTGTTCGGACATAGGCTACACCTTTGCAGTTTTGCTCAGTCATGGAAAAACTTAAAAATGAAAAATAATAAATAAAAAATCCCGTTCGGCACAGCCTAAAGATTTATGGAAATATTTGGAAACTTCTATAAAATTCTGGAACATTTAAGATCTTAATATAAATAACATATTTATGTACTCCAATATTACAAATTGATCGATTAATGAATTTCTCGTTTTATATACGGCAAAAATATTATGAATGTTTTTAACTCGATGCATCCAGCATTAAACAGCTTAGAACGAATGACATATTATGCCAACTAAGGGAATTATTCAATTTTTTGTCCTTCGAAAACTATTTTACATCTGTTGCACTAATAACGTGGTCGTATAAAAATTTTCTTTGCACCAAGTTTTAAGATAATAAGATGGTTTAGAATAAATTCGAACGTATTTGACATTAAGAAAATTTTGATTTTTTTAAAAATTTCAACCCCTGTTTTTACAATAATAATTCTTTTCATCAAAAAAATTTTCAGCCAAAGTTGTGGATAAAGTTAAGGATTTATACATTAAATTATAATGGATTTAATAATATAATTTCAAATCTTATTATTTCCACCCCTTGCAGTAATGGTTGGTTAGTTAAAAAATTGTTTTAACATAAGTTTTAGACAATATTTGGGAAGTTCTACCAAAATAAAGGTGGATTCGATAGCGTTAATGGTAGTGAAGATTAAATTCTTTTATTATTCAAACCCCATTTTTTTTAACTCCTTGTAATAATTTAAAATTGCTTCAGATAAATGTTTGTGATAAAAATTATAACATTTACAAACAATTTGAACGGATTTGATGGTGTGCTTAGTAAGGGAGATAATTAATTTATTTTCGTATTTGAACCCCTTTTTATCCAACCTTTGCAGTGGTTGGTTGTATCAGAAATTGTTTCAGACAAATGTTTGAGGTAATTTTTTATAGGGTTTGCAAACAATTTGAACGGATTTGGTAGTGTGCCTACTAACAGAGTTATTAATTTTTTTTGTCATTCAACCCCTGTTTATTCTACCCCTTGCAGTAGTGGTAAATCGTATACAAAATATTTCAGACGTAATTTTTTGATTCATGGTTTTGCAAAAAAAAAAAATTATGACGAATTAGATAATGTTCATGGTTCGGAAATTATAAATTTAATTTTAATTCTACCCCTGTTTTTTTTAATTCCCTGCAGCAATGGCTCATCTTATCAAAAATTGTTTAAGATCAAAGTTTTAGATAATAATTATAAGTAGGGACCGGAAAAATTCGCGGGTTCATTGACCTCTAGAATGAACTTTATAGTTCTACGTACACTCGGTCAAATTTCACCCTCTCGTTGGCTGCTGTCTTGTGAAGGTGTCCCAATGTAGCGGCCTGTGATTCGATACAGCTTCGATTGAGTGTTTCTCACTGGCCCAGAGTCATCTAGGTGAGTTGTGAGCCAATAGCAGAGGCAGCACTGAGGTATAACTATATGAATTTTAAACTGTCGTGAAATCAATCCGCCAATTTTTCTGGTCTCTAATTATAAGATATAATATAAGATATAAACAATCCTTACCAAGCGAGTTATGATATATCATCATAAACATCATTAGTATTACATATTCTGAAAAAATCAATCCGCTGATTGTATTTTGTGTTCTTTGACCCTGATCACGAATGAAATGTGATACTTTATGTGAAATCTGACATTGTGATTCTGTTTTTACCTAAAACCTTCCAAAAAATATTGTATTAAAAATCTTAACACTAAAAAATATTAAATAAAAACGCCATCACAAACGCCATCGAGTTTAGGGTCCACAGTTCAATCCGAGAAAGAGAAATAGATAAAATATTAAACTATTCCAAAAAACACAAAAAAATAAAAATACATAAAAATATTTAAATTAAAAACCGCACATAAACATAAATTTAAGAGCCCTCGGTTAGATTTCCAGTGAGGTCAATAAAACAATTTATTAATTCAACCATTATGACGCCAAGGCAGCCATCTTGGATGCCGCCATCTTTGATTTTCTGGTCGACTGCTAGAGAGTGCACTCTACAATATTGGATTATTAATTATTCACTAGAGCGCACTAACTTCAATAACCAGACAGTCAAATATTGTAGCGTCCGTCATCTTGTTGACCAACTTTGCCGCCACCTTGAAATTTCTTAATTATTGTCCAAACAATTTAAAAAAAAATAAAAAATAAATTTATAAAATATATATGAAATGCGTTTTTTGGGTGATAATACTAAGTAGGGCCTATATCTCATGAAAAATGGCGAATAATTTCATATAT